>NW_016107443.1:4732715-4738909 GCF_001604975.1 Cebus imitator
CAGGACGGTCTCGATCTCTTGACCTCGTGATCCACCCGCCTCGGCCTCCCAAAGTGCTGGGATTATAGGCGTGAGCCACCGCGCCCGGCCAATGATTTGTTTTTTTTAAGACTGTACCAGAATTGAAGAAGCTAGCATTTTGTTTCACGCATTTGTGTCTATATTTATGATTCATATTGGTCCATGATTTTTTTTGTGTGCTAGGTTTGTCAAATTCTGTTACTGAGATTGTGCTGGTCTTGTCAAACAAAGTGGGAGGCTTCCTATATATTTCTGTGCTTTGGGAAAGACACAATTCAATAAATCTTGTCACTCTATGATAAGCACTTTAAAGGCCAAATTCACAAACTGATTGTGGGGTTCTTGCTTCAAATGTCAAGGAGAGCAAATGGTGAAAGAGGGGCTTTTAAAATTAGCATCTTATAACAAAATTAGGTAAACAGTCAAATAGCTGGATGTGGTGGCTCTCACTTGTAATCCCAGCACTTTGGGAGACTTAAGCAGGAGAATAGCAATTCAGGTCAGTAGTTCGAGACTAGCCTGGCCAACATTGTGAAACCCTGTCTACTCAAAATATAAAAATTAGCCAGGCGTGGTTGTAGGCACTTGTCATCCCAGCCACTCGGGAGGCTGAGACAGGAGAATTGCTTGAATCCAGGAGGCGGAAGTTGCATTGAGCCAAGATTGTGCCAATGTACTCCTGAGTGACACAGTAAAACTCTATCTCAAAAAAAAAAAAAAACCCCATAAAATATCTATTAGATTTAAAAATCTTTTTGAGATAATTCAAACTTAGAGAACTTGAACAAATAGCACAAGGAACTTCTATGTACCCTTTACCTGGATTTCCTGATTATTATCATTTACTACATTTGTTCTGTTATGTATACATTTAAAGATAGACAATGAAAAAATATATATATTATGTCATCCTCTATATATACATTTATATACTTTTATACATATGGGTAGATAGTGCATGACAAATTAATATATCTATAAATGTATAGATAAGTATCAGTGTAGATACAGATATATAGATTTTTTCGGAACTCTGCAAGTATGTTACAGATGATTAGATATTCTTAAAGTATATAGCTTTTCAAATATCAAATGTCCTGAAAATCCTTCTTTTCCTGAAACACTGAATCTTTATATTCTATCTTTATCTTCCTATATATTCTATATATATTTATGTGTCTATCAGTTTATCTACCTAGTCATCCAAGCATCTATTCATTTATCATTCCATCCAGGTAATACAGGCTCATTGTAGACCAACCAGAAATAAACAACAAAAGAAGCACACTTCACATCCCATCACCCAGCAATAACGACTTTTTAAATGCAAATATAGATATAAAATTATGTATCTCTTCTAAGGGATCTTATAATACATTCTATTTAATTAATTCGTTTACTTACTTATTTATGACAGAGTCTTGCTCTGTTGCCGAGGCTGGAGTGTAGCAGCACCATCTCAGCTCACTGCAACCTCTGCCTTTTGAGTTCAAGCAGTTCTCATGCCTCAACCTCCCAAGTAGCTGGAATTACAGGCGTGTGCCACCATGCCCAGGTAATTTTTATAGTTTTAATAGAGACAGGGTTTTGCCATGTTGGCAAGGCTAGTCTCAAACTGCTGGCCTCAGGTGATCTTCCCTCCTTGGCCTTCCCAAGTGCTGGGATTACAGATGTGAGCCACCGTACCTAGCTGGATATATTATAATTTATTTAATCAATGCCTGTGTTACCATTTAGGTTATTTCTTGTGTTTTCCTCATTGTAAGCCACTCGGGGCACGAGTTTAGAAACTTCAAGAGCTGGATTTGAATCCTGATTCCCTTTCATTTACACTCTATATCACTTTGGGCCAATTACTGATCTCACCTAGTTCAGTTTTCTTACCTTTAAAATGGAGATGAGAACACATGTGTCAGAGTACACAAAGGCATACAGAGCCGTGTAATAGACTTTGGACTCAAAAGTGGGAGGGTGGGAGAAAGGTGAGGGATTAAAAAAAAACTACACTACTTGGTGACAGGTGCACTAAAATCTGAGACTTCAGCACTATCCAATTAGTCTACATAACCCAAAACTACTTGTACCCTAAAAGCTATTGAAATATATATCTATATATTTTGAAAAAAGGGAAAAAAATACCACCCAAATCATAGGGGTTTTGTGAGGATGAAAGGAGATGATTTATATAAATTACCCAGTCCCATTCCTCACACATAGCAGACCTTCCCTAAATATTTGTCCTTTGTTCCTCTCCTTTGTTTCAAAGATAGTTCTAAGGTTCATGAAGTAATGTCTATCAAATGCTTTAAGTTTTATTCTGGTCTTATCCTTTGTGTAAATATCATGTACTTTCAAAAATATTGAATACTGTCAAGATATTTTTCCTCACTCTTGATAAAAAGAGAGAACATCCCAAAATAAAACCCAATACTACCAATGAAAAGAATACCATTTTTTTAAGGCTGATAGAAAACACACAGATACGGCTGTCCAATTTGTGAAATCAAATGGACTTGACAGACCTGGCTGATGAAAAATTGCCCTCTATTGAAGTGAGCAACCTGGCTTTGTGAATTTTTTTCTTTAAATGGCGTTTAAGACTCAGATTCCTACTTGGAAAACAAAATTATTTCTTATTCTCTCCAAGGAGTGACATTTTTTAAAAAGTCGAATATCATCATATGTTTGTTAAGATCCACATTCTATAAAACCCTCCAGATTTGTCTTCATGTGACCATGAAGAAGACAGAGCATGCATTGCTTGTGAATGAGCAGATGGAAATTTAGCAAATGAACACTTATGAAACATGAGGCAATGAATGAGATAGAACAGTTATGTCACATGGAAGACAGATGACTCAAGGTACCGCCAGATCATCTCTATTAGGGAATAGCTATCTTTGCCAATGTTTTGTGAAGAAATGCAATATATTATTTTCAAACACAGCTTCAGCAGAACAATAAGATGAAGGAGGGACTCTGCATTAATGAACAGATAGAGATGACTGTGATTCATAGACCATTTATTTGTAAATACCTTCTGGCTGAGATTCAAATAGTTCTCGTAATTAGATACCCCTCCCCCTCTCCCAAATACTCTTTTTTTTCTATAAGTGATCCTAGCCAAATCATCTTTTGCAGAAATGGAAACTTGAACACTTCAGATCCTATAAAGTCATTTAGTAATTAGGAAGTTCAGATTATTGAAGACAGTGAATTATCTTTTTCCTCATGTTGTATACATAGTATAATGATATACCAAACTGAGCTCTGACATCATAAAGTTATTTTTTATTTTTTAATTATTTTATTATTTTTTGAGACAGAGTGTAGTGGTGCCATCTCAGCTTACTGCAACCTCCACCTCCCGGGTTCAAGTGATGCTCCTGCCTCAGCCTCCCTAGTAGCTGGGGTTACAGGCACCTGCCATCAAGCCTGGCTAATTTTTATATTTTTCTTAGAGGCAGGGTTTCACCATATTGGTCAGGCTGGTTTTGAACTCCTGACCTCAGGTGATCTGCTTGCCTCAGCCTCCCAAATTGCTGGGATTACAGGTGTGAGCCACCGTGCCTGGTCACTTCATAAAGTTCTTTGAAACAAATAACATCAGATGTATAAACATGGGGATGCAGTGGGGAAGTGCCGAGGACCAACCATCCATTGTGGTGGGCTTTTTATTACTAGTGAAATCTCAGCCTCTGTAATTTTGAGTGAGTCTCCTATGTAAGCTGGGTAGACCCCCTCAGAGAAGGTTCCCATTTTTCTCAGATCATGCTGGCTCTTTTTCATGTGGCCACACAGGAAGCAACCAATTGCCAAGTTACAAATACATCACTACTACAGTCCTATATGTGCAAAGGGGTGCTGCATGAAGATTTGGGCCTGTATCGAAGACTTTTGGAATTGTGAGATGGAATAATTGTACTTGAAAAGTTTGTTGTCGTTCATGGTTTTCCTGCTGTCGTACACCATTTGAGTATTTGTGGGTGTCCGTGGCACATGGAGTGTCGGGAGAAGCTAAGAAGTTGTCAGATTAGGGCCAGGCGCGGTGGATGACGCCTGTAGTTCCGGCATTCTGGGAAGCCAAGGCAGGTGGATCACTTGAGGTCAGGATTTCGAGACCAGCCTGGCCCAGCTAATTTTTTGTATTTTTAGTAGAGACAAGATTTCACCATGTTGGCCAGGCTGGTCTCAAACTACTGACCTCAGGTGATCCACACGCCTTGACCTCCCAAAGTGCTGGAATTACAAGCATGAGCCACCACATCTGACCAGGTTTTCATTTTTTAGAGCTGGAGTCTTGCTCTGTCATCCAGGCTGGAAAGCATTGGCATGATTTCGGCTCACTGCAACCTCTGCCTCCCGAGTTGAAGCAGTTCTCCTGCCTCAGCCTCCCTGGAAGCTGGGATTATAGGCGCATGCCATATGTCTGGCTAATATTTGTATTTTTAGTAGTGATGGGGTTTCGCCCTGTTGACCAGGCTGATCTCAAACGCCTGACCTCAGGTGATCCCCTTGTCTTGGCCTCCCAACGTGCTGGGATTATAGGTGTGAGCCCCCGCGCCTGGCCATGTTTTCTTCTTATGTGTGCTTTTCCACCCTCAGTACATGTCCTTGTCTTACTTTTTGACTCTCGTCTGCTGTAAGCCTTCTATTTTAAGATCTGATCTCTTCCCTTATTGCTTTAACATAGCTCCTCTGTCATTAGTAGTTTTCAGTAAGTTGAGTATGCTTGATAAGAACCATTTCTGTTTATTACGTTCATTCTGTGTTGTATGATATTCCATTGGGAGGAAATGCAGTGCTTCAAATAGATTGAAATGCACAGCATTTTGATTGTACTGATTCGTGAAAATAGTCTTATTTACCGAGCATTTGCTTTCATTCCTGTTACTAGTTGTTTTTGGTCATAAGTAACAGACACCCCAACTCAAACTAGCTTAAACAATAAAATATGCTGACTCAGGAAACCAAAACATCTAGTAATTATGTAGATTTCAGGTAAGGGTTGATCCAGCAGCTGAACCATGTCATTAGGGATCACATTATTTTTTTTCTCTCTCTACTCTGACATCCACCATGTCATATTTCCTTTGAAGCCTGTTTAGTCATGAGATTGTTGCTAATAACCAGAATTTATAGTTCCTCATTCATATCTAGCAATAGGCATTGTGTTAGACATAGGAGATACAGAAGTACAAAGATTAATAAGGTCCCCTAGGCTGGGTGCAGTGGCTTATGCCTGTAGTGCCAGCACTTTGGGAGGCCGAGGCGGGTAGATCACCTGAGGTCAGGAGCTCAAGACCAGCCTCAACAATATGGTGAAACCCAGTCTCTACTAAAAGTACAAAAATTAGCTGGGCATGATGGCAGAAGCCTGTAATCCCAGCTACTTGGAGGTTGCAGTGAGCTGAGATCGCGCCATTGCACTCCAGTCTTGGTGACAGAGTGAGGCTCTGTCTCAATAATAATAATAATAATGTCCCTTAGACTGTCCTCATGGAGATTACAATCTGCACATCATGAAGTGTTCCCGGAGGTGCTATAATCAATATTCTAGAGCTGTACTGCTTAGCATGGTAGCCACTAGCCACCGTGGCTTTTGAGTACTTGAAAATATGGCTAGGTGGAATTGAGGTGTGATGTAAAATATACACCAAATCTCAAAGACTTCATTTTTAAAAATGAAAGCACTCTCATTAATAAATTGATGGCTTTATTTATAATCAGTAGTTGCTTATAGAAATAATCTCAGTTATATTAAGGTAAATGAGATATACTATTAAACATAATCTCACCTGTTTCTTTTTACTTATTTAAATTTAGCTACAAGGAAATTAAAAATTACCTATGTGGTTTGGGTAATATTTCTACCAGGCAGCATTGCTCTAGAGCCCTAAACAGGCTGTTAGCAAGGTGAACTATCTGGGAATAACTCAAATGAATTTCAGTGATAGAGAAAGATCAGAGAATACCTTTATTAAAAATAGTCCCCGGGCTGGGTGCAGTGGCTCACAGCTGTAATCCTAGCATTTTGAGCGGCCAAGGTGGGCAGATGACTTGAAGCCAGGAGTTTGAGACCAGCCTGGACAACAGAAAAAAAAAACACACACAAAAAAACCCTGACAAACTAGCTGGACCTGATGGCACATGTCTGTAGTCCCAGCTACTCA
>NW_016107443.1:4738949-4740295 GCF_001604975.1 Cebus imitator
TGTATTCTCAACACTTGGGGAGGTCGAGGCAGGTGGATCACAAGGTCAGGAGTTCAAGACCAGCCTGGCCAACATGGTGAAACCCCGTCTCTACTAAAAACTACAAAAATTAGCTGGCCATGGTGGCAGGTGCCTGTAATCCCAGCTACACAGGAGGCTGAGGCAGGAGAATCGCTTGAATCCGGGCAGCAGAGGTTGCAGTGAGCAGAGATTGGCCCGCTGCATTCCAGCCTGGGCAACAGAGTGAGACTCCATCTTGAAAAAAAAATAGTCCCCTGCCCGATCTCCAGTCCCTTTGTATTTGTGTCTTTTGTGGTCCTTAAAACCAACGGAAGTGATCTCATTTGTGTACATGCTTGCTGTTCTTCTCACTTACGCCCAGTCCCGCTCCTGTAGATGTTAAACTCCATGAGAACCAGCCCCATGTCCATTTTGGGTGTCACTGTGACTGCAGCACCAAGCATAGTGCTTGCCATAGGAGGTGCGCAGTAAATACTTGGTAAAGAAAAAAGAAAAGAATGTACCCTCTGTGGTTGGCTGAGTGCAGTGGTGGGGGCAGCTGACTGGGTAGGAAGGAGTGGCTTTTTCTTCTCCCTTTTACTCCATCTCCTCCTGTGCCCGGGGTCCTGCCGACAGACCCAGAACAGTCTTGAGATGCAACGGGGGCTTGCCCCTGAAAGAAGGAGAAGCAAAATCAGTCATTCTCCATTTGTGTTCTGGGCCTCGGGAAGGCAGGACAGGGACGTGGGCAATGAGACAGGCCTGAGCCCTTCTATGACTCCCTGTTGGTGGGATCTGATGCAAGTTACAGACAAGAAAAATAACTTGCAGGATGTGGTTCAAGTTTGGGTTCTGAAAAAAGAAAAGAGGGGGGCTCTGCCACTTATCAGCTGTGTGGCCATGGGCAAACTACTACTTTCTGAGTCTCGGTTTCTTCCCTGGTGATACTGTTGGACAAATCCAATGAGATGTATGGAAAGTCTTCCACACAAGGTTCAGCAAATGGAATCTGTTACTACTATTAATTTCACCAGGATTAAATTAATGTTTTAAAAGCACCTGGCACATAGTAGATGGCTTAAGAAATGTTCTCCCGCCAAATAAAAATAACTTATAAGGAAACCTTGATATCACTATTAAAATACTGTGATCTATTTTTTTTTTCCTCAAACTCCCAACATGCCTGTAAATAAGCTGATTCTGAAGGTGGCAAGCCTAGAGAAAAAAAAACAGCACATGAGAATATTTGTGCATATTCCCAACTTTTATTGCCAGACCCTGGACAGTTTTGATTATCTAATTGTCAAATAACATGTTCATTGGAGGCCATGTGATTTTTCTTTTCT
>NW_016107443.1:4742500-4750447 GCF_001604975.1 Cebus imitator
AGCTGAGTGACCAAGGCTGCGAGCGAGGTGAGATGCCGGTGGCCGTGGGTCCCTACAGACAGTCCCAGCCAAGCTGCTTCGCCTGCGTCAAGATGGACTTTGTGATGGGTTGCGCCATGGGCATGGTGGCCGAGGTGCTATTTGACACCTTTTCCTGTCTCAGGATCGGAATGTAAGGTTGGGAGCTGATGGGCAGCACTGGGAAAGCCATGATGCAGAGTGGCCGCACCTTTGGCACATTCATGGCCATCAGGATGGGTGTCCTATGCTAATCATGGTTGCCCACTATATCCACCCTTTCCCATCAATCCCAGCCCATGTACTAATAAAAGAAAGTCTTTGAGGGGAAAAAAAAAAAAAGGTCAATTCTAATTAGAAATGATAGCTTTTGCTGTGGTGTAGTTAAGAATATTTGTAAACAGGGCAAATGATTGAATATAGTAATATGCCAAGTAGAGTGTTTATGCATGAGTAGATACTACACGGTGTACAAAAGAGCTAGCTTGTTATTCAACGTTGAGGACGGGAGCTCTCGATTGAACTTAGAAGGGATGGTGGTAAGGGAGTGGGGAACTGCAAACCTAGAGGGTGCTGGGAGCAAAGTTCTAAGGGTCAGACCCAATATATATAGCTTGGCTTTGTTGGAAGGAAGGAAGGAACAGGGCCCGTGGTGAGAGATGACAAGAGATGAAAGATGTTGAAATCCATTGGCAAGATCTTTGACTTGCAGCAGGGAATGCTAAGCTTTCTGAGAAGTGGAGCAACAGCCTGCAAAATGCTATGCATGGGAATATTGGCTGAAAAAAATGAATGGGAAAGCAGACAAGGGGACATTTTTGTGGCATAAATATTGCCACACATTACGAAAAGTTTCCTGTGAGTTAGCTTGAATGTCGTAGGAGGAAAGAAACATTTCACTTTAGAAGATGGTGGACTAAATTTAGTCCTTTCGCTAAATATAAGTTCCTCAGCATGACTAATGACACAGGATATGTGCATCCTGAGAAAGACGTATACACCCACAGTGACACTTTTCCACCTGCCCACACCCAGGTCCTGTTTTGCAAGGTTGGTGTGTTTAAGTGTATTTTACTTTGCAGTTGTTCAGAAGGATTGCATATTTTTGAAAAACTACTTCCTAAAAGAGGATGGCTGTTTGGAAAGGAAAGAAAAATCCTAGCTGGTTTTGGTGGTAACAGTTGGGAGGCATACCCACATGAGCTTTGGTGGTAACAATTCCTGAAGCTTCTCCAAGGGTCCACGTGTTCCTGCTGTTGGTTTCCAGAAGCCAGAATAATAATGGAGCTAAAAATAGGGGATTTTTGTGAGAACTTCCAGGGGCATCCAGATTTCACAGCAGAAGCAGATGACTCAGATGGCCTGTGCCTTAAAGAGATGGGGGAATCCCTTACCTTTACCATACTCTGAATTGGTCAATGGCAGAATGGAAGCCCTCGAAAAATTTATAAGTTGGTTGCATGCTAAAATTCATAGTGGAACCGAGTTGAAAATCTTACCCTCGCATTTCCAGACTCTGATTAGATGGTTTCAGTGTGCTCTTACCCTCAATTCTGAGAACTTTTCAACTGTGACTGAGGTGCGGATGGGTCAAACATCTTTACAATGTGACAAAATCCCCATTTCTCCTCTGATTTACTACTAATGGGGAGATACTTCAATTCATTACTGTGAAGTGAGCCTTTAATAGATTAAAAAAATTGTAAGAGTATATCACATAGGGAAGGACCTAACAGGGCTGGACACTTTATTGAGGTGACCTTCTTTCATAATATCATTTGTTATCATTTATTAGACTCTGAACTGAGCTCCCAACACTTAAGATGTAAGATTTATCTGCATTTTACAGATAAAAAATAACAGAGGCACCAAGCAGTATAACTCTCCCAAGGTCACACAGCTGATATGCAATGGAGACAGGATTGATTTGGGCCATTTGACCTGCCTGGTAAAAGCCCTGAAAACTAGGAGGATGATATTATTCCTATTTTACAGTTATGCAAACTGTGGCTTAGAGAGGTATATTAGTCTGTTTTCACACTGCTATAAAGAAATACCTGAGACTGGGTAATTTATAAAGGAAAGAGGTTTAATTGATTCACAGTTCTGCACAGCTGGGGAGGCCTCAGGAAACTTACAATCATGGCGGAAGGGGAAGCAGGCATGTCTTACATGGCAGCAGGTGAGAGAGAGTATCAAGAGCAGGGAAAATTGCCTTATAAAACCATCAAATCTCACAAGAACTCACTCACTATCACGAGAACAGCATGGGGCAAAATGCCCCCATGATCTAATCACCTTCCGTGAGATCCCTCCTTCAACACGTAGGGATTATGGGGATTAGAATTTGAGATGAGATTTGGGTGGAGACACAGAGCCAAACCATAACAAGAGGTTAAGTAATTCATCCATATTCACACAGCTAGTGACCTAAAAGGTACCTTCCAGAGTAGTATTGTCCAATAGAAATATAATGTGAGTCACAAATGCAAGTCACATGTGATTTTATGTTTTCTAGGGGCCACATTTTAAAAATAGTAGCAGTTGGAATGACGTATTTTGTCTAACCTATCTAAAATATTATTTCTACATGTAATCAGTGTAAAAAACTTATCCATGAGGCATTTTTTCTGTTTTCTTTCCTACTAAGTCTTTGAAATGTGGTATATATGTTACACTTGCAACACTTTTCCATTTGGACCAATCACATTGCAAGTACCTAGTAGCTCATGGGACTACTGAAGAGAACAATTCTAGAGTGGTGGTTCTCAGTCCTGGCTGTGCAGTGGAATCACTAGGGAGCTTATAAAACACAGAGGCCTGAGGCCCATTCTCAGCCATTCCCATGGAATTGATCTGGGGTACTGCTTGGGTGTTAGGATTTTTTTGTTTGTTTGTTTTTTGAGACAGAGTCTCACTCTGTTGCCCAGACTGGAGTGCAGTGGTGCGATCTCGGCTCCTGCAACCTTCACCTCCCAGGTTCAAGCGATTCCCCTGCCTCAGCCTCCTGAGTACCTGGGATTACAGGTTCGTGCCACCATGCCCTGCTGATTTTTGTATTTTTAATAAAGATGGGGTTTCACCATGTTGACAAGGCTAGTCTCGAACTTCTGACCTCAAGTGATCTGCCTACCTTGGCCTCCCAAAGTGTTGGGATTACAGGCATGAGCCACTGCGCCCAGCCAGATGTCAGGATTTTAACTAGTTCCCTTCCCACCAGGCAGTGTCCAAACTGAGTACAACACTGTAGCTTTTATACATTGGAGAAGTTTCTGTGAGTTTTCTGAGATGAGAACCATTCAAAATGACCACTCTGGCAGTATGCTTTGCTAGATGACATTAATGAATGCCAGCAATGCCCTAGCTAATTTATTAATTTATCTCAATTTACATTTCCCAACATGTTGGCCAAGTCCCCAGAATAATGTAAGAAAAGAGATTTTTTTTCTCCTGCTGATTTACACATTGGTCTGGATACACACCAGTGAAAGTAAATTCAGACATAAAATTCTACTCTTTTAATTGAGGTGAAAAGTGTTGGTGTCAGCCTGGAATCTCTTAGCTATGGAGAAAAGGAAGTTAGGGTTTGAAAGCTGCAGGTGGCTTCCAGAATGAGACAAGTCTAGTGGGGAAGATGTGGGAGGTGCTGGGTGAAGAAAGGAGGCAATTGTGGCTCGCCTGAGGTCTGAAGGCTGCACAGCCCACTGTGTCTCAGGATGTTCACAAAGCTGCCCTCACCAGACGCCTTGCGTCCGCCTTCCCACTGGACCAAGCTTTTGATTCTGCCCCTCAACCCTGGATGTAAAACCCAGTACTCGGGAATTAAAATGTCTCATCTCACCCAGAGGTTCATTTGTCCTTAAAATGCTTTTGGAGCCACTTGGAATAATTTCTATATTGGCTTCTTTCATTTAAATCCAAATACAGCTTCAATACTTGTGACATATTTATTACTTTACAGAGTGGAAATACTAAGTCTTCTGAAGTGGTAGCTATTTAGTTACATTCAATTTTGTTAGTTATGTTTATTTGACTTCAAATGAAGCCAGAGAATATACAAACACTGCAGGGTCTTCCACAGCCTTACGAAAATTAATACCATATTTCATCAAATCAAAAATACTGTCAACTGTAAGATGCGCCATTGTTTCACATGTGCTAAAAAAGAGTAAGCTATTACATGATATTTTTTATCACTTGGAATTTTATTTTGTGTTCATTGAAGTTCTTTTAGCCTTACTTAGACATTAAGTTTTAAAAAGACTTTAACTTTTATTATAGGTTCAGCGATACATGTGCAGATTTGTTATATAGGTAAACTTGTGACGCGGGGGTTTGGTGTATAGCTCGTCACCCAGACACTAGGCATATTACCCTATAGTTGTTTTTTTCCCTGAACCTCTCCCTCCTCCCACCCTCCACCCCCAAGTAGGCCCCAGTATCTATTGTTCCCCTCTTTCTGTCCATGTGTTCTCATTATTTAGCTCCCATTTATAAGTGAGAACATGTAATATTTGATTTTCTGCTTCGGGATTAATTTGCTGAGAATAATGGCCTCTGGCTTCATCTGTCCCTGCAAAGGACATGATCTCATTCTTTTTAATAGCTGCATAATATTCTGTGGTATGTGTACCACATTTTCTCTGACTAGTCTATAATTGATGGGCATTTAGGTTGATCCATGTCTCTGCTATCGTGAATAGCGTTAGATGTTAATATTTATCATTGTTTTGCATCCATTAAAAAGGACAGCAAAAGTAAAAAGATTGCTTGAAGCATTTCTAAAACTTCTCAGAGTTTCTTTGATTTAAAATCATCAATGTTTTTGTTTTTTCACAAAGTATTGTGCTCTCTCTCTCATCAAGAACAGTGACGATTCAACATTTCTTGAAAAAGTACTCCCTAATTGTCTCAGAGGCTTTTGTCCAAGATGGCCATTTTGGATATGCAGTAAGTTTTAATTTCATCGTTAAGTCATGGTGAAATTTTTCTGAAGACTTTTTAAGTGGCAATTTACCAGCCATGTGCCCAACTCATTTGAAATGCCGGTACTAAGAATGGCTATGATCAAGTTCCTGTGTGGATGGGCAGTGGTAACTACATTGTGACTATGCCTGGTGGACAGTTTGAAGATGGATTCCAATTTCAGAGACGTTGAGATGTGAAATAAATGTGCATCTTAGAACTGATGAAATATGGCATGTAAATTATATTTCTGAGAATCCAGGCTTTCCAACTGCTTGTCACATTCACCATGCTTATTTGCTTTAAACAATTTCACTGAGACTTGTAGGATTCCCAGCATACCTTGGCTTTAGCGTTCAGTGGTATATAAACAGCATTCTCTCACTTCCTTCTTCCACTTCCTCCAATTTGTAGCTACAAAGCTGTACTTTTGGACAGTTCATCTCAACCTTTAATGTGCACATGAACTACCTGAGAATTTTGCTAAAATGCAGATTCTGATTCACTAGGTCTGAGAAGGGACCTGAGAGCCTATAGTTCCAGAAAGTTCTCAGGCGATGGCCATGCTGCTAGTTTGGGGACCACACATTGAATCACTAGGCTTTAGTATGTCTAAGGCCATGTCACTGAAGTATGTCACTGAAGAAATTCGGTACCTCTCTGGGGTACATGGAGATTTTAATTTTTCCTCCATTTGTATTATTATTTCAATGAAAATGTATATATTGTAAATTTCCTTGCCTTGCATTGGGTAAATACAAAGATTTCTTAGGATTAAAAAAAAAAAAAAAACAATAATTTTGTATGTCTGATCTCATGGTACAGGGAGAGAGATTTTTTTTCCCCTTAATTTGTTTTCTGAAAGAGTTGTTCATTTCCTTTTCCTTTGCTTTCTTTCTCAAACTTGGGAAACGTGGATTTATTAGGAAATCTACATGTAATTGCAGATTAATAACCTACCCATTAATACCACATTAGTTCATCATGATTAATAGCATCTATGTGAATACTTAATGAATTTGTAATGATGGACTATTTACTTTAAAGTGTCAAGAGAACATTCCATGTAAAAAGGCACTACCCGTAACAGGAAAATTAATTATATGCTGGTTGGATAATAGCTTGTCACAAACAAGATATGTTTGTTTGGAAAGCCTCATTGGTATTGATATTTGCACAGCGAGAGGTACTTTTTTAAAACATTCGTGAACCTTTTAATTTGTAAAGTGAGAAGGAAATTTTATTTTCATGAACAGTTAAAATAGGTGTAGGGACTGATATTTATAACAGAGGGCAGCACAAACACAGATACGTGCTAATATACTGACAAGTTTGCCTATGTCATTAGGCAGAGACACTTCCTGTAGTGGCCATTTAGATTAAGATCCGAATTGAACTGCTTCTACTACCTGCTGGTCTATTCTAAATTCATAAGTTCACTTCCTCAAGGCCCAAGCATTTCTTGATACTAATTTTATTTCTTTGCAGAATCATTTGTTTTCTCTGTTGTCTTCACTCTAATTCTGTGATGTCAGCAGCCATCGTTTATTTCTGTCTTTGCCCTATATCTGAGGAAGTGAAGGTCAAGAAGATTATGTGACTTGCCCAAACCAATCCAGCCATATAATTTGTCTCCCACAGATTATGGGTCTCTCATTTCAAATGTCTCCAATTTTAACCCCAGCGGAAAGAGTTGCAGGCACAGAGCCTCTGTCCAGCTGGTTGGTGCCTTTGAGGAAACCCAAGAAGCCCAGTGTGATTGGAGCTCTGAATTGGAAGGGAAGAGGGACAAATGACAAAACTGAAGAGAAAGGTGGGGGCCAGAGTGCGCAGGCTTTGTTGGCCATGTAAAGATTTTAGAGTCTATCCTTGGGCAATGGGAAGGCGTTTGTAAATGTTATGTCGAGGAATGTAATGAGCGATGTATTTTGCCAGAGCATGCTGCTGTCTGTGGAGAATGGCCGGGAGGAGGTGGCTGACATATGGCAACCAATTCATGCTTTACTGGCCCCATCGTGTTGACCTGTTTTCTATCTTGGTATCCAAATGAAGGTAGAGTTTCTCTTCCTTGCTACAGAAAATACCAAGGCATGATTGTTTATCCTTTTCTCTATTTTCTCCTTAGGTCAACGTGAAAGGATATTGCTGCTTCTTTGTTGCCCTTGATTTCTTTGAACTTAGGAAGGTATTTCATCAAGTACCCGCGGTCATGGGGCAAAATCTGCCAGGGAAGCCATGGCAGCTACTGGTGGGCATGGTAGTTAGTACTCGTTCCACCAGCGCTTTTGCCCCTTTGGGTCCACTACTTTTGCCAAAGGTGCTGTTGCTTTCCCCTTTTGGGAGAAGAGGATTCTGGATAAAGAAGGAAAGAAAGCCTCGCCCCTAATCTCTCACTGTCGGAAACCCAGTTCTAGAGGAAGAACACACATTGCGGTTTGCACAGCCAGGAATAGAACCCCTCCTTCTCTCACCTCCTCATAGAAGGTGGGAGTGAAAACAGAGGTTAGTTGGGAAGTGGCTTTTTAAACCTATGTTTACAGTGTTTTGATGCCACTTTCATAGACGATGGAGGAATTGTTTGGAGCTCAGATTTTTTAGGATTTCAGGGATGTGATGTTTATCTCACTCTTCCTCTCTTGAGGGTGTGGTATGAACTGGAATTGAAAATAGATGCCTGGCTGGGCATGGTGGCTCATGCCTGTAATCCCAACACTTTGGGAGGTTGAGGCGGATAGATTGCTTGAGCCCGGGAGTTTGACACCAGCCTGGGCAGCATGGCAAAACCTCATCTCTACTAAAAATAAAAATTAACCAGGCACAGGGGCACATGCCTGTGGTCCCAGCTACTCAGAAGGCTAAGGTGGGAGAATTGCTTGAGCCCAGGGGGTGGAGGTTGCAGTGAGCCGAGATCGTGCCACTGCACTCCAGCCTGGGCAACAGAGTGAGACCCTGTCTCACGGGAAA
>NW_016107443.1:4751112-4754222 GCF_001604975.1 Cebus imitator
TTGTTGCCCAGTCTGGAGTGCAGTGGTGCGATCTCGGCTCACTGCAACCTTCACCTCCAGGGTTCAAGTGATTCTTCTGCGTCTGTCTCCCAAGTAGCTGAAATTACAGGCACCCACCACCAAGCCCAGCTAATTTTTTTGTAATTTTAATAGAGACAGGGTTTTACCATGTTTGCCAGGCTGGTCTTGAACTCCTGACCTGAGGTGATCTGCCAGCCTCAGCCTCCCAAAGTGCTGGGATTACAGGTGTGAGTCACCGTGCCTTGAGTGTACATTATTCCAATGTACACTCAAGTTTAGAAACCACTGGCTTAGACTAGAGCAAAATGTGAGGTCAAGCCTTGAGGACCTGCCAACTTTGTTCTAACCTCACCAGGCCTCCTGCCTCTGGTTAGGTGTCTCGGAAGTCTGTGTCCCTGGTCAAAAATAAGGTGACAGGGCAAAGGGAGTAGATGGCTCAGCACAAAGTCATTCCGCCACTGCAAAAAGAAGTTATGATGTAACCAGGGAAGGGCTTTCCTCTAGTTCTGCTGGAGAGATCTGTTGGGGAATTCCGTGAGGGCATAGCTGCCTCTGGTTGAGCCACTGGGGGCTCATTCTCTCAAAGGAAAGCAACTTGCAGAATTTTTCTGGGTGTCACATGGTTGAATTAACAGGAGTCAGAGACCTGAGTCCAAATCCAAGCTTTAACCTTTACTGAGTCTCCTTGGACAAGTTCTTATAGTTTTTTTGCCTGTAGAATGGAGTTATGATATGTGTTTCTTAGGATTGCTGGGGAGGTTAATTGAGGTTAGGTATTAATACAGTACACCTGGCACAGAGCAGGTGCTTAAAAAATGAACACTCCTGTTACTGGTCCTTGGATGTCTTAGGATTGCTTAGGAAGGGCCATTGCAGGGTATAGATAAACACACACGGCTTTTTCCTTATAACATTAAGATGGATCAAATAGGAGGCAGAGACCAGGTGTGGTAGCTCTCATCTGTAATCCCAGCATTTTGGGAGGCCGAGGCAGGCAGATCACTTGAGGCCAGGAGTTCGAGATCAGCCTGGCCAACATGGTGAAACTCTGACTCTACTAAAAACATGAAAAAATTAGCTGTGCATGGTGGTGCATGCCTGTAATCCCAGCTATTTGTGAGGTTGAGGCAAATAATTGATTGAACCCAGGAGGCAGAGGTTGCAGTGAGCTGAAATCATGCCACTGCACTCCAGCCTGGGAGACAGAGTGAGACTCTGTCTCAAAAGAAATAGGAGGCAGAAAAAAAATATATTATTAGAGTTAGTAGTCAAAATGCTATATGAAAAAACTGAGGATAGATTTATCTTAAATCTCAAGTTTGGCACAGACCATACATGGAATTATGTGCTAAGATACAAATTATCTAAATAGGAAAGCTATTTATATTGAGTTAAAACATCAGATTGGCAGATTCATTGTAATGTTATGCTATCAAAGAGTAATGTTAAAATTGAAATTATTTTGAAGTATAACCTTGATAAGTGTAATTCTTATAAAATCACTTATAAGTGAACATAACAAAAGAGTTACCTTCTGTTAGAGTTTTATAGTATCTGACAATTTTATATAATTAATTTCATTATGGACAAAGATGTCTTCTGTGTTAAAAGGGGACATATTTGTGTTCTTTGGTAACCCATGGTTTAGATTGATTTAGAGGATTTTAATCCCCTTAAAATCATCTCTTACCCTTTCTCTTTAAGTTCATGCTGATCAACAGTTATTATTTATAAGATGATAATGAAAATGAACAGACAAAATAATTCTGACAGCTTCTATTCCTGTATTTAAGTGGGAGTTTTCTAGAGGAATGAGAAATATCAGCTCTTATTGGCTTTTCAGTATGTCAAACAGACTCAGTTAATCCCATGCTTGACTGGCCGTGGGGCTGAGGAACTGCCAAGCTGAGTGTCACACAATTCGTGTGAAAATATAAGAGTTATGGGATCTGTGGACCATGACTTAGTTAGCTTGAATTTTATTTTTTAATGAGAATAACAACAAGCTTTGCAAGCTGATTTAGGATCTGCAGGTTTAACTGCATAAGGGTTTAATACCTGTAATACCCATGCAGTGTGAGTTAGAAAAATGAAAATTTTCAGTATGGTAAATAAACTGAAGAGCTGGAAACCAAATTGAAATCTGTAGCCTAGAAAATCAACAAGGGCTAAAAATAGTAGGATTAGTGGCAACGTTCAACCATAGACCATGCAAAGGAGAAAGAAGACCATTATATAATAGGTTTAAAAAATATATAGGTCTAGAGAACATTCTGTTCATTATGTAGACGTGGAAGCTTAAAGTATAGATTTGGTTTTCCAGAGTTTTAATTTTTCATGTTCTTTCTCACCAGAATCAGAGAATACTCTCTCTGATTTCCAAAAGAGAAATGTTACCATAATCTGCATGAAATTGAGAATTTACCTTGTTGACATTGATGTGAAGATTTTAGAATGCAATTGCTGGCCAGGTGTAGTGGCTCATTCCTGTAATCCCAGCACTATGGGAGGCTGAGTTGGGAGGATCACTTGAGGCCAGGAGCTCAAGACCAGGGTGGGCAACACAGCGAGACCCCATCTCTACAAAAATAAAACAATTAGCCACAGCCTGGTGATGTGTACCTGTAGTCCTAGCTAGCTGCTTGGGAGGTTGAGGTGAGAGGATGGCTTGAGTCCAGGAGGTTGAGGCTGCAGTGAGCTATGATCATGCCTCTGTTCTCCAGCTTGGGTGACAGCACAAGACCCTGTCTCTAAAAGTACCCATTAAGCAAATCAAGCAAACAACTCCAGATTCATAGCAAATAGCCAGACGATAGAGTAGGCACATAGAAATATTGCTGGGTCAGGAGAAAGAACACAAAGGAGGATGCTTTGTAAGAGTCCCTGTGCTCTTGAGCCACTTCATTCAAATGTCAGCTCAACATCAAGGTTCTTGGTAGGTTTTTGCTCACAGGATTAAAGCTGCATATGTGGAGTTTTAAAAAAATGTGTTAGGTGGCAGATGACTGTTGTGAACTCTTGACTAACTAAAGTACTATAAAATCCTCAAGGGCCTCATTCTTCCTTTGGACTTTCCCTTTTGTATTCTA
>NW_016107443.1:4755442-4766857 GCF_001604975.1 Cebus imitator
TAGACTATCTTCATAAGTTTGGGTTAGGCAAAGATTTCTTGAACAAGATATAAATATGGTAACCATGGAGGAGAAAAATGGACAAACTGGGCTAAATAATTTCAGTTCGTTACAAGATGCCATTAAGAATAAAGTCTATGTAATAGGGGATATTTCATAATATATTCAAAAAGGACTTGTATGTAGAATATAGAAAGCTCTTCTACAAATCAGTAACAAAAAGGTAGATTACTCTATAAATATGTGACATAGACTTGAATAAGTATTATACCATAGAGTATGGTAGTTTTCTTGGTTGGGATAGTGATTGGAAGGGAGCACCAGGGGTTTCTGAAGTTCCAGTAATAATGTTGGTTACTTGAGTGTGTTAACTTTGTGAACATTCTTTAAATTATGATCTGTGTACTTTTCTATATGTTGTATTTGTGTACTTTTCTGTACTTTCATTGAAAAAATTTATATAAAAAAGAAAGTGCTTTGTTGTCCAGGATGAAGAATGTGAGCAAAATATTTTTGGAGGTTAACACGGATTGCAAAATAGGTCTCCCCATTCAGAATAGCCTCTACTATAGAAGCAGAGGAAGTGTTGAGAGCATGAGGCTTTGCAAGGTGGCTAGAGCAGGTCCAGTTTGTGAAATCGTCCTACGCACAGCCTGGCAGTATCTTGGGTTAGCATAAGTCCTTTGGCCACCAATATCCTGAGAAGCAAGCAGGAGAACAAAAGCAGTTATGGAGGAAGCACTAGAAACAAGCTTGATTACTTGACAATTTTGTGTATGGCTAATTCCGCCTGTAATCCTGTTTAAGTTACCACTTATCCCCCTTATCATGTGCCCAGGCACTGAGATAGGGGGCTTTCTGTGCATTAAAAATTTTAAATCCTCAGCACAGTCCTGGGAGACATGTACTATTATTATCTGACTTTATAGATAAAGAAACTGGGGCTTAGAGAGATTAAATAAATTGTTGGAATTCCAGCTAGCAAGTTGCAGCAAGCTGCAACTGGAACCCATGTCTATTTGATTCTAATGCACCCCCTCCCACATGTCTATTATGTTGCCTTTAAAAACAAACAAAAACCAATTTGATGGAGCATAGTGAGAAGAAAAATAGTTAACATATACTTAATGTTCAAATTTGATCATCAGAAGGACTTCTCAAGCCAATTTTAAAGTTGGAGGTCTGCTGTGCTAAGGGTTTCTCTTTTTTTTGGACAGAGTCTCACTCTGTCGCCCAGGCTGGAGTGCAGTGGTGTGATCTTGGCTCACTGCAACCTCTGCCTCCCAGGTTCAAGCAATCCTTTTGCCTCAGCCTCCCGAGTAGCTGGGACTACAGGCACTTGCCACCACACCTGTTTAATTTTTGTATTACTGGTAGAGCCGGGGTTTCACCATATTGGCCAGGCTGGTCTTGAACTTCTGACCTTATGATCTGCCTGCTTCAGCTTCCCAAAGTGCTGGGATTATAGGCGTTAGCTACTGCACCTGGCCTGCTGTAGGTTTTTTTGAACTGTAGTTGTCCTTTTTGGTTGTAAGGTGGTAAGAAATACCTGGAAGGGGTGGGGGTGGAGATTGAGAAATCTTCCAAGAAACAACACAGGCTGTAATTGGAATGCCCCTGTATGGGTGACCCATGAGCCCTTTTCAACGCTTTGGGGACATTTTAATAATCTGAGTAATTACCTGTGATAGGCAGGCTTTGTTTTCTACTCATTAATAACTCTCCAGGCTACATTTCATTCCTCTTACTGCTAATGCACATGCAGAGATACATAAAATGGATGCTGTCAACTGATTGCCACATCACTGTCTGCATATCAATGCTCTCCTGTCTGCTTGGCCTCGGAGAGAAGGAAAAGGGAATGACAAGGAACCTGCGATAGCTGAATCTGTTTTAAAAGCAAAATTCTGGTACAGAACCCAGAATTCGGGCAATTACTGATTTTATATGAATTATTGATATTTGTGCATGGTTAGTGTTTTGGGATTGCGCTATTTAGCATATGCTGGTTCTCTTTTCCCTCCTTGTGATAGATAGCATGCCTTGGGAGCACACACAGGTAAATATTTAATGCTTTTAGTTCGTTTTGCTCTTGTGGCTTGTTTGGCCCTCAGGGTATTCATGTTTTGTAGCCTGTGTGTGTAATGTTTATAGCATCACGACCCTAAATGAAATTTGGATTATTTACTTCTAAGTATGTTTTCGAAACAGTCTAATGACTGTGTTAGCAATATGGCATAAGGGCACAGGAGCGAATTTGAATGGAAATATGTGTGGATATGGCTTTAGAGCTTTCTATTTAAAAAAATCTTTAAAAAAAATCCTTGGGGACCTGGCCGGGGTCTCATGCCTGCAATCTCAGCGCTTTGGGAGGCCAACCTGAGCGAATCACCTGAGGTCAGGAGTTTGAGACCAGCCTGGCCAATATGGTGAAACCCTGTCTTTACTAAAACTGCAAAAACCAGCCAGGTATGATGGTAGGTGACTGTAATCTCAGCTACTCGGGAGGCTGAGGCTGGAGAATTGCTTGAATCCAGGAGGCGGAGGCTGCAGTGAGAGATTGCACCACTGCACTCCAGCCTTGGTGACAGAGTTACTGGCAATCAGTTGACAGTAATACTCTGTCTCAAAAAAAAAAAAAAATCCTTGGGGCTAGTTATCTTGATTTTATTATGATGATGATACACAAGAAAGAAACACCAAACAGTGTGAAATAATTGAAAATACATCCAACCTAACTTATTTCACTGGAATCTTTCTAGTTATACAAACTCATTTTAGCTACAGGTGCTTATTTTTTAAAAACTAGACTGGAGCTCTGGGTTGCGTTTTTTTTTTTTTTTTTTTTTTTTTTTCTTGAACTGTAGAATTTCTAGTTTAGAAGTAGATTCCTCCTCAGGAACTCCTCAAGAGTTCCTTGATATATAATTATTTATTAATTTAATCACTTTGTCTTGAAGCTATTCAGAGTGTTATAGGAACATCTGTTATATTGTGATTATGATGGTTGTGAGGCTGTTTCCCCAAATGCCTTGACAAGAGCAGTTTGACATAGTTTGGTGAAGGCGGTGCCCTGGTGCTGCAGTCACCATAGGGATTTTTCATCTTGGCTTCATGTTGGTAGATTGATACTCTCAAGTACATTCAAGGTTCTCTTTTACGAGAGAGGGTTGTTTTCATTGAGACCTGGCTTTCTTCTTTCCTTATTTAATGAAATAGTGACAACTATCATTTTCTGCCTTCAAATGTTGTTATTAGTGATTTTATACATAGAAAATTATTTTCCAGGTGGGCCTATGTCTATATTGGCAACCATTTTATGCACATGACTCATTTAGATGTTTAGGACCATGCATATATAAACGGGCAAGTTTTCAGGCAATTCGGGTAGGTTTTCCAACCTCGTCTCTCCATTTCCTGTCTAAAGAACTTCTTCCATGTCCATAACATGTTAATTCAACATTTGATAAAACTTCTAATGGGGAATTTCTTCCAGGTGACCTCCCGGAGGGGCTGGGCTATGGTGAAATCTTAAACACAACTGTGATGAAATTGGCTCCGTTGAGACTATTACTTGGTTCAGGAACAAGGAACAGAATTCAGTTATTTTTGATTCTTGAATAAATGAATTCTGTTCCTTTTGTGTAGGTGGCAGAAGAAATTAACCCCTGTAGAAGATCCAATCTCAGCTTGAAATTGACCTTTTGGTTTCTTTTAAGAGTGCCGGATAAGAGAATGTAAAATTGTTTTAATTTGAACCTCAAACAACTTGGAATCTGTTCTGCTGTCTGCATATCTCTGATAGATCTGTCCTTTCCAGGGTTGTCTGTCTTTATGTTTAATTTTGTGGAGGTTGGAATTGTGATTATCAAATGACTTCCAACTTGGGACCACATGTGGGTGGATACTAATGAATCCTTTCTTAACCTTCTCAGCACTTTTGGAGAAATCAATCAGTAGAAGACGGGACACCGAAGCCATGCAGAAAGCCAAAATCCTTTATTTATCCTGCATGAATGAGAGTGAGTGATAAAGAAAACTAAATAAAATACTTACCATCCCTATTGTTTAGAGTTCTATTAATGTTTTAATATATTGTTTGAGGATGAAGAGAACTAAGAATTCTATTAACGGTTAAAGGTGTTTAAGGAAAGGAATGATTCTCAAAGACTGGATTTTGACTAGTCCCATCTTAGTTAATGTTGTTACCGGCTTGCTTGGTAGAGAAAATAATCTTATTTATGTGGGTTGGATTCTTTGGGTAACATTTACTCCTTGAAAAAGTTGGACATAGTCACCAGGGCAAACTCGCTGTATCTGGTATAGAAACCAGAATCTAGGAGCCAGGGCAAATCTGGGCTGAGTAAGAGACTGGGGGAGAGTATACCTACTGGAACCTAGAGAAATCCAGATTCCCAGGTGTGTCAGGTTCCTGTGCCAGCCTAACAGGCATCTTGTTGGGTCCTTAGCCCTGTCTCAATATCTTGGTTCTGATTGAAATCAGAACAGATACTGGCCATTTTACCTGGACTGCCTTCTCAAGGCCATTGCCGGAAGAAGCCAGTACCTATGGGAAGTGTGTCAACTGGTCTAGGATTTGGGGTATCATGTGGTGAGCTAGAAAAGAGCAATAAAGGACAAGAATCTGAAGCACTACTTCATCTTCATTGGGTAGTGATTGACTTTGTTGAGGCATTCCTTTAATTAGGGTTGTACCTTGGTCCCACCAAGTATTATCATTCTTTGGCTGGGGTCCATGTAGAGGGTCCATGTTTATTGTAGTGAATATCCAGCAGTTTCCCTGGTCAGCTCTCCTGGCAAGAACACTAGATGTAGACAGGCCCATTGAAGTGTGGATCGTAGGTAGTTCTGTCTCGGTGTTTATGCTCATCCCACCCCACCTCTCCTGCTTACTCCCTAACAGCTGAAATTTTAAGTTGGAGCCTTATGGGAATTTTGTCTTGAGAAGATGCACTTGAATTCTAGTGTGCTGATCCAGTTTTCAATTCTAACTCTCTGTTCATATCTGCTCCCTTTCAGAAGCCATTGAAAAAGCCGATGCCAAGCCACTGCTACACATCCTACGGCATTCACCTTTCCGCTGGCCCGTGCTTGAATCTAATATTGGTCCTGAAGGGGTTTGGTCAGAGAGAAAGTTCAGCCTTCTACAGACACTTGCAACATTTCGTGGTCAATACAGCAATTCCGTGTTCATCCGTTTGTATGTGTCCCCTGATGACAAGGCATCCAATGAACATATCTTGAAGGTATAGCGAGGACCCATTCATCTTCTTTGTTCAGTCCAAGATTAGCCTTTTGGGGTGCCATCCTGGCAAAGGACACTCATGCTGCTGTAGTGAAATAATAGCATAAACATTTTTATTGAATAGATCCTGTGATCTAGAATATTTCCTTCTCCTGATTTGCAGAATGTAGACCATTACCAGACAAGTTTTGTAACCCTTTCAGGAAACTAGGGAATTAGTTTCAGGTGATCTGTGGTCTGGCCCTCATATGCCTACTCAGAGCAAGTCTGGGGTCCCTAAATTCCAGTGGGGAGGGGACTGCAGGTCTCCTGTTAGCAAAGACTTTTTGAGCCCTGTTCTTGCCCTTGCCTCCTCATTCCCTTGACAGAGGAGAAAACACATGCCATGATTTTTTGTTCCTCTTTCACTAACATTTTCTTGTGCTCACATCTAAATTTTAGTTATCAAATCCACTCTGAATCTCTCCTCCCTCCTTTCCAAAGATAAAGCGAAACTTGTTCTTTTCCAAGTGCTTGGTTGCATTTTCTGTTGGAAGAGTAACCATCTCTTCCATGAAGCAGTGGGCCATATGGACATGCACTGAGGCAGATCACATTGGTAAAATCAGGAGACTTTTAGAAAGCTACCAACAGCTAAAGACTCACCAATGAAAGAGCTGTGCAAGAATTCAAATAACATTTGTCAAATAGTTTTGTGCTTTGATCCTGCCGGGGTTTTTCTTTTTCTTTTTTTGCTTCCACAGTTACTTTGACTGATGATGAAAATGTTATTGCATGATTGATTTTCTCCCCAAATCTGTCTTTCTCCCCATTTCTGCCAAAGCAGAAAATATTACTGATATATTGATATTCAAATTGTAGACTTGTGTTGTCCTCACCTCATGTATTTCAACCATCTGAAATCCAAATCTTTAAGTTCATCTTTTGATTTAGACCAGGGGTTGGCACGATTTTTGGGCAAATGGTCAGATAATACATATTTTAGGCTTTGGAGGCCGTCTGGTCTCTGTTGCAACTACTTAATTCTGCCATTGTGTCTGGGAAAGCAACTGTAGACAACAAATGGGTATGGCTGTGTGGTGGGCTGGCCCATTTTGTTATGTTTTCCACCTGTTTCTAGATCTACAACCTTCTGCTGTAGTTTTCTCACCTCTAGATTAGACAATGGAAGTCTCAATAAAAATCTTTGGTCATTGAAAGGACTCCCATCTACTCAGGAGGAAATTCTGAGTTCCAGAGACAACTGTGTTTCTATGTTTGGTGATGAAATGAGTCATCTTTTAATGTTATCAGGATAAGATGTGCTGTGTAAGACACAATGATGACCGAACTGATCTCTGTACTGTGTGGATACATCACTCATTTTTTGAAACTAGTTTTTAAGACTATTATTGTCCATTCTAGAACTATTATGATGTTCTTTCAAACACTTTAAGTGGTGTTTTGAAGTGAGCTGAAGACTGTTTTTCAAATTTAAGTTTAAGCTTATGTCTTCTATTGAGTGATAGAAGATCTTGATTCATACACAGGTGAATAATTGCAAATGGTAGCCATTTTATTATCCTTTTCACCTGTTTCTGGATCTACTCAATTGAATTTATTCCTTCAAACATTTTATTATGAAAAAATGACACAAAATTAAAGAATAGAATAATAAACTCCCATGTATCCATTAACCCAGCTTCAACAACTCTCAACCTTCTGCTGTTATGTTTCTTTCTGCGGTGATGTTTTAATCTAGACCCCTCCTTTTTTTGGGAGGTGGCTAGAACATTTTATAGCAAATTAAAAATAGATAATTGCATTAGTAAATACTTCAGTGCTTAGCTAATGGAAAGGACTATTATCAAAACCAAAATATAACCATAATTCCATAATTAACATCAAATACCCAGTTAATTTTCAATTTTTCTGATTGTCTTAAACATGTCCTTTGAAAAAAACCCAACAGTTGGTCTTTGATTCAGGCTCCAAATAAGAATCACAGATGAACTTTGTTGATATGTCTGTTTTACTCCACAAGGGATCCCCCTATTTTTTTAAAGGCATATTTATTTGTTGAAGAGACTGGAGTATTTATCCTGTAAACTGTCTTACATTCTGAATTTGACTGTTTTCAGGGTAATCTAATAGCTGATGAAAGTTCTTGTTTATAGGAGAATCACAGCTTAAAAATGCAGAATAAATAATAGGAAGCTACCTATTTAAAAAAAATCCCTAATGAAAGGATGGATCTAGGTAATTATTGTCAATAGCTGCTAAAATCATTAGGTAAATGGTTGATTGGGAAATTAATGATAGATCAGACCAATATCACCTGAACCCTAATATCAATGGTAGCACTGCTAAAAGTGGGGCAACCAGAGATTGTGTGCCTCCTGGTATCAGTAGGAAGTGCACACTATCACCAGTAATGTTGTGCCCCCACCCAATCGAGCCTCTAGTTTTAATATGAGCTTATAGAAAACATGGGAAATAGAGAAACATGGTAACCAATTTTTAATAGCTTACCTTGTACACGTAATATTCAATTAAACTGATCCAAGAGACACTAAAATGTCAATGATAGAATACTTTCCAAACGTAAGGAGGCACCCACGTACATATGATTGCTCTCTTTTGCCAAGATGGCAGCTTGTTCCAAACTGGTATTTGAACATTGTTTGGCATTTGAGCACAGCAAACGTTTGCTTAAGTTCTTTTCCGGTTTGTACCATTTTACATGACTGAATATTCACACATCTGAACTAATTGCCTTCCCTCAGATATAATATAACTATATTCTTCTGGATGACACATTTACAAGAGTTCGAGTATGTATCTAGAGGTGGTAGGAGAAGCTTGATTCTGAGAGCTGCATGAAACCTAATGAACCTGATAATAAAAATGAGCATATTGAAAAATGAGCATATTGGTGGCTGTCAAAGTTGTAGAATTTGCAAGCGTTGCTTTTTTATTCATTTAAAAATAGTTAAAACTATAAAAGACAAAATCTAATTGGATGAACATTTGGAGCCTCACCTTCTAGGTTTTGTGGAACACAGTTTGAAAACTAATGATATAGTTAAAAAAGAATAGGTTTTTGTGTTGAAAAGATTGAGGTTCACAGTTTACCTTTGTGATTTACTCACTGAATATCCTTGTGCAAATTATTTCACCTCCCTGATCTCACTTTCCCCATGTGTACAAAAGGGTGAATTATAATTTAATTGTCATTGAGGTTCAAATGAACTGACTTTTGTGACAGTTTTCATGATAGATACTGGTCCACAGTAGCACATGACCAAGGTTTCCTTCTCTTCATGCATGACCCAGCAACTGGTCAGAACCATTTGGAGAATGTTCTTCTTTCACATATATACCCAATATGCCTCTGAGTTCTGAAACTCAGTTGTACAAGGAATGGGCATTTTCTTTACTTGACCTAATTGGGAAACTGAACTTTAGGCATTTACCTCCCCTCCTGGTGACCCCATTTCTCAGTCTTCCCCTAGGGTGCTGGGAAACTCCACAATCAGTTATCTGGTTTCCGAGAAGAAACCCACTATGGAACCCAAGTAGCCCCTTCAAATAAGCCCCTCTGATGCTGAGATCTTGCACCTTCCATTCCTTCTCAGATCCTGCCACGTTCTGGGGGCACTGATCATTTCCTCTGCTCAAGAGAATCTTTGACTCCTTTTGCTGCTTGAAAGATCCTCTTTCTGCTCTGGGAGAAATCTCTCTTACCTGAAACTCTCTTCCCTCAATGTCATTAGGCTTCCTTTTCCATTAAATTCAATTTTCCTTGGTGTACTTAGCTTTTCTAATCCCACAAACCCCCAGGAAGAAGAGAAGGGTCTCTGGGCAGGCACAGCACTGTGGGCATCCTTTTGGGTGAACAGATGGTGCCTTTGGGTGAAGAGAAAGGCACCCTTTCTAAGGGGTAGATATATTCCCATGCCAAAGACATGCAGTTTGGCCAGTAGGGGTTACTCCAACCAAAACAACGTGCCTCTGCAAAGCCCCCCTGTGGCAGGATGACACAGGGTTTGCTACATGCTTAAATGAGATAAAGGAATTCCAGGCAACAGAAAACAACAGAAGTTAGTGACCAAAAACATTGTCTTGCTACACATGTTTGGATTTATTCTATGTCAGGAGATAGGAAATATGAGGATTTAAGGGACAATGAAAGATGTGAGTGTATATGATCCTGACAGAGTATTTGGAAGGCCAGTCTAATTTTGTATTTTTAGTAGGATGGAGTTTCTCCATGTTGATCAGGCTGGTCTCAAACTCCTGACCTCAGGTGATCCACCTGCTTAAGCCTCCCAAAGTGGTGGGATTATAGGCGTGAGCCACCATGCCTGGCCTTTATTTATTTATTTATTTATTTATTTATTTTGGTACTTAACTACACATTTCCATGGTACCTATGATAATCTTATACATTAATATAATCAAATCAGGGTAACTGGGATATATCCGGTAGTGGGATTACTAAGTCAAATGGTAGTTCTTTTTTAAGTTTTCTGAAAAATCACCAAACTGCTTTCCACAGTGGCTGAACTAATTTCCATCCCCACCAGCATTTTCTTTTCCCTACATCCATGCCAACATCTATTATTTTTTGGCTTTTTCATAGTAGCCATACTGACTGGTGTGAGATGGTATCTCATGGTGGCTTTGATTTGCAGTTCTCTACCGATTAGTGATGTTGAGTTTTTTTTCATAAGCTGTGATCACATGTATATCTTCTTTTGAAAAGTGTCTGTTCGTGTCCTTTGCCTACTTTTTAATGGGGTTGTTTGGGTTTTGCTTGTAAATTTGTTTATGTTCCTTGTAAATTCTGGATATTAGACCTTTGCCGGTTGCATAGTTTGCAAATATTTTCTACCATTCTGTGGGTTGTCTGTTTATTCTGTTGATAGCTTCTTTTGCTGTGTAGAAGCTCTTTGGTTTAATTAGGTTCCATTTGTCATTTTTTGTTTTTGTTCAATCACTTTGTCATGAAATCTTGCCCAGAGCAATTTACAGATTCAATGCTATTTCTATCAAACCACCAATGACATTACTCACAGAATTAGAAAAAAAGCTATTCTAAAATTCATATGGCATCGAAAAAGAAGAGCTCGAACAGCCAAAGAAACCCTAAGCAAAAAGAAGAAAGCTGGAGGTATCACATTATTACCTGATTTCAAACTATAGTATAAGGCTGTAGTAACCAAAGCAGTGTGACTGATACAAAAACAGACACATAGATCGATGGAAACAGAGAGCCCAGAAATAAAGCCACACACCAACAACCATCTGATCTTTGATGACGAAAACAAGCAATGGGGAAAGGACTGTGGTGCTGGGATAACTAGCTTACCATATGCAGAAGATTGAAACTGGACCCCCCTCCCTTTTATCATATACAAAAATCAACTCAAGATGGATTAAAGATAGAAATGTAAAACCTAAAACTATGAAAACCCATGAAGAAAATCTAGGAAATACCATTCTAGACATAGGCCCTGTACTATATTTTGAAGTCAGGTAATGCAATTCCTCCAGCTTTGTTCTTTTTGCCCAGGATTGCTTTGGCTGTTTGGGGTCATTTGTGGTTCCATATAAAATTTAGGATTTGCTTTTCCTATTTTGTGAAGAATGTCAATGGCATTTTGATAGAGATTGTGTTGGATTGTAAATTGCTTTCAGTGGTATTGTCATTTTAACAATATTCTAATTCGTAAGCAGGGAATATCCTTTCATTTTTTGTGTTCTTTTCAATTTGTTTTATAGTTTTCTTTATATAGATCTTTTATTTAATGGGTTAAATTGATTCCTAGGTGTTTTATACTGTAAATGGGATTGTTTATTGATTTCTTTTTCAGATTATTTGCGTTTGGTGTATATAAATGCTGTTCATTTTTTGTATGTTGATTTTGTATACTCCAGCTTTACTACATTTGTTTATCAGTTCTAATAGTTTTTTGGTAGAGCCTTTAGGTTTATCCAAATATAAGATCATGTTATTGGTGTACGAGGCTAATTTGACTTCTTCCTTTCCAGTTTGGATGCCCTTTATTTCTTTCTCTTGCCTGATTGCTCTGGCCAGGACTTCTAGTATCGTGTTGAATAAAAGTGGGCAAAAGAGGCATCCTTGTCTTGTTCCACATCTTAAA
>NW_016107443.1:4767407-4776309 GCF_001604975.1 Cebus imitator
TTTTTGGAAGAGTTTGAGTAGAATTTGTATTACTTCTTTAAATGTTTTGTAGAATTTGGTAGTGAAGACATCAAGTCCTGGACTTTTCTTTCATGGGAACCATTTGTTATGGCCTCAGTCTTGTTACTAGGTATTAGTTTGCTGAGGTTTTCTACTTCTTCATGGTTCAATCTTGGTAGGTTGCCTATGTCCTGGAATTTATTAATTTCTTCTAGGTGTTCCAATTTGTTGGAATATAGTTATTCATAATAGTCTCTATAATTCTTTGTATTTCTGTGGTCTCAGTTGTTATGTCTTCTTTTTCATTTCGAATTTTGTGTCTTCTTTTATTCTTAGTCTAGATAAAGGTTTGTTGATTTTCAAAAAAACACAACTTTTTGTTTCATTGATTTTTTTTGTGTGTGTTTTTATAGTCTAAATTTTATTTATGTTCTAATGTTTATTATCTCTTCTAATTTTGGGTTTGGTTTGTTCTTATTTTTCTAGTTTCTTGGGTTGTTCATTAGATTGTTTATGAATCTTTATTTGAAGTCTTTCAACCTTTTTGATGTAGGCTTTTATTGCTATAAAATTACGTTTCAGTACATTTTTGGCTGTATTTCATAGATTTTAGTATGTTGTATTTTCATACTCATTTCTTTGAAGATTTTTTAAAATTTCATTTTAATTTTTTTCATTGACCCATTGGTTATTCAGGAGCATATTGCTTAATTTCCACATGTTTGGCTGGGTGCGGTGGCTTATGCCTATAATCCCAGCACTTTGGGAGGTTGAGGCGGGTGGATCACCTGAGGTCAGGAGTTAGAGACCAGCCTTACCAACATGGTGAAGTCTACTACAAATATAAAAATTAGCCTGGCATGGTGGTGGGTACCTGTAATCCCAGCTACTTGGGAGGCTGAGGTGGGAGAATTGCTTGATCTTGGGAGGTGGAGGTTGCAGTGAGCTGAGATCATGCCACTGCTCTCCAGCCTGGGCAACAAAGTGGGACTCTTATCTTAAAAAAAAAATGTTCCATGTGTTGTGTATTTTCCAAGTTCCTCTTATTATTGATTTCTGGTTTCATTGTGGTCAGAAAAGATAACTGACATGATTTCTACTTCTTTGAATTTGTGGAAACTTATTTTGTGGCTTAAAATATGATCTATTCTGGAGAATGTTCCATGTGGCAATAAGAAGAATATGTATTCAGCAATTGGGTGAAATGTTCTGTAAATGTCAGTTAGGCCTATTTGTCTTAGTGACTAGTTGAACTCTGAGGTTTCTTTGTTGATTGTCTAGATGATCTGTCCATTACTGAGAGTGGAGTGTTGAAGTTCCCTGTCATTATTGTGCTGCAGTCTCCCTCTCCCTTTAGATCTATTAATGTTTGCTTTATATACTTACGTGCTCCAGTGTTGGATGCATAGATATTTATAATTGCTATAGGTGATATATTGCTATTTCTTCATGAGGTCCTTGCCTTTTTTTCTGTTACTAAATGGTATCTTAAGCCTACGTTTGCTTTGACTCTAGCCAAATGTCAGAGCAGTCCCAGTCCAGATATAGGGGAGGTCCCAAAGAGGATATCCTGGCAGTGTGGAAAAACTGGCTAGGGGTTAGCATATAGGGGACCTGCGGAATGAACTTCCTATAGCATAATGCTGCTGAACAGCCACTCTGACTTGGTGTCTCCTATGGCCAAGTTATGGAGCAGAGTTTCCAGGACTGAGTATGGTAGTCCCACCTCCCTTCATCTCTTGCTGTCTTCAGGAATATACCTCCCTTCAGGCACTCATGATCCCTTCTGTGGGTTAAGGCATGGGCAGGTCTTCTGTCAAAGAACCCAAGATGGTGGGAAAGCTGGTTGTCCACCTTGATCTCACTTTTCCAGTGTAGAAACTATGAGTCAGGGAAAATTTCTGCATGCTTGCTGCTGGACAGATTAGTTAGAAGGGCATCATAGAGAATTTGATTCTCTTATATCTGCTTGGAGTTTTTTCACTTCTCTGTGGCCTCAGAGAAGTGAAATCATCCTTATATTTGAATTCTGGGTTATTGCTGATGAGAAGCTTACTGCTGTGTATGTGTTTTTAGTTTCTCATATATATATTGGAGAGGGGAGGGAAGCCAGCTTGTGTCTACGTCACCATTTTGAAATCTGAAGTCCAGACTCCATTTCCTACCTCATAATTTGTAAGATGTTTCTTTTTGTATTACTACTTTGTCTTCTAACTTGAGGTTTATTATAATTGGAATGCCAGTTGCAATTGGAGAAAAAATTTATATTTTCAGTTAAGTGTATTGGATTTCCTAAGAACATATTTTATTTTCTACTTACAATATTCAGATCAGTTGTAAATGTAAGGATTTAAAAAATCTCAAGTGACACAGTGTCCTGATGGCTTCATGAGAAAGTCTTTTTGCCTCAAGAGTTTGTATGTTTCTAATGAGATTTATTTGACTGACCTTATTCAGTTTGTTGGTTGGTGTGTTTAAAATGTTCCCTAGAAACCATAACAATCTGAAAGTTTATAAAAGGTCTGGTAACCTCACTTGAATTATTTAAACTTTTACAATAAGTGGCTTTAACTTTATTTCATGAGAGGGAAACTTAGGCTTTCTTGCTAATGTCCACACAGTTTACTTTCTTATGAGACTCGAGCTCAAAAGATTCTTCAAGTGGTCCAAATTTAATTGAAAGCCAAAGTGTCTTAATCATAATATTGTGTTTCATGATTGTGGCTTGCTTAATTTTTGGAAGAAACGGGCAGATTGGGAATTGCAGTAGGGCGAAACCAGGAAGGCTTGTGACTTCATTGTTTCAGGCCAATTAGGGAAGTTTGAACAAAGTGATTTGAGGATTTTAGCAGTATACACAGACAAGATGGATATTTTGAAAGTGCCTTTTTCCCCCCTGAAACGAGCTATGTTTTTCCTGGAATTTTTCATAATATCACTAACTCTTAATGTGGCCTTTGAAAAATTTGTTGTATATTAAGGGGAGCTTCATGGAAAACTACAATTGTATATGAATTAATGTATTTTAGAATAAATTAAGATTATGGTAAGGTGAAAAAGAAACTGGAGGAGATGGATCAAAACAATTTAAAGTCATATACACTAATGGTATGGGCATGTAGGGTTCAGTTTTTATTCAGATGTTACTAATTTTTAATTTGTTATTTAGATTTTGTGTCTTATTATTTTGGCTTAATGTTTAATGTGTGAATTAGAGCTTTAATTTGGAAAAATCTAGTGCTCTTGAGATCCATTTTATTTAGTCTTTAGTCAGTTACTGATATTCAGGAAAGAGGAAACCATAGATTTAGCGAAGGTGCTGGAAATTAAAAAAAAAATGTATTTAAGTTCTGGGGAAATTTTTTTTAAGTATCTTAAAATTTACATAAATTTATTTTTTTGTGATGTACATGTCTGAGTTTTGATAAATGCATAGTCATGTAATCATCACTGTAATCAAGAAATAGAGTAGTCTCATCACTCAGCCCCAGATACCTCATGTTATCGCTTTGCCAAGTTAAGCCTTCTCCTCATGCCCAAACCCTGTCAGCCATCACTTTGTTCTCTGTTCCTGTAAAGTATTTTTCAGGATGTAAGTAAAATTTACCCGTGTTGTATCAGTTTGTTCCCTTTTATTGTTGAGTAGTATTCCATTGTATACCATAGTTTATGCTTTCATTCATAGAGGACATTTGGGTTGTTTTCAGTTTTGGGTGATTATGAATAAAATTACATACAGGTTTTTGTGTGACTTTTAACATTTTTTCCTGGGTAAATACCTAGAAGTAGGGTTTCCAGATCAAAAGTAAAGGGAAAGTTAAATTTAAAAAAAAAGTACACAGGGGGCACAACAAGATGGACAAATACAATGTTTAACTTGATAAGAAAGTGTAAAATTGGTTCCCTTCCAAAGTGGCTGTGCGATTTTGCATTCCTTTTCCACATCTCCACTGGCAGTCATCAGATTTTTTTTTTTCCATTTTAACAGATCTATAGTAGTGTTTTATTGCTGGTTTAATTTGCATTTTCCTAATGACTAATGATGTTGGGCATATTTTCATGTGCTTATTTCTCTCTTCATATATCATTTGATGAAGTGTCTGTTAGAATTGTTTGCTCAATTTTAAATTGAGTTGTTTTCTCATGGTTGAGTTTTGAGGAATCTTTACGTATTCTAGATACATGTCTTTTATCATATATGTGATTTTCAGATATTTTCCCCATTCTGTGGCTTGTCTTCTTATTCTGTTTCTTTGAAGAGCAATTTTTTTCAATGTTGATAAAGTCTGATTTATTTTTTTCTTTAAGGATTGTGATTTTATTGTCATGTCTAAAAACTCTTAGTCTGATCCCAAGTAAGAGAAGTTTTTCCCAGTATTTTCTTGTAGAAATTTTATAGTTTTAGGTTTTACATTTAGGGCTATGATTCATTTTCAGTTAATTTTTGAATAAGGTGTGAGGTATGAGTAAAGGCTTATTTTGTTTTTGCTTATGGATGCCCAGTTTTTCTTTTCTTTCTTTGAGACAGAGTCACACTCTGTCACCCAGGCTAGAGTGCAGTGGCACCATCTCAGCTCACTGCAACCTTTGCCTCCTGGGTTCGAGCAATTCTCCTGCCTCAGCCTCCCAAGTAGCTAGAATTACAGGTACGTGACACCACACCTGGCTCATTTTTGTATTTTTAGTAGAGATAGGGTTTCACCATGTTGGCCAGGCTGGTCCTGAACTCCTGACCTCAAGCGATCTACCTGCCTTGGTCTCCCAAAGTGCTGGGATTACAGGCAGGAGCCACCGTACCTGGCCTGGATGTCCAGATTTTCTAACACGCTCTTTGGAAAGACTGTCTGCTTTCTTTTGTTTACCTTTAAGTTGCTGAAAGTTTTTATTTATTTATTTATTTATTTTTTGAGACAGAGTTTTGCTCTGTTGCCCAGGCTGGAGTGTGATGCCGGCTCACTGCAGCCTCCACCTCCTGGGTTCAAGCAATTCTCCTGTCTCAGCCTCCTGAGTAGCTGGGATTACAGGTGCACACCATCACACCTAGCTAAGTTTTGTATTTTTAGTAGAGATGGGGTTTCACCATGTTGGCTAGCCTGGTCTTGAATGCCTGACCTCAAGTGATCTGCCCGCCTTGGCCTCCCAAAGTGCTGGGATTACCGGTGTGAGCCACCGTACCTGGCGTAAGATGCTGAAAATTTTAATTCAAGAATTTATACTATACTTTTCTATCACCATAATTCTACTTAGTTGTCTGGTTATTATTTGTGTTTTTGTCAGTTATCCTAAACCTTCTAGAGAGGGTTCTAACATTTGCAAAGGTTTCTCAAAACAAAATTATTATTTGATTCCATTAAAATAAAAAAATCAATGCCATATGTTATTTTAGAGATAAGGAGTTAGAAAGTCTAATTCATCAACTCTATCTAGATTGGCATTTTGCAAAATACTGCAATGAGAAAAATACTCAATCTGGTGATAGGAGACAATGATTTTAGTCTGAGCTCTGCCCAACCATGTTACCTTGGGAAAGTCACATCAGTTATCTGGCTTTTGTTTCTCCTCCCATTGAATAAGTGGGGATAGCTAATAATCTCTAAGATCTATTCTAACTGAAATATCCTTGTTGCTATTCAGTGTTGAAAGGACCTCAAAAGGTTTAGAAAACATAAATTAGAAAAGCAGGGCCAGGTCTCTGATACTTTATTACATCTGTCATTGCCAAAGTGCCTATTTGCATGTAGTTCTGAGTGTGGTGAATTCTTTTTGTAATGGTGACATAAGTTCAAAATATGGCTGAGATGCAGATGATCTCATCACTCTTGTTAACATGGTGCTCAGGAATTTACAGTGCTAGCAGAATGCTTTCTGTTTTTGTTTTTACAGCTGGACCAAGCTACACTCTCCCTAGCTGTGAGGGAAGACTACCTTGATAACAGTACAGAAGCCAAGTCTGTAAGTTTTACTCATATTCAACTATGTGCCTTATCAAGGCTGCTGTCAGGTCCATCAGTTGTTCTAAGGTCACTGCTTCTTTACTGGAAATTAGCAGTGTGGCTATTCAATGACCATATTTCCAATGCAGGAATTATTTTATTCAGGCAGATAAATTCTACTCCCTGTCCTTCTAGAAGTCTGCACATCAAGGCTGTACAAGTCTCCATACTCAGTGCCCTTATTATCTAGCTTGGGAGACAGCATACCCAAATGAAGTAACAAAGAAATGAGCTTGCAGTCATTCATTCCTCAGAAGTGCAGAGAGCTCACTATCAATTGCAGAAATAAAGCGTCAGAAGGGATACCCAGGAGACAAATGGCTCCCACGTTGTACTCCTTTAAAATCACTTGGGAGGCTTCCATTAAATATTACTTCTTGGGTCACAGCCCTGGAGAGTCTGACTTAGTATACTTGAGGTAGGGTCTGAGAATCTATTTTTAACAGGTGCTCCAGGTTAATGGAGGTTTAGTAAGAATCAGAAAGGATCAATCAAGTTAGACTTTTGGGTTGGCATGGAAATATAGCAGTTTCCTAGATGTTGGAAAGAGCTGGTTCATTTCTGACAGATTCATTTTGGAAACTTTATTGAACTTCCAAAGGAGCCTCAGACCTAGGTCCCCTGGGTCTTTGCTGATACTAAATTCTATACATAGAAGACCCTGGAGGGAAGCTAGCTAAGATGCTAGGCAGCTTTCTTGCTGAGGATACTTATCAAAGAGGGTTGGCAAGTTTTCCTTCCTAAAAGTGGACAGAATGAACATTTGCTAACGTGGAGGGAGGGTATACCTCCGGTTTTGATGGAGTCTCAGCAAGTAGGCTCAAAATCATCTCCCCTGTAACCTATCAGTCAAGTCCTAGTGATTCCACCTTAAAAATATCTCTTGGTCCCTCTTTTCTATCTTGACTGCTATGGGTGAGATTCTTGTTAACTCCTTGCCTTGACTACAGCAAGTGGCCTTTTAACTGTTACTGCCTCTCCTTCATCACATTTCCTCCTTAGCTCCTTGACAAGTTCTGTTCTCAAAGCACTGCTCCCAGCATGCCTTTGCTCCCAAGACAGGGTCTAAAGTCTTTAGAGGGCTTTCAAGGCCTCCTCATGACTTTATCCCAAGTAATCTTTCCTATCTCATCTAGTTTTTTTCTTCCCCCAACAAAAGCAGTTTGCCCACTGTATTAGTTCGTTCTCATTTTCCTAATAAAAACATACTTGAGACTGGGTAATTTATAAAGAAAAGAAGTTTAATTGACTCACACTTTCACATAGCTGGGGAGGCCTTCAAAGTCACGTCTTACGTGGTGGCACACAAGAGAGCTTTTGCAGGGGATCTTCCATTTATAAAACCATCAGATCTCATGAGACTTATTCACTACCATGAAAACAGTATAGAGGAAACCACCCCCATGATTCAGTGATGTCCACTTGGCCCTACCCTTGACATGTGGGAATTATTACAATTCAAGGTGAGATTTGAGAGGGGACACAGCCAAACTGTATCACCCACCTCACAGGATTTTCACTGTGTCTGAACCAGTCTCCCTCAAAGGCTATGTCCCCAATTTCTCCAGGCAAGATTTTATCTCCAGCTCTTGAGTTTCTAAGCAGGTAGCAGCTTGATTAAGGATGTTACTTTGATGTCTTTAATGTTATAGTTATTAATTATATGTTTATCTTCCTCACTGGATCATGTACTGTTTGGGAACCAGACATAGCATTTTTTTTTTTTTTTTTTTTTTTTTTTTGGAGACAGATTTTTTTTTTTTTTTTTTTTTTTTGTCTGTACCACCATCTCCTAACATATGCACAGAGGGCCTATCAAGCCACCTTGCACATTTGAGTAAGTACTCAATAAATACGTGTTTTTAAAAAAATTTTTTAGATAGTGTCTTGCTGTGTTGCCCAGGCTGGAGTGCAGTGGCATGATCTTGACTCACTGCAACCTCTGCCTCCTGGGTTCAAGCGATTCTCCCACCTCAGCCTCCCAAGTAGCTGCAATTACAGGCGTGTGCCACCACGCTGGGCTTATTTTTGTATTTTTAGTAGAGACAGGTTTTCACCTTGTTGGCCAGGCTGGTCTCAAACTCCTGGCCTCAAGTGATCCGCCCACCTCTGCCTCCCAAAGTGTTGGAGTTACAAGCGTGAGCCCCCATGCCTGGTCAATAAATACGTTTTGAATTGAACTGGGAATAGCAAAATATTATTTCTATTTAAGACTATTTTTAAAGCTTGCTTACTGATCGATCAAAGATTTATTAAAGGCCTGCTGTATGCTAAGCACCATACAGGTCCTGAGGTCACACACATAGTAAGAATAGCTTACAGAGTCAAGATACACATTAGTAAGTCTTATTCCCAAAGCATGAGAAGGAGGTCATTTAATACCTGGTGTGTTGAGATCTCACAAATACATCTGAAATGAGAGGTGGGCCTAATGCAATTCTTTAATTCCCATGTAGTAAGGTCACCCCCACCCCATGCAGTGACATATGAGTAGCTCCAAAATGGGTTTATGAATATGTAGGAAGGAAATTCTATATTTGCTATTTGTTGGGTTTCTCATTATCATTCCTCTCTTTTCTCCTTTTATTTATTTATTTTTTTCCTGAGCTAGGGAACAGAACTTTGTGAAAACTAAAAAACTGAAAAGACACAGGGCTGCTGCCACTGGTCTTTTATTTCTTAGTGTGAAGGTGGGTAAATTGAGTTGCAGGAGAATAAATCACACCTCCCACCGTTCTGTATGGATCAGACCTCCTGCTTTTAGAAACAGTTCTTTCCCATTATTTTATTAAAGCCTCATTTGTCTGGGAAAAGGACATCTGACCTTAACTTTCTATTCTTGTCTCATTTGGAGTTATTTCATGTATCCATAATATCGTCAGTTGCCAGCAAACTAGTTCTCTTTTTTT
>NW_016107443.1:4776709-4788552 GCF_001604975.1 Cebus imitator
ACATATTTCCTAATAGGCTATGGTCATGGTCACTTTCTTCTTTATTTCCTACAGTATCGGGATGCCCTTTACAAGTTCATGGTGGATACTGCTGTGCTTTTAGGAGCTAACAGTTCCAGAGCAGAGCATGACATGAAGTCAGTGCTTAGATTGGAAATTAAGATAGCTGAGGTAAGTCTTCACTGAAAATCTTTCTTTACTTCATTTCCCCCCCTTATTTTAAAGGCAGTATGTCCTGAATGAAAATATAAATTGCAACAAAATAATAGCATTTCGTGTCATTGCCCTTTGAGTTCAAGGTAGGACTAATAGCATCCCCTCTAGGAAGTAACAAGAAGGACTGTGACAGGAGAGCTCTTCATTCCTTCCACCTCCCTGGTTTAAGCCCATTCAGTGTCCATATGTTGCTCAACTGAGGCCAAAGAATAGCAGCAGAGAGACCCTCTGACCATTTTTCTTGAAGAAACTCATGTTTGGCTTAAATAGAAGATACATGTTTAATAAATCCTTAGTCATGTGGCTTGAATGGAAGTTTGCTAAATCCAGCCCATGTTTTATGCTATCCCCATTCAGAGTCACTCTGGCTTAAGTTCTGGGCTCAGGGAAGCCTGTTTGCCAATACTGGATATAAAAGTTGATATAGAAGTAGGTAGGGCATGCTGGTAAGCATTTATAAATGACCTTTCTGGTATTACTTTGTACCTGCCCCTGTTTTTCATTCTTTTCTTGCCCTACTTTAATGCATATAATTGTGTCATATACATGACACACAACTACATGTCTGTGTAAATCATCTTAACTTCTTTTTGGCTCATTGTAGAGACAAAAAGATGTAAAAACAAACATGTGGGCAAATAATGGGAACTCCTAAATGGTTAGCTTTGTTTATGTAGTAACTTTTTTTCTAGAAGAAACAAAATGTAGAAATCTCTCTATATGTTCCTAGGCCAAGAGGGAACAAATGTGGTAAAATCTGCTTCTGGGGAAACCCTGTAGTGAAAAAAAATGATACTTTGTACCAAGAAACTTTTGCATATATGTTGGGAATCTTTTACAAGAGAAGTTGGTAAAAATCTGAAACTGAGTAAAAGTCCAAGTATTGATCGGTTTTGTGTTTGGTTAGGTGGTGGTGCACTGATGAGGTATGGGGTAGGGATGAAGGATAAGGGGCAGGAGGAATTGGTCCCTCTCTTTGCTGTGATGATGTTCGTGTATACCTCTCTCCAAACTCCTTGCAGTGCAAAAAGTTCATTCCTGCATGTCACCTTTGAAGACTGTGAAGACTGCTGCAGATGTTTTGAAGTCCAGGGCTGTGCCTCTGAGCCATGTCTAGAATCTGTCTGAATTCTCTTTCCAGGCAAATAGGAGGCCCAGGATTCTCATTTTGACCAAAAGTCTGAAACAGCAGGAAAGGCCTTGCCCTGAGCCAGAGATTTGGACCAAAAAGGGAACTAAAAACAGCTCGGTTGAGGCAAGACTGGGAATTGTCAAGAGGCAAAATGAAGTGACAAATCTATTGTGTGATGGGGAGTGGCTGGCACAGAGCTGAAAACAGCTCTGAGGCCAAAGGGCTCCAGCTTTGGGCTGTGAGGCTGCAAGGTCAGAAGAGGGGTTGGTGAAGAGGAGTGTGGATATTCTCTGAGGCAGTGATTCACACAGAGCCAGGAGGCTGTTTACAAGTTACGTGTGGTCTCTCCTGTGGAAGGTGAGCAAAGGGAAGCTAAGGGCACTGACACATTTAGCAAAGAGGGAGCAGGCATCTGCCAGTTAGCCCTCTGTAATGTTTACCTTGAAAAATCACTGCTAGTAATGCTCACCTCCGTATCTTAAACTACATGTAACTAGGTACATTAAAAAATAGTGGGATACATAGTGCAAGGGAGACTTCTGAGGCTGGGAAGACAAGACAGCCCAGTCCAGCACAAATAAGTCCTTGCAAATATACCCAGAGAAGCGTATACTTAACCAATCCCAGCAAGAGAGATGTGAGCACAAGGAGAGGTCTTATTGATGGAGTAGCCCTTGTGATTGGAATCAAGTGGAGTTTAATTGGAAAGGCTTGCTAGAGGCAGTGAATCTTGGGCAGTCTTGAGTCATAGTTCAAACCATGGAGATGGTGATGGTGGGTAGGAGGTGCAAGAGTAGGAGACTCCTGTGTGCAGTGGGAAGGTGGCAAGTTTAATGCAAGGGAATTAGATGATGAAAGGCCCGAAGGCAAAGTCATGACGTGATTGAGGGGAAGATATGAGAGCTACTGCTGGTCAGTGGAAGTGATTAAGATGATCCTTCAGGAAGATAGTCATTGCTGCTGTTCTTAGGTTAACATAGTGAAGGCTAGAAGCTGAGATTTGGTGTTGGTCAAATGGCCAAGAGCGTGAGTATTGGGAATGGAAAGCGTATAAAGTCAGGGCTAGAGAGAGGCAGATTTTGAAATGTTTGTCTAGGCGGTAACTGAATCCATACCCCCAGCAATGGGGCTAGAGGAATCGCAAGGCCAAAGAAACAACAGGGGGAAAGAAATGAGGGAATGAGCTGTTGACAAAATGATCACGGGGAGCTGTGGCATCCAGATAGTCTTGTGTTCATCAGTGAAAATTTGCCCCTAGAGATGGAGGGATGGTCTGTGGTTCATGAAATATTGAGATCATTATCTGGAGGCCACAGCTGACAGTGGGATGTTTACCTCAATTGTCCAACTTAAGTTTGATGGTCAAAATTGAGCCAGAAATAGATTTTGCCCATCCACATTATAGCTTGGTAGGGAGATTTTGGGTAGTTCTTTTTGTACTGGGGACAATATTTCACACAGAGGAGGATATGAAAGTTAATTTTCTTAGTCCTGCCTAAAGGGATGTCTTTTTTTCTCTCCCCCCAAGTTGGGCACCACACCAAAGTCTTGAAAAGCTTTATAATACTATGCAGATGTTTTGGCACATGTAGGAAGTAGTCATACTGTAAGAAATGGTTCACTTGAAAAAAAAATAACCCAAATCTCTTTCCAACAGATAATGATTCCACATGAAAACCGAACTAGTGAGGCCATGTACAACAAAATGAACATTTCTGAACTGAGTGCTATGATTCCCCAGGTTGGTGAAAGCTATCCAGAACACTTGCTCTCAACTGGTCATTTTAGAAGGGATTGGATTTCATCTGTGTGTAAATTACTGTCTCGTGAAACCTACTCTCAGTCTTTGTGGTTATCATCATCTTTGTCAACAATCACATAAAATATCCCTTGTCTGTGTATTGGGATACCTTCTGTTACAGGGAACAGAACATTTTTCCAACAGTGGCTTAGAAACTGAAAGTCTATTTCTCATATGACAAATGTCCAGATATAGGCAGTTGTTGGCACTGGCTCAGCTGTTTAATAGTGTTGTCAAAGCCACAGTTCTTTCTATCTTTCCATCTTATACTGTTTAGTGTGTTGGCTTTTTGACTTCATGTCTGATGACTCATGGTTGCAAGGTATCCATCACAGCTCCATCTATCACATCTGCTGTCAGAGCAGGAGGAAGGGGAAAGTGCCAGTGACGTGTCTAAGTATTTTACTAGGAAAAACAAAGAAGTGTTTCCAGAACATCTCCAGATGTCTTCCCTTTATTTCTTATTGAGTAGGATTGGGTCACATGGCCACCCCTAACACAGGGGAGGTTGGGCAAGTGAGTAACTGGCTTTCCATTTTAACAGTGGACACAGGCAAGGGAGAAAAGGTTGGGAAATGACTTTTAGGGTAGCCAATCTAAAAAACACCTGTTTTTTTAAGTCTGTGTCAGAGAGACTAGTTATATACTGGGGTATCTGTTTCTGTATGTATGTAGAATGTAAAATGAGGGAGAGTACAGGACAGAGAGAGGGAGGGAGGGCGAGAGAAAATGTACAGTATAGAGGAAGAATTCAGAAGGAGGGAGGGAAATGCAGGAGAGAAAGAGGGAACAATATGGGAGGGAGGAAAGGGGAGAGTATGGGAGGAAGAAAGATGAAGAGTATAGAACAGAGGAACAGTATAGGAAGGGAAGAGAGAGCAGAACGGAGAGAGAAAGACAGAGGGGAGAGTTCAGGAAGGAGGTAGAGTGCTGGAAGGGGCTGAGGGAGTGAGAGTACATATTACTGTCTTAGTGTGTGGATGAGTGCTATCCAGATGCAGATGGTACGCAACACATGTTTCCATTTGTGATTAGGACAATGGGTCTGGCCGGGCACAGTGGCTCACACCTGTAATCTCAACACTTTGGGAGGCCAAGGTGGGTGGATCACTTGAAGTCAGGAGTTCAAGACCAGCCTGGCCAACATCGTGAAATTCCGTCTCTACTAAAAATACAAAAAAAATTAGCGGGGTGTAGTGGTGGGTGTCTGTAATTCCAGCTACTCAGGAGGCTGAGGCAGGAGAATCACTTGAACCGGGGAGGTGGAGGTTGCAGTGAGCTGAGATCACGCCACTGCACTCCAGCCTGGGTGACAGAGCGAGNAAAAAAAAAAAAAAAAAAAAAAAGACTATAGGTCTGGATGGCAATGATCAAGAGTTTATTTTGTAGACTTGAATAGTTGCATCATGACTTATTGAGTGTGAAATCACAAGAAATGAACGATACTCAATCTACTCTATCTGCCTTTCTTACTTGCTACCTAACAGATGTTCTCTCATTCTGTTTTGTTCTCTCTCCCCTCAGTTCGACTGGCTGGGCTACATCAAGAAGGTCATTGACACGAGACTCTACCCCCACCTGAAAGACATCGGCCCCTCAGAGAACGTGGTGGTTCGCGTCCCTCAGTACTTTAAAGATTTGTTTAGGATATTAGGGTCCGAGAGGAAGAAGTAAGAACTTTCATGTGAATTTTACTGTGACTTTTATGTTTTCTTTAAATTACAAGGGCCTCCGTTCTCACATCCTTTGGAAACTGTTTTTAAAGAATGCTACATCAAAAGCGTCGTAGGGAAAATCCTGATATCCTTTGTGATGAATTGGCCAAAACCATTGTCTTGTGTAATTTACGCTGTGATGATAACATATATTTTTGCCCTTTATTTGTGGTCTTTCTCCATGTTGTTCTCTTTGAGATCCTAAATTGTTTATGAGCTTGGGGAACTAGTTATATAACGATGTTATTTTCTGAAATTTCTATGTGAACAACTTTTTTTTCCCCAGTTCATTCTCAATCTTTTGCTGCTTTTTTTTTCCTGGTTCCTTTTTAACCACTAAGTCACTTTCTGGCAATAAACTAAAGTATCTACATTGAAAAGACATAAGACCACTTTGAGAGCCGTAGAAAAATTGCACTGATAAAACAACTTTAGGAACTGTCGTTTTTTTTCTTATTTTAAAGAACGTTTTAGAATTTGTTGCTTTGCTAGTTTAGTACTACCAAAAAAAAAAAAAAATTCTTAACGATGTCCAGGAAGGAGAATTTTACAGGTTCATTAAGGCATTCAGCTTTGACTACAGAAAACGAATCACAGAGTTTACAATATGAATCAACGAGTTTACAAAACAGTTTACGGAGTTAATTGCTGGGCCATGATTAAAATCATATTTTCTTATTTGGACTCAGACGAGGCTATGTTGCCGGAAGTTATGTTTTTAAAAAAAGACACTTAAAACAATCCTAGGAATAAAATGCCCCTCCAGAAACCCTAAGACACTCGAGAAGCGCTGCTTTTTAAGATACCTTCTGATGAGAAAAGTAATCTGTGTTCATTGAGGAAAACATACAGAAAAGGGAGAAGAGAAACAATTAATTTACTTAAAATTCTATCATTTAGAGATAAGCCAGGATTCTTTGAAAATTTTCTAGATGAAAATGGAATCTAGAGGTAAGTAATTATATTGTAGGGTAGAGCCTTGCTATTTGACAGGTGCTCCATGGGCCAGGAATGTCAGCAGCATCACCTTGGGTGCTTGCTAAAAATACAGATTCCAAAGCCCTCCTCTGTTGAGTCTGATACAGTAGAGCTGGAGGGGAGGCCAAGTAATCTGTATTTTACCTTTTTTTTTTTTTTTAACTTCATCTGACTGGAAGTAATCTATATTTTAAGCACCTCAGGAGGATCTTTTTTTTTAGGGGGGGGGTCAGAGTTTCCCTCTTGTTACCCAGGCTGGAGTGCAATGGCACAATCTTGGCTCACTGCAACCTACACCTCCCGGGTTCAAGGGATTCTCCTGCTTCAGCCTCCCAAGTAGTTGGGATTACAGGCAAGCGACACCACACATGGCTCGTTTTTTTTTTGTATTTTTAGTGGAGACGGGTTTTCTCCATGTTGGTTAGGCTGGTCTTGAACTCCTGATCTCAGGTGATCCACCCGCCTCGGTCTCCCAAAGTGCTGGGATTACAGGCATGAGCCACCGTGCCTGGCCAGGAGAATCTTCTGACTAACTTTTCTTAGGGGGGCAGGAGGGGATCACTGTATTAGAAAATTTCTTTGTACTTCCTAGCTCTCAAATACTGTAAAATATGACCCAAATGATTTTCTACTCATATGCCATTGAGTTACGGAGCACATTTTAAATTTTGGTGGTAATTTCCATGGAAAGGTGGAGTTTGGCCTGCTATAGATTCATACTTCACCTCGTGAGTCAGTTTCTTCTAGTATCTGTGTTAAAAGAGTAGGTACTTCTGAACACTGATTAATTTTACTTCCAAAACCGCCTAATTTACAATCGGGATAGACTGGGACTTGGCTCACTGTATAAGAAAAAGCATCTCTCTCCTGATGATTTTACTTGGTAATTGCAGGAACTTTCATAACAATGGAAAAGACCATGATTGGAGGGAGATTTTACTCTGATTCTTGTCTAAAGAACAATAACTTGGACAAATGTAAACATAGTGAACAACAGTAGAAAAAACATAGATGGAAAAACCACCTCAGCTGTTATGTACATATAAAGCTTCATTTAAAAATAAAGACAGAAATCGGCCAGGTGCAGTGGTTGACACCTGTAATTCCAGCACTTTGGGAGGTCTAGGCGGGTGGATCACTTGAGGCCAGGAGTTCAAGACTCAGTTTTGTGACTCATCTAGCTGTAGGGAAGACCAGGAAATACAGTTGAGCGGTATGCTGAGGAGGAAAAGGAGTTGGAGTTTCTCTAGGCATGCCTTTATCAAAGAGCGTATCTCATTTTCTTGAAATGACCATTTTTCTCTCAATGGCAAATGCTTTCCTGCTCCCTACCTCTATGACACAGTGAGCACCTGATGGCAGGCACTCTTTTTTTTTAGTTTTTATTTTTTGTGGGTACATGACATTTTGATACAGGCATGCAATGCATAATAATCACATCAAGGTAAATGGGGTATCTGTCCCCTCAAGCATTTGTCCTTTGTGTTGCAAACAATTCAATTATACTGTTTTATTTATTTTAAAATGTACGGTTACATTATTTTTGACTATAGTTACCCTGTTGCACTAGCAAATACTAGGTATTATTCATTCTTTCTATTTTTTGTACCCGTTAACCATCCCTACTCCCCTCCCTCCCCACCACTACCCTTCCCACCCTGCAGTAACCGCCCTTCTATTCTCTATCTCGATGAGTTCAATTATGTTAATTGTTAGCTCCCACAAGTAAGTGAGAACATATGAAGTTTGTCTTTCTATGCCTAGTTATTTCATTTAACATTATGATCTCTAGTTCCGTTCATGTTGCTGGAAATGACTGGCTCTCATTCTTTTTTATGGCTGAGTAGTACTCCATTGTGTATATTTACCATTGTGTATATTTACCATTTTTTAATCCATTCATCTGTTGATGGACACTTAGGTTGCTTCTGGCAGGCTCTCTTGTGATTGCTTTTTTAAGTGTTGAGGCCTGGCACAGTGCTTCTCATGTAGTAGACACTTTAAAAATTCTAGAAGTTAACCAGATACCCCATCACCACCACAAGGAGGTGACATGTGAATGGAACTCCAAAGGATAAAGAGGAGTTTTCTAGGTAGGGGAGAATGGAGAAAAAGGGCTGTTGAGCATCTTGAATGGTGGAACCAGTGTGAAGCTGGGTGTTGCCTGCAAGGCAGGGGGCTAGAGAGCTGAGGGGCCAATTTGGGCTCAGGCTATGTAAAGGGAAGGCATCAGATTAATGTTCTGAGGATCCTCCCACCTCCTACCTTTCCCCTGGAGGCACTATTGAAGAAATAGCCAGCCAAGCCTTCTCACATTGGGCATCTCTGCGGTGCCTGTGTTTTGAGAATCTGCCTATGAAAATAATAAAGAGGTAATGATGAAGTTAACCACCATTATGGTTAAAAATTATCTTTGATCTTTACAGCAGTTCTATGTGTTGTTCCCACTTTACAGATGAGGAAGCTGAGGTTAAGCAGCTTGGCCAGCATCATACCTAAGAGGAAGCAGAGCAGATTCTAAATGGGTTCCCCTCATTTGTGTGTCATATCTCGTTTTTTCCATAAATGTCTCAGTGTGGAAAAGAGATACTTTTCAGATGCTTCTCTGCTCATTTTGGAAATACTAGCATTTTGTACCCTCAGCAAGTTAGATATTGCTAGCTTTGGCAATTCTGCAATTTTCAGGGTTTCAAAGCCATCCTATGTTGGTATCAGCTGTTCATTTCTTATTTTTTAATTTTAATTTTAATTTTAGGGGAGCAAGTGATGTTTGGTTGCATGGAAAAGTTCTTTACTGGTGATTTCTGAGATTTTGGTGCAGCTGTCACCTGAGCAGTGTACACTGTACCCAATGTGTAGTCTTTTATCACTTACTGCCCCCCACCCTTCTCCCTGAGTCCCCAAAGTCCATTATATCATTCTTATGCCTTTGCATTATCATGGCTGACCTCCTGCTTGTAAGTGACAACATATAATATATGGTTTTTCATTCCTGAGTTACTTCACTTAGAATACTCATCTTCACCTCTATCCAGGCTGCTGTGAATGCTGTTATTTTGTTCCTGTTTATGGCTGACTAGTATTCCATGCTGTATATATACCACATTTTCTTTATCCATTCGTTGGTTGATGGGCATTTATGTTGGTTCTGTATTTCTGCAATTGCAAATTGTGCTGCTATAAACACAGGTGTGCAAGTGTCTTTTTCGTACAATGGCTTCGTTTCCTCTGAGTAGATACCAGGTAGTGGGATTACTGGATCAAACGGTAGTTCTACTTTTAGTACTTCAAGAAATCTCCCAAAAAAACAAAGAAATCTCCATACTGTTTTCCATAGTGGTTGTACTAGTCTACATTGCCAGCAGCAGTGTAATGTATCCACGTCAACATCTGTTTTTGATTTTTGATTATGGCCATTCTCACAGGAGTGAGATGATACCTCATTATGGTTTTGTACTTCCCTGATAATTAGTGATGTTGAGCATTTTTTCATGTTTGTTGGTCGTTTGTGTATCTTCTTTTGAGAATTGTCTATTCCGTCCTGTGTCCACTTTTTGATGGGATTATTTTTTTCTTTCAGTTGCTTGCTTCTCAATTGCTGCTTCTCTCCTTTTATATCACTCCCACTGCCAGTCTAGGGGACTAGGCCTCTCTCTGAGTGGCTGTTGGGACAGTGGCACTGACTCCTTGGTAGGTGGTATGTGGTTCAGAATTAGAGCAATGAGATTCTCCAGTGGTGGTGGTGCTAAAGACCACATCAGCCCTTGCAGTCCAAGGGAGTAGGTGGCCAGGGAGGGACCCTTGGAGGAATGAGCTGGAGGCTGCCTGTGGGGAACAAGAGCTGTTGTTGGAGATGGAAAGAGGGTAAGGAGGGAGTGATGATCCCTCATGTTATGTGCATCTCCTCCTGACTACATGTTCAGTGATCTCGTGTTGGTAGTTTGAATTCAACTATGGGGGATTTTGACACCATGGAAATTGGCAAATGCAACAAATCATTTTTTTTTCTTGACAAGGCAGTTAGTAACATTTACTAGCACATCACTGGGTGAGGGGCACTATAGACTTTCCTCCCTTTCTGTCCCCCTCAATTCTCCTCCTCACTCCTGATTTGAGGCTGCATCAGACCCTTCCCGTCTACTTTTATCTGAGGAGTAAGAGTGGGAGGAGAGGCCGAGGAAGGATGGCAGCAGGAGGAGTTGACGTGGCCTCTTCTTCCAGGCCAGGCCTGGTCCCACCCCATGGAGATCATCTGCACCAGGACTGTTTGTTGTTGTTGCTGTTGTTTTGTTTTTTAGAAGATTGGCCTAGAGAAAACTCTTGGAGTTTTGCCAAGGCCCTGCAACTATTCCCGTCTTAAGTTTTATTTTCATATAAAGCAAGTACAGTGTACATTAAAGTAAGATGATTCTTGTTGCATGTTGCCAAAGGATGACCTGGAAAATGTGCTGTTAGGTGGACCTCTCCTGGGGACCAGCTTTTCTGAGAGTGATCCAGGGCCTTGCTAGTTAAACAATGGCTTACCAAGGAGTTTGTCAGAAATGCAGACTCTCAGGCTCTGCCCCATACCTACTGAATCAGAGTCTGAAATTGAATAAGGTCCCCAGGAGACTCATAAATGTTCAAGTTTAAGAAGGACTGATGTGGGATTTAGGAAGTCCTGGTTGAGCTGTGTGTTGAGAAAGATGAGAAGATGGACTTTTCCTAGACCAGCTGTTCTCAAACCTGACACATGTCAGAATCCCTCGGAGGGCTTGCTAACATCCAGACTGCTGGCCACCAGCCCCACAAATTCTGATTGAGCAGATCTGGGGTGAGGCCTAGGAATTTCCTAACAAGTTCTCAAATGATGCTGAAGCTGCTGGCTCAGGGACACACTTTCAGAATCACTGCCTTAGATATACCTTTGGGCAGCCTGTAGGATTTAGGAAGATCTCTGGCTTTGAGAGCCTTTAAGAAGAACCCCTGTGGCTCACTTCAGATAGTAAGACCAAGAGTAGCAAATGCAAGCTCTGGAATCTGAAAACCCAGATGTGAGTCCTGGATTTGATGCATTCTTGGAAGTCCCCTGACTTCTTAACGATTGTTTTATTCATCTGAAAATGAGTATAGTAATAATAATCACCTCACAGCACTGTTATGAAGATCAAAGAAGGTATTTTATGATCTCTTAAATGAAATACAAGTATAAGCTGCTACTACAGGTTGAGTATCCCTTATCCAAAATACTTAGGATTAGAAGTGTTTCCGATTTTGGATTTATTCAGATTTGGGAATATTTGCATTATACTTACCAATTGAACATCCTAAATCTAAAAAAAAATCTTCCAAGTCAGAGGCTTTAGCAAATGATTTCATGTTGCTCTCTTTGTGGTAGGTTCTCTTCTGAGATGCTTTGCCTTTCTCTATTTTATTTATTGCCACTTGGGGAAATTACCATATGGCTGAAAATGTGTTCTTTTTGGAAAAAAAGGATATTATGTGTTATTTTCAAGGACTGTTGCTGAGTCCGATTCTTGCTTTTTGATGTATCTGAACATTAGGTGACAGTGATTCAGTCATTATGGTTATATCTGTTCCTGGCGTGGTAATATTAGCACTCCAAAACTATTTTCCATAGCATTCTGTCAGTGTATTTATAACAGACTGAAGAAACTCGTCAGTGCCATCATCTCGCTGTGTGAACTCCTCAGCATTCCAGCTTCCAGCTCACAGAGGTCTAGTTGTTATGCTATCACCTTTGTAATGCCTTGGCCAGGAAGTCCTCATTATTCTCTTTTTGTGCCCATAGATTTCTGTGAAGCATCTCTGTTGGACCGTGTTGGGGTCTCTGTGACTGGCCAGGAAATCTTAGGTAAATTAGACATGACCAGGTGTGGTGGCTCATGCCTGTAATCCCAGCAACTTGGGAGGCTGAATTGGGCGGATCACTTGAGTGCAGGAGTTTGAGAGCAGCCTGGCAAAATGGTGAACCCTGTCTCTACCAAAAATACAAAAAAAA
>NW_016107443.1:4788707-4802622 GCF_001604975.1 Cebus imitator
AAAAAAAAAAAAAAAAAAAAAATTAGAGGCTTTAATTTATCACTGTGTGGCATAGGGAAAATCATGCAGGCTTTAGAGTTAGACACACCTGGGTCTGGTCTGGCATCCATTCCTTATTACAGTGGTTCTTCAACTTGGCCTCATATTGGACTTAGCTGAGGAGATTTATGAGCAATATTTATGCTGGGTCCCACTTTAGAGATTGTGACTTAATTGGCCTGGGGTCGCCTAGGCATGTGGACTTTTAAAAACTTCCCCAGGTGATTCTACTAGTTTGAGACTGTCCAAATATGTGATTGTGAGTTTACTTAATGGTTCTAAGCCTGGAGTTTCCTCATATATAAAATGGGTATAATAATATCTCTCTTACAGCAGCACTGTGAAGATCATAGTTAATGTGAGATGCCTAAAAGGGATGATTTCAGGTGAGCTGGAAGGGCTCCTATGTGTCAAACCCCAGTGTACTTTGCCATACTGCCTCTTCCACCACCACCATCGGGCCCCCTAACAACTTCCCCAGTTATTCAGGCTCATCACCACCCCCTTGAGGGAATATCTTTTGAATTCATGAAAGGACATCTGCTGGCTGTTGACCTCCTCATCTCCACCTATGGATCCAGCATGGTTCACACACCTGGCAAGCGATATTTTAGAAAGAAAGAAAACTTACAGTCCTTGCACTAGTACCAGGATCGGCTCATTGATGTGCTAGACACTGTACCCTGGTCACTGTCTGCGTCTTCCCAGTGTGGCTGGCCTTTTTTCCCACATCTTGAGTGATAATCTTGCTCACCATCCTCTCCAACACATCAGCCGATTCCACCGTTATTTAGTCTGTCTAGAGTTCACGTTCCTATTTGCAACATCATTGTGTTTTAACCTTTCAGCATACTCCTGTCATGTAGCTTACTCTTAGCCCTCAGTTTGAAGTGTGCCGTCCTTACGGTGAAGTGTCTGGCACGTACTTTTGGGCGTTAGGGTCTACCAAATCATTATGCACTTGAATCATGTCCCCTGCTCAGCAAAATGTTTCAGGAAATTAGGGACTCTCCATCTCCCCATCACGTAGTGTATATGTGGGTGCTCAGGATGTATTGATTGAATGAATGATCCCTTATATACTTACAGTGTGTCCCTTCAATTAACTGATTACATGAACAAGCTGAAGTCTGAAGTCGTGTGTTCCCAGCTGGATTTTGAGTTTTCTAACTGTAGGTGTTGGGTTCTTATTTCTTTACGTTCCTCATGGCATCTGGAACAATACTTGGCCAACACTAAGTGCTCAGTGAGCACTCTTGTCCTATTAAGGAGTAGAGATGTAGGCAAAAGAGCCAAAGGAATGACCCCAAACTGCATTTATTATAGTGGCCTCAGCAGAGATGGGCAAGGGCTAGACTTTGCTAATTAGGGTGGTGGTATCTTTGGGGAATATGCATACCCTAACAAGATCTATTAGGTCTGAGAAGAACATTTTAGAACTTGTATATCTTTATTTTTTAAATTTAAAAGAGTGGTATAATGGTCTTTGGAGACTCAGAATCAGGAAGGTTGGGAAGGGGTTGAGGGATAAAAAACTACAGATTGGGTGACAGGTGCACTAAATCTCAGACTTCATCACTATACAGTGTATCCATATAACCCAAAGCCACTTATATCCCAAAAGCTATTGAAATAGGAAAACTTTATAAAGAAAAATAATTAGGCTTTATTGAGTTCTATATTGATGGCTGTGGACCCTTAATCTGATCCATATGGAACATGTGAGAGGGGCACTGTCACCCTCACTGGCTTGTTTTCATTCAATATGTTAAAAATAATCTTGGCCAGTGTGGTGGCTCACACCTGTAATCCCAGCACTTTGGGAAGCTGAGGAGGGCAGATAACCTGAGGTCAGGAGTTTGAGACCAGCCTGACCAACATGGTAAAACCCTATCTCTACTAAAAATACAAAAATTAGCCACGTGTGGTGGCAGGTGTCTGTAAATCCACCTACTCAGGAGGCTGAGGCAGGAGAACTGCTTGAACCCCGGAGGCAGAGTTTGCAGTGAGTGGAGATGGCACCATTGTGCTCCAGCCTGGGCAACAGAATGAGCCTCCGTCTAAAAAAAAAAAAAAAAAAAAAAGAGCTGTTTGCATATACCTGCAGATTTATGAATTTTATTATGTAGTTTATCTGGTTTACTACTTACAATGTAGATAAGTCACTTAAAACATTCTTGCAGAGAAACAAGAATTGAAATGACTACTGTTGATGTAAACACAAGAGAACAGTTAGAAACTGGCAGAAGTGACCCTTCTCCCAGGCTGTTACGTGATGTTGGTTAGCCAGATGACAAGAGAAATACAATGGTGGTCTAACAGTAAGAAGGACAATGGCAATTTGACAATGACATGTCATAAATTTTTGAAATGGTCAAGTAGACTCTAAGAAATGTGCATTTATATTCATTGTCACCGTTGTATTAACCAAATCCTATATGGACACTATGTCTTGAAAAATTAACCCAATGGTGTTTGAAGGATTAATTAATGACTTTTGAAGATTTTAAAGTTAATTTTACCTCATCTTTGGAAATTTCTGTTTTTGTATTTGTTAAAAATATTCCTATTAGTCTATTAGTATATCTCCATAGGAATTAAACATCTATGTATTGGGTGTGTATGCTGAAAAGTCTTTTACTAGTAGGAGTGCATGTCCACCGTGTCAGAATGCCATATAAATGAGAGTGTGGTTTGTTCTTGATGGGCTTTTAGCGTCATGTCATACTGCTCTCATGTAACTGGCTGACCAGAAAGCCCTTTCAGGATTGTGTGTGATTAGTTACCATGGTAATGGCACAGCTGGGAGGGGAATGGATCATTAAAAATCCATCATCACTATTGAGTTAGGAATTAACTCAGATCACACATTCTTCTGAGGTTAGGTCATCTTTTGCTTATAGAAAAAGGCAACCCTTAACATTTAACAGATTAAAAAAATATGTATCTTAAACATGACATTAGCTTATGAGGTTGTTCATATATTTGGAAGTGAAAGGCAACAAAACCTAGAAATTTACTCTTTGTCAAGCATTTTGTTATTTATCTGAATCCTACAACAACCCTATAAGGTAGGGATCAACCCCATTGTATGATAAGGAAAGATAAAATCAGAGACCTTAAGTGACTTGTCCAAACTCACGTATTTAGTAAGCATAGAATCAGGGTGCAAAATTAGATACTTGGCATTATTTTGCTGTAGTTTCTAAAGGCAAAGAATACATAGGCATTTTATCAAGTCACCTAATCCAGTAAGTCCTCACTTAACATCATTGATAGGTTCTTGGAAATTGTGACTTTAAGCAAAACGACAGATAATGAAAGCAATTTTTACCATAGGCTAATTGATGTAAACAGGGGTTAAGTTCCTATGGCATATTCTTGCTCATAAAAACATCACCAAACTTCTAAATGAAGACCAAAACACTTCTAATATTAAACACTGAATACATGTGAGCTATACATACATTTAAGAAAGACAAATAAAAGCAAGTAAGATAATTATTAGCCCAGTTATTCCAGTTCAGGGTTGCAGGTGCTGGAACCTATCTAGGCAGCTCAGGGCACCAGGCGGGAACCATCCCTGACTCGGACTCCATCCCGTCGCAGGGTGCAGCCACTCATACGCTGGGAACATGTAGACATGCCGATTAACCTAACAGGACCATCTTTGGAATGTGGGAGGAAACCAGAGTACCCAGACAAAACCTGTGCAGACCTGGGGGGAATGTGCAAACTCCACACAGTGACCCTGGCCCAGAATTGATTTTTTTTCTTATCAACTGTAAAACAAAAGGATGTTGAATGAAATGATGCTACTTGAGGATCTGCTGTAATGTGAAGGTACTCAGAATTTCCAGACCTGAAAGGCTGTGTAACAGTGGACTCTATACCCTGAGAGTGAAAGCAAAATGTTCACTCTGAGGGCCGGGGCTGGCATCTTTCCTTCATCTATCTCTGTTTGGTGGCGAAAAGCAAGCCAATTTTGGTCGTGCTTATTGACATTGTATCATCTTATGTCATTTCTCAAGTGAAAGTTTGGCGTTTTTGTATGAGCAAGAGGTCTCTCGGTAGAGCTTTGCCAACTGTTTTTGTCAAGGTGTTCTGCAGAGTATCAGATATTGACCTAAAATACAATAAATGGGCATCTCTCTCTGTTAACAGGACCATTGCCAACTATTTGGTGTGGAGAATGGTTTATTCCAGAATTCCAAACCTTAGCAGACGCTTTCAGTATAGATGGCTGGAATTCTCAAGGGTAAGTTTAAGAAGGTTGCAGTGTTACATCACTGGATAACTTTATGCTGGAATGGTTCATATATTAACTGATCCAATAAAAACCACCTTTACGGATTAGACAGAGGGAGTTTGTAGCCCAAACTCTATTGTTTTGTGTGTGTGTGCCTTATTTATTTTTATTTAGGTATAAATTACATATGGCAAGGAACACTCAAGCTCTACTTTGATGGTTTGTATAAAGATATTTAGGGAAATACTTGAGGCCACACATTGTTTTCAAACTTCTCCGTCTTATCAGTGTATTCCCATTTCCCCCAGAGTTTTCAACTGGGTCACTGTAATTATAATTTTAATATTTCTTTGTGATATATTTGTAACTATCTTTTATTTTCAGTATTCTGAATATTTAAAATGTGCATGATAGTGGTATTAGATGACAGAGTTTCATTTTCAATTTGGAAATAATTTTGTCTTAAACTTTACCTGTACCTTCCATCTTTGCATCTATCCTCTGCTAGGTCCAAGAGGCTCCAATTTAGTTTTCTCTGAGACCTCGCTGAACTGAGATGGTTTTCCTCTCCCTGCTCTTTTTCTCTCCCTGGCTCTTTATTTGTTTTTATTAGAGATGGGGTCTCGACATGTTGCCCAGGTGTGTATTGAACTCCAGAGCTCATGTGATCCTCCCACCTCAGCCTCCCAAAGTGCTGGGATGAAAGGCATGAGCCACTCTTTAATCTTTGCTTCTCTCCCACCCTTGCTTGCCTCCCAGTTTATACCCATGTTCTCATCTTTGTTTTTGAGGCTTATGTCTGACTAATTCTCCTACCACTAGAGGCCGTAAGGGTTTTGTATCTTTAAAACAGTTTTTGTTTTTCTATCAATTTAAAGTTAAGTAAATGGTGAATCTTATAAGCAATGATTTCATTCAAGAGAAATTCTAGTTATTAGAGGAACTAGTAAGTATAGAAATTCTTAGTGGGCCATTTCTCTGTAGTGCAGTTATTTTGGATATGCTTTGACCCTATAAAGTCACTAGCATATAAATTTACTTTAGGGCTGGATGCAGTGGCTCATGCCTGTAATCCCAGCACTTCGGGAGGCCAAGGCGGGCAAACTGTTTGAGGTCAGGAGTTCAAGACCAGCCTGGCCAACATGGTGAAAACCCATCTCTATGAAAAATACATCAATTAGCCGGGCATGGTGGCACACGCCTGTAGTCCCAGCTACTCGGGAGGCTGAGGCAGGAGAATTGCTTGAATCCAGGAGTCAGAAGCTGCAGTGAGCTGAGATGACACCACTGCACTCTAGCCTGGGCAACAGAAGGAGACTCTGTCTCAAAAAAAAAAAAAAAGTATTTTTACAGAGAACAGCATAAAACAAATATATATATATATGTATATTTAGGTCATAACAATGGATTAAGATACAAAACAAGTAGAGTGTGTGTGTGTGTATTTTTAACTCCCATGAATCACATAAAAGATGATGCCCGGCTGCTTTCCACCCCTACTGTGAAGACAATGAGAGAGAGGTGTAAGAAGCAGTGTCTGAACATTTAAGGTTAGGTATGAGGGGACGTTTCTTGAGCACGAAGTGCTAAATATAATATTGAATTGCTGAAGAAGTTTGTAGGATCTCTTTCTCTACAGATTTTAAAAATAGATTCATCCCTTACCTCTGAGAGAGGTTACCAGAAATCAGAGGAAGAATAGATGAAATTAAGCCTTAATCCCATTCCTCAAAACAACCTGGCTCTAACATTGTGTAAAGGACACTTCTGGCCACCATTCTCAGGGCCTCCCTTCCTCCCTGCCTGCACCCCAACTTCCAAGGGCAACTTTATATTTATTTCTCTGCTTTTATCCCCAAGAATAAACCTCTGAGCCTTCCAGGGCCTGCTTGGGAACCTTCTTACCTGTTTGTAAATGTTTTCTTGTAATGGTATAATTGCAACAGATGGGCAAAGCATTTCCATCTGTATTTTACTTGTTTACCAGTGTATTTTTTGCTGTGACACAATGTAAATATGCTCCCTGTGTTCATGGTGGGTCATGTTCTCCTGCTCTGCCTTGTTGAGTGTGCTACTCAGAGCAAGGAAACCCTCATTGGGCAGGAACTTTGAATACCCATTGATTCTAGACCTTCTTAGTGGAACTTCAGTTCTCAGTAGATATTAACTACTATCTGGACACTTGAATAACATCCTCTCATGTCCCTGCTGACTGCAGAAAAGTGATACCATTGTCCAGATTCTTTGTTTAATGGGTAAAATTGGGAAGAAAGGAGAAATGTATTATTTTAACTGTTAAAACATTTTTTTCTTTCTCCTTCTTCTTTTTTTTTTTTTTTTTTTTTTTTTTTTTTTTTTTTTTTTTTTTTTTTTTTTTTTTTTTTTTTTTTTTTTTTTTTTTTTTTTTTTTTTTTTTTTTTTTTTTTTTTTTTTTAGACAGTCCGACTCCATTGTCTAGGCTGGAGTGCAATGGCCTGATCTTGGCTCATTGCAACCTCTGCCTCCTGGGTTCACGCAGTGCTCCCACCTCGGCCTCCCAAGTAGCTGGGATTACAGACATGTGCCACTATGCCTAATTGTTGTATTTTTAGTAGACATGTGGTTTCACCATGTTGGCCAGACTGGTCTCCAACTCCTGACCTCAGGTGATCTGCCCATCTGGGCTTCTCAAAGTGCTGGGATTACAGACATGAGCCACTGCACCTGGCCTAAAGCATTTTCATTTAGTTTTCAATATGATGGGTACAAGCATATTTTTTTCTTCTTCTTCAGTTATTTTATCTTTGTCTCTACTATCTGACACACATATATGGGTTAGGGTATGCAATGTTTCATAGACTGTTTTCTTCAGGCTGTTTGAATTTTTTTCAGCCATGGGTTTTATCCAAATGAAGTTTAATCTGGATCAATTATCTCCCACAGGTAATCCAGGGGACCACAACTTTGCTGCCTCAATGGGACAAATGTGTTAACTTTATTGAAAGCGCCCTCCCTTATGTTGTTGGAAAGATGTTTGTAGATGTGCACTTCCAGAAAGATAAGAAGGAGATGGTAAGTGGGGCTCCCCAGCTAGTAAAAAATAATGCAATTTAGTCAGATCTGACAAAGGTATATTCAGCAGGCTAATGTCAGCCTTCCAAGTGGTAGGGGCTTGTGGATAGTCTTCAGATTCCTTCAACTTCTCAGTGAAATAGGAAGAAAAGTCATCAAATGAGAGTGAGGATGAGTGAGCAAGTATTGAAGATTAGAGGAGAGAGAAGGTATGTAGTTGTCCAGGGGAGTGGGAGAGTGAATGAATTGAGAATATGGTGTAGCTGCTTGAAGGCAGGCATGTCCAGGTGTAGGTGGTTTCAGGTCATGAGTTTAAAGAGAGACTCATCACTGTGGCAATGTGTTCTTCCCCATCTGTTTTAACTGAATTGGAAGGTTTATTTTTTTCTTTTAGCTTTATTGAGGTGCATTTGACTAACAACAATTGTATATATTCAAAAAGTATACGGCCGGGCACAGTGGCTCATGCCTGTAATTCTAGCACTTTGGGACGCCAAGGTGGGCAGATCACTTGAGGTCAGGAGGTTCAAGGCCAGCCTGGCCAACATGGTAAAACCTCATCTCTACTAAAAAAAATACAAAAATTAGCCTGGCATGGTGGCGGGTGCCTGTAATCCCATCCACTTGGGAGGCTGAGGCAGGAGAATCGCTTGAACCTGGGAGGGTGGAGGTTGTAGTGAGCCGAGATCATGCCACTGTACTCTAGCTTGGGCGACAGAGTGAGACTCCATTTCAAAACAAACACAAAGCATACAACATGATGATTTGACATACATTGTGAAATGATTGCCACAATCAAATGAACACATCTGTCGCCACACTTATTTACCACTGTTTGTGTGTGTGAGGGTGTAAGGACTCTTAAGATTTACTCTTAGCAAATTCAAGTATATAATACATTATTAGTAACTATAGTCACCATGCCATATTTTAGATTCCCAGAACTTATTCATCTTAGAACTAGAGGTTTGTACCCTTTGATCAACATCTCCCTATTTCCCTGCCCCTAGCCCGTGGCAACTTCTGCTTCTATATTTTAACGTTTATGTAAAGATTCTACATATATTGTCTTTCTGTGTCTGGCTTATTTCACTTAGCATAATGTCCTCCAGCTTTATCTGTGTTGTTGCAAAAGGCAGGATTTTCTTCGTATAAGGCTGAATATTAATCCATTGTGTGTCACACACACACATAGTTACACACATACCACATTTTTCTTATCTATTCATCCATTGAAGGATATTTAGGTTTATTCCTTAACTTGGCTATTATGAATAATGCTGCAATAAACATGAGAGTGCAGAGCTTTCTTCCATATATTGATTTCACTTACTCTGGATATATACCCAGTAGTGGGATGGCTGGATTTGAATGGTAGTCCTATTTTTAATTTTTTGAAGATTTTCCATGCCATTTTCCATAATGGCTGTACCAGTTTACATTCTTACCAACAGCATAAGAGCATTCCCTTTTTATTCCGGGAATACCTTGCCAACGCCTACCTCTTAAATTTTTGATCACAGCCATCCTAAGAAGTAGTGAAGTGATATTTCATTATGGTTTGATTTGCATTTCCCTGATGATTAGTGATGAAAACCTTTTCATATACCTGCTGTTTATATGTCTTCTTTAAAAAAATGTCCAGTCAGGTCTTTTGCCTATTTTTTTAAAAATCAGTTTATTTGTTTTTTCACTGCTGAGAAAGGTGTATTTTGAATTAGAAATTTGGATTTGGCCAGGTTTTTTCGTCTGCATCTCTTTTTTGATGAATTATATTTTACAAATGTCATGAAATAAAAGATCCAGGTATGATTAATAACAATCCATGTAGTCAATCAGATAAAAATATATGAGCAGCTTGGATGCAGGTGGTCAATAATCACTGAATTTAAGGTCAAAGGCATTGTTATGTCATGATTGTTCAAATGATTGGTATCATGTGGTGATATACAATAATACCAAATGGTTGGTATTATGTATCAGTACAGTCATTATTGATACATAATATACATGATTATGTATTATGCACTCAAGTTTGCTTTGTAATACCATATCTAAGTACATTTGTGGTAGGCCAGATCTCACTAATGCAGGGCTCCATCACAACTGTCCCAGCACTGACTGAGTAGCTAGGTTAAACATTAAAAGCTGATTGACCAGTGCTCTTATCCAAAGGCTGGAATATAACAAAGAGCCCACCAAGAGTTTTGCGTAGGCTTTTCCTGGGCCTTGGAGCATGACAAGATAACGAATGAATTCTTAACAGGACCCTTTTAGGATTAAACAAGTTTTATTGGGGATCTGAAGAAACTCCCCAGGCCTCCACAAACAAGTTTATTGGGGTCTAAGGGAACTCCCCAAACCTTTATGATTTAGCAGGAGACAGATAAGGGTACTCACCTCAGCACCTAGACCCATTTATTTAGATTAGATAAACTTACTGAGGCTCCAGAAGAAGGTCTTCAGGACTCAGACCTCGTTATAGATTAAAAGAAGTTAATCATTTATATCTTTAGATGAATGCCCACTTACACGTAGACATATAGCTTTGAAGGAATATAAGCTCTGGAAAACTTTGTAATTTTGAATTGTTCTGGCGATAATTTCCAGGCTTTCTCCCTGTAACCAGTTGCAGAAAATAAAACTCTCTTCCTCCCCAGTTCATCTGCATCTCGTTATTGAGCCACAAGAAATAGCAGCCTGACCCTCAGTTTGGTCTGGGAACCTGTTTTTACAGTCTTTGAGACTTTATGTTTGAACCTCGCAGCTCCCTTGCAAACAATTTCACTGAAGAGTTAATGTCTTGCTTCAAAATACTCAATATTCTCATTGTGTGTTTTCTTTTGCTCCTTGGTCAGAGTAAATAGAATGAGATCTTATCAGATAATCACAGTGGTAATATAAGCTCTGGGAAGGTTATAAAAACAATTAAAGGATAATGGAAGATTTAAAAAAATTTACAGCAGGAGGTTTTTTGGCAGTAGAAGAATTTTAACTAATATGAAAAGTATGCAGATTAAACTTGTTTTTCTCAGTTTTGGTGTAAAAGTCCCTTGTGTCAGGGTGTGACATTCTAAAAGTTGATTTTGGGAATCTCCCCCCTTATTTTGATGTATATGAGGGTAGTGTAGTAGTTACACAGATACTCATCTCTTTACTGTAAAATTATTTGCCTCCCTTGTGCTGAAGCTGTTTGCCTCAGGGAATACTTAAGTTGGAAACTTATAAGAGAAATAGCTGGCCTTTTATAGCTTTTTTTTTTTTACAGGGCTCGTATCCAAGAACCACCTGGAACCACTGATTTACTTGAAAAACATTCTGTATAATTAGCTACAGTCTACAGAAAAAGAAAAACAGGAAGATCCCCAAAGGGGCAAATTCCAGAGACTCTAACTCAGATGAAAGGCTGGCTGCCATTGTTTATTTACCAAAAAAGTTAGTTAAGTGAATGAATATAGTCAGAAGGTTAAACTTCAGGTACTTCTCAAATTTACATGGGTAAATGAATCACATGAGCATCTTCTTGTTAAAAGGCAGATTCTCATTGCATTTTAACAAGGGTTTTGTTTTGTTTTGTTGTTTTGTGTTTGGGGCAGGATCCAAGAATTTGCCTAACAAGGTTCCAGGTGCGACTACTGCTGCTGGTCCACGACCACACTTTGGGCAGCAAGGTCTTCTCATGATTCATTTGTCTCTAAACAGTTACCACCAAAAAACAAGCCCTGGTGACTCACAAGAGCAGGCCAGGCCAGTTGACACAAATGGCAATACTTTATTTACCAAAAGTGGTTGCATTAGTGCGAGTAACTGCTTTAAGTTTTAGATAATTGAAAATTTCTGTGATTCAGATTGGTTTAAATGGACTATGAAAAGCCCTGCATTACCACCTCCAGGCTTGGTTCCCCACCCACCAACTTTTTAGTTACCTTTTGAAAACGGATACCTAGGTTTTACTAAGAGACTCCCGCCCCACTTCTCCTCAGTATCTCTGTTTCTAGAACCTCTGGATGACAGAGTTGGCCCAACTGCCTGTGGTTGGCACACTCTGTTTTAGAGAGAGAGTAGGAGATAGTAGATCACATTGAGGTTTCCTACCTATCAGAGTTCTCTTCTTTTTCACTGGCGAAAACACATACTTCCACGTTAGTGTTTCATTAAGACTTCCCACATGCAAGTGTGCATTTGGACACACCAAAACACCAACACTCTCATACTCATTCCCACACATAGCCATGGGAATTTAGCAAATTTAATTAGAAATGAAGAATAGCATGTAGAAAAGGAGAATCCTTCAACAGAAAGCCACCCAAAGAGGTGGTATAGTACAATCCCTTGCCTTCCAGCTAGTGGAACAGAGCCTTCACTCATGTGGGATTGGCTGCAAGTGTTGCTTTGACTTTGCAGTTCAAAGTAGCACTATCCAATTGAACTAGAGTATGAGCCATATATATATGTAATTTTATATACATATATACATATGTAATTTTATATATACATATAAGTAATTTTAAATTTTCTAGTAGCCACAATAAAATGAAAGGACACAGGTGAAATTAATTATAATGTAGTTTAATCCAATTTATCTAAAATATTGTCATTTCAACATATAATTAATATAAATTTACTAATATGAGGCCAGGTATGGTGGCTCACACCTGTAATCTCAGCACTTTGGGAGGCTGAGGTGGGAGGATCCCTTGAGGCCAGGAGTTGGAGACCAACCTAGGCCACAGAGTGACAGCCCGTCTCTACAAAAAGATAATTTAAAAAGCCAGGCAAGATGACACATGCCTGTAGTGTCAGCTACCCAGGAGGCTGAGGTGGGAGGATCACTTGAGCCTGGGAGGTTGAGGCTGCAGTGAGCCAAAATTATGCCACTGCTCTCCAGCCTGGGTGATAGAGTGAGACCCTCCCTCAAAAAAATAAAGTAAAATTACTAATATAATAGTTTATATGCCTTATTTTATCCTGTCTTTGAAACTCCATGTGTATTTTATACTTACAGCATATCTTATTTGGGACTAGGCACATTTCAATGTTGCTAAGTGACTACCATATTAAACCTTGCTGGTCTAAATAGGAAGGATCCCTTGAGCTCAATATGGCAGGATTCCTTTTCTAGGTGAGAGGTTACTAGTAGCCAGGACTGGGAGGGCGGCGTTGGTTTCCCTGGCCAACTGTTTCAAGCGGGGCTATAATATCAGAGAGGCAGGACTCACTCAAGCAACACCAGGATTCATGGCCTGGGAACGGGGTGGGAATCAGTCAAGGTGCTAGCTGGTGAGGATATTTCACATTTTCTGGAATACTATCTTAGAGGCAGAAACAAGTTCCCGACCCTACTCTGAGGCAAGCACCTCAGAGGCATAGTTCTCATTGGCTCAGGGACTGCATGAACTGTAATATGCAAATTAAAGATGTTCAGTGCCTTGGAGGTGTAAAGGACTCTATCAGGCTGAAGCCAGGGGTTCCAAGCTCAAATACCCTCATGGTCAGTGAGTACCATTAAATAATATGCACGAGTAACGCTGACTGGGTGTAGGCAAAAACCAGGGCAAGTATAATAATAAATGGTAATTGCCATTGACCTTGGTGTCGGGGATACAGTAGTAGTGAAGTGGGCTTGTGGGGTGGTGAATGGGCTATCCAGGATTCAGCCCAAGACTTGTCTCCAGCCAACTATTTTCATGCAGAAATGCGGGGCTCAAGGTGCTAGACAGATTTCTGGTTTTTGTTTTCTGAGAGAAGTAAAATATCTGGATATTTATGTGGAATCTCATATTTTAAATCTTTGCCAGTATTCTGGAGGCCAAATTAAATACGTCCTGGGGATACCATTGCCTCCCCCCGACCCCAAGAGGGAGTCTCCTTCTTTTGCCCAGGCTGGAGTGCAGTGGTACGATCTTGGCTCACTGCAACGTCTGCCTCCCAGGCTTAAGCAATTGTCCTGCCTCAGCTTCCCAAGTACCGGAGATTACAGGCACATGCCACCATGCCTGGCTAATTTTTTATATTTTTAGTAGAGACGGAATTTCACCATGTTGGCCAGGCTGGTCTCGAACTCCTGACCTCGTGATCCACCTGCCTTGGCCTCTCAAGCTGCTGGGATTACATGTGTGAGCCACCGCCCCCTGCCTCCATTGCGTTTTATATTAACATTTTCTCCCTCCTTACCTCCCTTTCTTCCCTCCAATCTTCAGAACTAACAATCATAACCTTGTCTGTCAGAGGACTTTTTAAATTTTTTGTCTTACTTAGATGAAGATTATGTATAATTTAAAAATATATTCCATTAGGTAAGCATTTAATATTACTTTTGTGTAAAGTTACATGAAAGTGGGACTCCTTCAGAGAACTGATGACGTATCATCACCACAAATAGAGATGATGCAATCATTCCACTGTGACAAGCCCTGATCCGTGTGCTCATGACCTAAATAGCAGGGGAGAGAATGAGTTGTGTTCAGGGAGGATGTCTAAAGTTATCACTTGCTAATTTTCTCTTTTTATTTTTATTTTTTTAATAGTCTCATATTTTCCTTTCTCTTTTCTTTTCTTTCTTTCTTTCTTTTTTTT
>NW_016107443.1:4802869-4805701 GCF_001604975.1 Cebus imitator
AGCTGGCCTTAAACTCCTGACTTCAAGTGATCTGCCTGCCTTGCCCTGCCAAAGTACTGGGATTACAGGTGTGAGCCACCGCACCTGGCCTCGTTTTATTTTTATTATTAAACTATATATCTGTAATGTATATCTGCAAGTGCCCCAGATAGATACTCATGTCCATGGAGGGCAGGTGACGATTCCAACAAAGGCCAAAGAATGAAGGGATTGTCACCATGGGCCTAGTTGTGACTGTGGTGGTCAGGATATATTGGTTTTAAAATCTGGTGATGATAATAACAGTAGCAGTTAGCTTTCACTGAGGTTTAACTAGGTGTCTTGTATTCTTCTAAGTGCTTTCAGTGTGTGAACTCACTTATCCTCACAATGACCCTGTTACTGCTATTAGTGCCCTCATTTTCCAGATGAGGAAACAGGCTCAGAGAGTTGAAATAAGTTCTCTGGATTCATATAGCTTGAAAATGGCTTAGGGTGGGGTTCAAGCCCAGACCATCTACATGGAAACCAGTGTTCCATTTCCTTGCTTCTGTCTGAAAACTCTTGAATCTTTGCCAATTTTATAAATGTGAGGACACCAGAACCTTCTTAGTGCCTTATCTTATAATTACCCTTATTAGCAAATTCTTTATTCTCATACTAAGATCCTAAAAAGGCACACATTTTGTATTTTTTAATATTTCAGGGTAGGAAATGGTTGGAATAGGTTTGGCTTCTGGTATTTCAATATTTTAAATATAAATATAGTTGAAACCTAATTCAAATCCAAACAGTTGACATCACATTTTTGTATTCATATCATTCTCAGGAGAAAGACGGAAATGATAAGAAGCAAGCTATTGATTAAGAACATATGCAGGTTTACCTTTGGCTCAGTCTACACACTTGAGCTCAATTTCTAGTATTTTCTACATACATCTAGTGCTCGACTTACAACCATGATTGGGACCGGCTGACCAGTCGTAACACAATTTGGTCGTAAGTTGAGTAGGCTATATGTACAGTTGAAATGGTGCACGCGGAGATGGTAGTGCTGCCGGAAGCTGGTCCGCACTGTTGTACACCCAGCTGGGCAACGTTTGCCTGCCAGACGTGGAGCAGTCGTGGCTAGCGATTGTGGTCGTAAAGTCGAATGGTCGTAAGTTGCATAGGTCGTAAGTCGATCAATACCTGTACATCATTCTAAGGAGTGATCCCTGATGTTTGCAGTGGTAATCCAAAGGCTCTGTAAGATTCCTTGTCACAAAAGTTTTTAAAAAAATATTTACCATTCTCTAGTTAAGAGAATGGTAAATATTTTTTGTCCTTGACAAGGACAGAATGTGGGTGGGAGGCTGGGAGGAGGGTAAGGGCAAGATGTACTTGAGAAGACGGCTCAGAGGAGCCTGACTAAACTTTGGTCAAGTAGAGAGTCTTTGTCAGACTTCAGATCAAAGCTAAAGTCACTGATCTCCTATTATATATTAGAACATTCTATATGCAGGAGGTTAATCTAGTTTAAGGAGAGCAAATCTATTACACTTCGAATTTAGACTTTATTAAGTGAAGAACTAAAACTTGACTCCCTATGTAAAGCAATTCACTAATTTCTCCTGCACTCTAGCAGCCTATTCTTTTTCTCTTTTACGTAAAGACTTTGTTCATGTCCCCAAGTAATGCCATAGATGACCTACAGTATCTTCCATTTTTTTCTGAGCTGCTCTCTGCCTGAGCAATTCCAGTAGTAATTCCTATCCTAAGAAAAGAATTCTCCTCCCACCCCATACTGCTACAGCTGGTGTCGAAGACTTAAATACCCATGTGGGTCCTATTGCAGTGGCAGAGTTTGAACTTGCAACTTCAGTACACTAGGAGTTCACCTCATTAGTGAGCTAAGATAATTGAATTGATTCACTGCCATTAATATTCTTTAAGTTCTCCAATTCCCTCGTTCACTGTTTCTCTCAGTGGTTGAGTAAATGAGATGTAACTGTAACGTTGATGGCAGAAGTCACATGAAAGTCAGTGTCATGCATTATAGCATTGCCCTTATACTGAGGAGTTTCTTGTTCCTTGCAAATTCAGCTGCTCACCAGGGTTGCTCTCGGTAAGGCCGTTGTACAGATAAAGACAATGGTCCCTTCATCACAAATTGTGCAAAGAAAGGATATTCTCTTTGGCTACCAAATGTCTCTGTTTCTATTTGTCTAGTAAGTGGTGTTGGTTATCATTATCTGGATCACTTTCCAGAGAAACTTTGCTGAAGACCTGTCTGAATGAAGGCAAACCATGATGATTTCTTTTTTAGGGGCTTTTAAGTATATTTATAAAATATTGACCTAATGTAGAAATTACATCTGATTTTCTGCAAAGTTGCATTGATAGGTCATAGCCCAGCTCTGCTCTTACCAACATGGGCAGATCACTTAACTTCTTTAAGCTTGTTTTCCTGTTTGTAAATGGCACAGGCGTTTCTGTTGCTATGGTAATGCTGTGTAATGATCAGTCACAAAGCCTCACTGGCATTTGACAATCAGCAGTTACTGCTGATGCATCTGGAGTCAGTGGTGGGCCCCCATGCAGCTCTGCTGATTTTGGCTGGGCTGGCTTGAATTTCTGGGGGTTGGCCAATCTAGGTTGGCTTTGGCAGAGGTGATTGGAATGACTCGGCTCTGGTTCATGTGTCTTGCTTCCTTCAGCCGGCTAGCCTGTGCATGCTCTCATGGTGATGGCAGAAGTTCAAGTGAGCAAGTAGAAACATCTGAGGTCTCCTGAGACCTAGGCTCAGAACAGGCATAATGTAATATCTGCATTTTGTTGGCCAAAGCAAGTCATAAGGCTAGTCCAGATTTA
>NW_016107443.1:4806122-4810955 GCF_001604975.1 Cebus imitator
TAACAAATAGGGATAAAAATAGTATCTACCTCTTTAATTTGTGGTGAGAATTAAATGGGATAATCCAGGTAGAGGGCCTAGCACAATACGTGGTACACAACAAATGCTCAGTGAATGTCAGCTACTCTTATTGCTAACATTGCCATGTCTGATGTTAATAATTAAGATAGAATTTATAACATCAACTTCCTGGCATGGGCTGTGGTAACTTCTGCATTCAGATTTCCTCTTTTTAATTTATTGTGGAAAGAGTAAGAGTGAGGGAGGTGCCTGGGGTGTTTTGCTGTTGCTGCTCCTCCCTACATGCCTAGTGTAGTAGCTTTCATTGGAATAAAGATCCTTTGCATGCTAGTGCCCTGCCACGTTCCAGAACCCACACTATCATTTAATGACAAGTTTGGCTCACACACAAGTCTTATGAAATTACTTGAGGAACCAAATGTAATTTCTTTTATTTCTTTTTTTGGGGGTGGTGGGGACTGAGTCTTGCCCTGTTGCCACCAGGCTGGAGTGCAGTGGCGTGATCTCCTCTCACTGCAACCTTTGTCTCCTGGGCTCAAGCGATTCTCTTGCCTCAGCCTCCCCAGTAGCTGGGACCACAGGCACGTGCCACCATGCCTGGCTAATTTTTTAGTAGAGACGGGGTTTCATCGTGTTAGCCAGGATGGTCTTGATCTCCTGACCTCATGATCTGCCCACCTCGGCCTTCCAAAGTGCTGGGATTACAGGCATGAGCCACTGTGCCTGGCTATATAACTTCTATAATAGGTCCAGATTTCTTAACTCTCTACAGCCTAAATCTTGTTGCAACAAATATCAGGTTCCAATTGTGACAGCTCATTTATGCAATCTTTGGTCAAGTGACATCCAGCAAAACAAGTAATTTAGATAGCTCATTGGGAATTCTTTTGAAATAAATGTGGACGCTTACTCTTGTCCTTGTCTTAAGTGTACTGCCACGATGATGACACATTGGCTCACCTTTCTTTTTTGTTTTCTCCATTTCTGGTAACACATTGAACAGTGTTGCCTTTGCCATATATTATCAGACAGTCTTGTCAAGCAGATCTGGTCAGACCTATGGACTGCGAAGACCCTGTATTAGAAATTCATTTACCTAAAGAAAACATTTATGCCTTCCAACAGATCTGAATGTTGGAAGTGACCAGACATAGTTACTTGCTGGGGAGAATTTACCCACAGCCAAAGGCTAGAGTATTTGAGACTGATTGACTTGTAAATATTATTCTGGTTTCTCATTTGTTCTCTCTTCAAGTTGGAAAGTGGAAAACAGGAAAAGATGAGTTATAAAATTAGAACACAACCTATATCTTTATATCCAGCAAATAGTTATATTTGCTGGGTATGAACATCCACCTCAGTCTTATGAATATATGCCTTTGGGTAAAAGGACATGAGAAATTCCTCCTATACCACCAGAATAACACACTTTATAGCATGATTTGGTCCCAAATAATTTGATATTTTCTTCTTTTGCTAAAATGTTTAATAGCTATATAAGACTGCTAATCCTGGCAAACTGGTATGATTATTCACTTACTTGGCTGCCAGAAACCTCAGCATTTTCTAACTATTCTTAGTTTTTCTGGTTTAACCACATGTCGCACTTCAATATAGGTCACTTTTTACCTATTGTGTTGCCATTATTTTTTATCAGGAGCCAATTCAAGGTCATTTTTGTAAATAGTTACAGTATACATAATGAATTAATGAATATTTAATATTTATTGCTGCATTGACTTATTTAATGTCTGTGTTTCTAGTAAAGTGACAACTGCCAGAAAGAAAAGTTTTAAGAGTTTCCCTGAGATTAAAGCTTATTTCTTCAGGGTTACCCACATAAATTATTAACAATAATTTCCATTTTTTCACATTCACTAATCAAGTGGTTACAACTCAAGAAAACTTGCCCTGCTCTAGGCCAGTAGGAAGACTGGAAACATTTTAATTTCATGTTTTCTTCCAGATATTATAACTTAAGTATATTGAAGAGGAAAGCCTCAACATTACGCCTTTTCATTAAGAGTTTTATTAACATTACATTACTTTAAGGGTAATATACATAATCAGCCTTACTGATTTTTTTTTGTTTCTCTTTTCTTTTCTTTTTTAGAATACCTAGCCTGTAACAATTCCTACTAGATATGTACTATGTTTTTAAACCATTCCTAGCTGTTTGTCATGTGCCGTGTTGACATCACCTGTCTTAGAATGGGCTAGGCTGACTTACTGAGTCATTTGATTTCCACTCGAGTTTGTGCTTGGTAGTAGGCTACAGTCACTCCAGAGACATTTGCTGTGAACATTGTCCCCTAATATAAAGATGGATTTGCTACTCACAGATGAGCTCTATTCAGGGATCAGGCTTTGAGTTACCAAATCAGAAGAGGTCGCTCTTTGCAAAAATGACTTCATCTAAAAAGGGTACCATGCATAAAAATTTTTTCCTTTTTCAACTTTCAGGTTGTTAAGTCTTCTGATCATACCTGAACAACAATGTATTTTCTATGAGTGAGTTTGTTAATATTTTCTCTTTGTATGACTGGAGTAACTGTTACTCGTTAGCATGTATGAAAGATATTTGATTCAATTTCAGCTCTGCTAGATACCAATTGAAGGTTTCAAAAAGCACAAATTGATTAACTTGTATTTACTGAACATATGCTGTATTTTCATATTAGATATGAATGTGAGATGGAATCATATCATTTGAAAAATCATATCACATGAGATACGAAATCATAAAACTAACAAAAGTTTAAATTTGTGGAATAGTTTTTGGTTTCCTTACATATTCATGATCTCATTTGATCTAAATCATGGTTCCTGTTCTCAAAGCTTATGGGTCTTGTTGGGGAGGCCAAATAAATATAAATGAAAGGACAACAGTTAAACACACACATCTGTATTATTCTGATTTTAAGCCTAACAGGAAGTCAGAGAAGGAATTGAAATTGTGGGTTTAGGTGTTTGGGATCATGGGTATGAGGTAGGATTTGAATTGTTGTGGGATTTCTTTATTGTCAGGGACAAAGCTTTGAAGAAAACAACAATTGTCGATGGGGCAAACTGACCCTTCCTTAAAGCAATGTTGGCATATGTCCCTTTAAATGTATTAATACAACCGTTATGACTCATTTATGCAAAATACAGAATTCTTATGTCCATGTGATGGGAGAAGAGGTAAGGAGAGGGCAAGAGAGGAGCAGCAGAGACAGTTTATAATTTGCTAAGGTAGAAGCATCTCATTAAAGGAAAGCCCTGGATGGAAGGGTAGCAAGTGCCTCTGCATGTGTAACTCACCAATGTCTGGTGTCTGATGTAGAACACTATGGGTAAAATCCTGGGGTGCAAACAATGAAAAAGGAAGAACCCATTTTTAGATAACACTGGTTGAGGAAAAGAACTAAGAACTGCCCATAGATCAACCAAATGAATCGTATTTTTATAGTAATCCAAAATAAATAGGGTTTTTTTTTTTTTTTTTTTTTTTTGAGATGGAGTCTCGCTCTGTCACCCAGGGTGGAGTGCAGTGGCATGATCTCAGCTCATTGCAACCTCTGTCTCCCAGGTTCAGGCAATTCTCGTGCCTCAGCCTCTTGAGTAGCTGGAATTATTACAGTTGCCCACCACTACACCTGGCTAATTTTTGTATTTTTAGTAGAGACAGGGTTTCACCATGTTGGCTAGACTGGTCTTGAACTCCTGACCTCAGGTGATCCGCCCGCCTCAGCTTTCCAAAGTGCTGGGATTATAGACATGAGACATCACACCTGGCCCCTGAAATAAATAGATATTTAATAAAACGTTGCTTTGCCTAGAGGGTTCTTACTGTGAATATGGCAGATTTTACCATAATAACATTTGAGTTAATTTTTATATGTTATATTTTGATCTTTGGCTCTAAATAAGTATTTCCTATGGATAACTTCACCTTGAGACTTCCACTTTAAGGGATTTCTATTAATGTTATATGCTGCCTGGTTGAGGTGTAAGGTCAAAGTTTGGTGAAGAAATACTATTTTCTCCCTTTTTCCCTTATTTTAAAATTACAGCAGGTTTTTGAATTGACTGAAGGCAGTGTTGTTATGTGATACTGTAAAGTAGTCTAAAGATAAAAATCAGAAGTGTTCAGTGATTTATCTTCCTAGTTTCAGCATGCTAAAATAATTATTTCTTGTATTTGCATTGACATGTCAACCAATGAAATTAATCACCTTCGAAGATTTTCCTTGTTCTTGAAGTCGACTGGGGTAGTTCAACACCATTTCACAGAAAATGTTATGCAATAAATTTGTAAAGTCTGCCAAAAAAAAAAAAAAATTGAGAACCTGAGGTGGGGGATGGTGTGGGGATTAGAGATGCCAGAGAAATGTTTTTGTTTTGTTTTCATGGGAAAACAAAAAGTGATTTACCTGCATTGTGACAAATGTGAGAGGGCCACAAAGAGAGTGAGTTACCAACGTGTAGATTTGGGGAAGACAGAGGTGGTGGTGCAGGGGAGGAAGTGGCATGTGAGTAAACTATTTGTCATTTTTCACTCTGGCAGTGGGCTGTAAGCTTTTTGTTTCTTTTTATTTTCATTTAGAATGCCAATCAACAGGTTACAGACAGAGAGCTTTGAAAACCTTTTCTTATTTATTTATTTATTTAGAGATGGAGTCTTGCTCTGTCACCCAGGCTGGAGTGCAGTGGTGCAATCTTGGCTCATTGCAATCTCCACCTCCCGGGTTCAAGCGATTCTCCTGCCCAAGCCTCCCAAGTAGCTGGGATTAAAGGCATGCACCACCATGCCTGGCTAATTTTTTTTTT
>NW_016107443.1:4810965-4815256 GCF_001604975.1 Cebus imitator
TTTTTAGTGGAGATGGGGGTTTCACCATGTTGGTCAGGCTGGTCTCGAACTCCTGACCTCAGTTGATCTACCTGCCTCAGCCTCCCAAAGTGCTGAGATTACAGGCATGAGCTACTGCGCTCTGCCTGAAGACCTTAACAAAATGCGTTAAACTTTAGTGAATTTGATAGCCAATTTAATATCTAGGAGATACTGTATGGGGAGGGTCCTATGAAACCAAGCTGCTTAGAGGGAAGTACTGTATCTGGAAACACTCAGCCCCGTTTTAATAATAAGTACATACTCTATAAAAATGCCCTGAAGAGAACAGGAGCAAAATGACCTTAAGATTCATCATAGGAATCCAAAAATTCCAAAATTTACCAAAGATCTCTTTAGGTTGGAGAGTGCTTATTTTGTTTTTAAATGAATTAATTTATTTTAAAACGTAATAAAATGTTTTCCTTTTATATACCTTATCCCAAATATTTTCTTTGGACATGTTCAAATTTTTATTATTACTTGGATACTTTCTATTATTGCTACATCGTGGCCAGGATATTGAGAGGGAACCTTTTACTGTCATCTTTGTTCCTATCTCTAAATATAGTAATGCCCCCTTATCTGACAGAGAGACTTTCCAAGACCACCCCCCGACAAGTGGATGAAACTGCAGATAGTACCAAAACCTATATATACTATGTTTTTTCCTCTACATACCTAACTGTCACAAAGTTTAATTTATAAAGTAGGCCCAGCATGAGATTAACAACAATAACTAATAATAAAATGGAACAATTATAACAATATACTGTAATAAAAGTTATGTGAATGTGGTCTTTCTCTAGAAGTATCTTGTGGTACTGAACTCATGCTTGTGCTTCTTATGATCTGACTGCTAACCAAGATAGCTAATAAGTGACTATTGAGTGGGTATATATACAGGGTGGAGATACTGGACAAGTGGAGGGGTGATTCACGTCCCGGGCCAGAAAGATTGGGATAGCGTGAAACTTCGTCACATTAATCAGAATAGTGTGCAATTGAAAACGTGTGAATTATTTATTTCTGCAATTTTCCATTTAGTATTTTCAGACCACAGTTGCCCACAGGTAACTGAAACTGTGGAAAGCAAAATCCTGAATAAGGGGGTACTACTGTACCTCTCTTCCTAGTAATATGTTCATGCTGCCAGGATGCATACAGCCATGTGTGAAGAAATATCATTTTTTAGAGAAATGTCCCTTTTAGCAGGAGGTCTCAATCCTATTTCATGGAGAAAAGACCCACCTTTATACTAGGACTCTCTCAACCGTCTACATTTAATCTTTAGCTCCTCCTGCATGCCTGCCTATCATTTTAGCCTTCTCTCTGCTCCTGAGTCTGTCTCATGTCTAAGGTGAATCCTTCCATATAGTCTCTGGATCCCATTGCCTCCTCTGCCCTCTCAGACCCCACTCATGGCTTTCTGTGTCCAATATTTTCCAGTCTCTTCCTTTTCGCTGGATCCTTTCTACTGGTATTTAAATGTCGTCAACTCTCTCAGCTGTTCAACAACAGCAACAAAAATAGTAGGAGTAGTATTGGCAAGCATATGCATGAAACCCAGACCCCAGACCCTTCTCTCAACCCTACATCTTCTTCTCTCTTTGCTTTTTCTCCTACATTGACAAATTCAATTAGTTTGTCCAGACTTGCTGTCTTTGCTTCCCATACACTCTTCATCCCACTAGTTTGGTTTCTGTCCCCATCCCTCTTTCTCTTCCAACTTTCTTAGTCTTATTGAATGGTGGTGGTTGCCCATTCCTTTCTGAAGCCTAGGAATTAATCTGACTCTCCCCACTTTCTCACGTGAAATGAATCACCTGTTTCCATTGGTTTGGTCCCTAACTCTCTCCTTTCAGTCCATCCACTTCTTTCCCTCCCCATCACCCCTCCCTAATTTGAGAAGACCTTATTGCTTTTTCTCTGTGAAGGTGATGGGCCAGCCAATGTGTGATGCTACATGATGAAGTCCTAAAGACTTAGGGCCGGATGCGGTGCCTCACACCTGTAATCCCAGCACTTTGGGAGGCCAAGGCAGGTGGATCACCTGAGTTCGAAAGTTTGAGATCAGCCTGGGCAACATGGTGAAATCCCATTGCTACTAAAAATACACAAAAATTAGCTGGATGTGGTGGTGTGCATTACTGATCCCAGCTACTCGGGAGGCTGAGGCAGGAGAATTGCTTGAACCCAGGAGGTGGAGGTTGCAGTGAGCGGTGAGCTGAGATTGCACCACTGCACTCTAGCCTGGGTGACAGAGTGAGACTCCATCTCAAAAACCGAAACAAAAATAAAAAACACTTACACGTGCTCGTAGGCAAAAAATCTAAGTCCCCAGAGATTTCCTTGTCATTTTAACATCCTCCTGATGTGAGTTTTCTGTTTGAAGTGGTGAGTTCTGCATCTTTAAGTTGACTCCCTTTCAGCCCCTGGCATTTTCCTCTGATTTTGTGGGTGATCCTCTATTGCCACTAAAGGCTCTGAGCTCTTCTCTGTTGTTTTAGCTCTTTGCTTAGGTCCTGGTTCTGGTCCACGTTAGCTGCATGAGCTTGAGCAGATCACAGACTCCTTGACCCTTAATTTCCTTATCTGTCAAATAAGTGGTTTTCCCTGGTCCAGTGGGTTGCATGTTAGAATGACCTGGGGAACTTTTTAAACCTTCCCAATGCCCAGGCTGGACCTTAGAACAATGACACTAGCATCCTGATGCCCAAGCCTCAGGACTTTTAATTTTATTTAGAAATATTTTGTCAGTATTTTTAAAAGTTGCTCCAGAGATCCTAATGGGGAGACAAGGTTAAGAACCACTGACTTAATGATTTTTTTTTTTTTTTTTTGAGATGGAGTCTCGCTCTGTTGCCAGGCTGGAGTGGAGTGCAGTGGCGTGATCTCAGTTCACTGCAGCCTCTGCCTCCCGGGTTCAAGCAGTTCTCCTGCTTCAGCCTCCTGAGTAGCTGGGACTACAGGCGCCTGCCACCATGCCTGGCTAATTTTTGTATTTTTAGTAGAGATGGGGTTTTACTATGTTGGCCAGGCTGATCTCGATCTCTTGACCTCATGATCTGCCCGCCTCAGCCTCCCAAAGGGCTGGGATTACAGGCGTGAGCCACTGCACCCGGCCCTTGACTTAATGATTTTTAAAGGACCCTTTGCTCTTCTAACAGTTTGTGTTTTATCCCAAGTTGAAGTTTCTCTTCTTTTAATGTTTTTACCAAGTTGGAAAGAAATAGCTGTGAAGCTCCCCCGACCCCCTTCCATCTGCTGTTTGTTCTTATTTACATACGATGGAACCCAGCCCACTGATTTACAGCTCTGGTTCCCTCACAACTGTTATTGAACTGAAAACATAGCTGAAAACTTATTAAACAGAATAAAAATTATTTTGAGCTTCATGCTGACAATTTATTATAGAACCAAGGAAACATTTCAATGTCTTTTCTTCTAGAATTAATGTTCATAATTGATTTACAACCCCATACTCTCAAATGAAAAGTTCATTCTGGGGCCAAACCCAGTATTTTTTCTTTCCTGGGTGTCCCATTGAGAAAGCCAAAGCATCTCTGCAGGAGAGCTGGATTTCCAGGGGTTTGTATCCATGAACAGGCCGGGCCTTGTCACATTGCTGCAGGTGGCCTCTAATGTGATGTGTCAGCAGCTCCTTTCCTCCAGTCCTCTCTTCTGGTCTCCAGGCACTGGCAGCAAAGCCAGGGCACACACATCCTAACTATGGGTGTGGCCTCACTGTTCAAATGCTTTGCAATAGATCTTTCTGAAGACCACCTTTTTATGGCAGCCCCCTTTAGACCTACCATTTTATTTTATTACTTTTTTAGAGACAAGGTCTCACTCTGTCACCCAGGCCGAAGTACAGTGGTGTGATTGCAGCTCACTGCAACCTCAAATCCTGAGCTCAAGTGATCTTCCTGCCTCAGCCTCCTGAGTAGCTGGGACTACAGGTACAGGCACTACCATGCCTGGTCTTTTAAAAATATATATGTGGCTGGGCATGGTGACTCACGCCTGTAATCCCAGCGCTTTGGGAGGCTGAGGCAGGCAGATTACAAGGTCAAGAGATCGAGACCATAGTGAAACCCCATCTCTACTAAAAAATACAAAAATTAGCTGGGCGTGGTGATGTGTGCCAGTGGTCCCAGCTACTTGGGAGGCTGAGGCAGGAGAATTGCTTGAAACCGGGAGGTGGAGGTTGCAATGAGCCGAGATTGCGCCACTGCACTCCAGCCTGGTGCCTGGTAACAGAGCAAGACTC
>NW_016107443.1:4816261-4836367 GCF_001604975.1 Cebus imitator
TGGTCTGTTTCCCAGGCTGGAGTGCAGTGGTGTAGTCACGACTCACTGCAGCCTCCACCTCCTGGGCTCAAGCAATCCTTCCACCTCAGCCTCCTGAGTAGCTGGGACTACAGGCATTCACCACCACACGCAGCTAATTTTTATATTTTTTGTAGAGGGGGGTCTTTGCCATGTTGCCCATGTTGGTCTTGAACTCCTGGGATCTGCTCACCTCGGCCTCCCAAAGACCTGGGGTTACAGGAGTGAGCCACATGCCTGGCTAATTTTTATATTTTTTGTAGAGATGGGGTTTCACCATGTTGCCCTTTCTGGTCTCGAACTCCTGGGCTCAAGCGACCCGCCTGCCTTGGCCTCCCAAAGTGTTGGGATTACAGGCATGAGCCACCATGCTGGGCCTGGCTAGTTATCTTTTAGTGGTGGAAAAAAGGGAATTTTCCTGGAAAAAGAAGTATTGCCAGAGTGTGGAGTCAAGCTGAAAGAACCCCTTACTTACCATGTAGAGTATTGAGTCATTTCTCATGCAAGCCGATTTTTGTTCCAGAAAACATTGGCTGAAGCTTCTTGGCTTTGACGTTTCCCTCTTTGGGTATTTTCTTGTAGATGGAGGAATTGATTGAGGGCGTTCGCTGGGCCTTTATTGACATGCTAGAGAAAGAAAATGAGTGGATGGATGCAGGGACGAAAAGGAAAGCCAAAGAAAAGGTAAGGAATCCTTTTGATGAAAAAATAAGACTTTCAGCTTAATGGATTTTCATGCTTGACATTGACTCTCTGGTTGGTTTTTATATTGACTGAACTGTTGACTCTGAATGACCCCAGAGTTAGCTGTCTGCTTTTTGATGACTACATAGATTGTTTTTTTTCACCAGGAGGTAAGAGAAAATAAGATCAGAATTTTTCTAACTGCATTTTCAAATACCTTGCATTTTGGCCTTCTCTCCTAATTGCTGTCTGTAAGAGGCACATGGCTTGCTGCCTGGTGAATTGTGTTATAAACCATCACTGGATATGGCAGAATGCAGAGCAGTGGGGAGTCACAGGGAGCAGCTGGAAGAAGAGCCCCTAAGACACCAAGAAGAAGAAAACCCATATTGGCCACATATCCTTCTGCTCTTTGCATGATGCATGCAAATGTCCTGGGGCAAATCCTTCCCTGTAACCAAGCAGATCTCCTTCCTGACCCATCATTTGCCATAAATGACCCAAATAGTGTACTTATAAACCACAGACCAGTGTTCTACCATTGCTTAGGACTACAAAAGTATTTCCTAATAGAAGTAGACACTTGCTGGGCCTTGTTAAATGTTCTCATGCTATGCAACATGATAAGGGAATAAAGGAGAAAAGTATTGACAGCCATGCTGTTTAAAAGTAAAAAACGGGCTGGGTGTGGTGGGTCACGCCTGTAATCCCAGCACTTTGGGAGTCTGAAGCAGGCAGGCAGATAACTTGAGGTCAGGAGTTTGAGACCAGCCTGGCCAACATGGTGAAACCCCATCTTTACTAAAGATACAAAAAAATTAGATGGACATGGTGGCATATGTCTGTAGTCCCAGCTAATCAGGAGGCTGAGGCAGGAGAATCGCTTGAACCCAGGAGGTGGACATTGCAGTGAGCCGAGACTGCGTCACTGCACTCCAGTCTGGGTGACAGAGCGAGACTCAGTTTAAAAAAATAAGAAATAATAATAAAAAAAAAATAAGGGGACCCATCTTATATTTGAGAGATTCTGATAGAGCTAGAGCTCAAGTGGGTAGGGTGCACCTGCTAGACTCTTGACGGATGCTACGTTGCAGCTGAGAGGTTCTGAAATTAGGAGCATTTCTTGTGTCTAGAGAGATTTTTGAAAGCTTCCTGATTATGGCAATCACCTGGGTTGCCTGGATGCTCTGGCTTTCTGGGCCCCTTCCCAGCAAGGCCTGGGTGAATGGATCATGGATGCAGGCTGAACATGTGTCACTTTAGCCAGTCTCCGGGTGATTGTTATCACCAGGCAGGTCTGGGGAAACACTGCTTAGAGTCATATTGAGTCACACTGAGCACAAATATTTTTACTTTATGGTCAGGAAACAAAGCGGGGCAGCATTCTGGGAATGCTTAACCTTGTTGAAATGAGAGCATGCAGAGGTTTAGTGAGGATATTTTCTAGCGCTTTAAACTGATGGTACTGGAGGCAGATAAACATTGCCATAGATACTTTTGTCAATAGATGTGAAAAGGCTGTTTGTTCAGTGTTTATGCTGAAGCAAGAACTGGGATGGTAGGTGGCAAGGCAGTGTGGAAGGAAGACAAAGGGTAAGTCTGATTTTTTCCCTGTCAAAAATCTGTCAAAGCTGTCTTCAGTCACGTAAGGCACAAGCTGATGAAGGCAAGAGCACATGGGCTGTGATGGGAAACTCTCCAGATGCTAGACAACTTTCAACACCAACGTATTGTTGTTTTATGAATGCTTCATTTATTTGCTCAGCTAGCTTGTGGTATGTGGAACAGGATGTGTCTTGCCCTGGGCAATCGAGTGCTTAGTGTATTAAGGGCTTTATCCTAGCCTGACCCCACATGGACCAAAGAGATGCTTGCATGAATTAGTACAGGACCACCAGGGTGGAGGGTGCGTATGCATGCGTGTTGGGGGTAATGCGTTATGAATAGCTGGAAGCCAGGGGAATGTTTTGGGAAGTGCAGTCAGTTCTTTGAGCAGTGTGGATTGCAGTTGCCTCAGGGAGCTTTTCTGAGTTGCATAAGGGAGTGAGTGCCTCACAGTTGGGCCTTCTAGGCAAGTGGCCCATGGGTCTTGAAGCAGGACTATTCTCAGTCCTTCTAATATTAGACGTGTTCCTATTTGCCTCCCGAGTTGCTCTCCAGTCTTCTATTTTATTTCAATGAGAGCTGTCAGTTTTTCTTCTAAAAGTGCTCTTTGAACACGCTGCTTTCTTTGAGCTGAGTTCAACCTGCCAGGAACTCTGCTAGTTCTACGACAGGTACAAATATCAAAGGCAGATTGGATCTCACAAGGTTCCCCGACTATATCTTGCATTTCAGAGTTCAGGGAAGTTTCTTTAACGAAAGGCAAGAACAAGGGATGTTGTCCAAGCGATGTCAGCAGTTCTTTGAAGTGAGTCCTTCCCTGGACCCCAGAAGATGTAAATTCTGTTTTTCAACATTAAATGAACATGCAGTTCTGAAAATGACCTCTGGGTGGAGCTCGTGGTACTCACAAGGAACACTTGCGGCATTGAAAGCTTTTATGCAGCTTTCTACTCCGGGGTTGTTTTTGAAATAATTTTTTTTCTTGCCCTTTTCCTCTGCTGTCCTCGATTTGATTACCTTTTAATAGTCAACAAGAAAGGAGAGGCTCTGCCTAATAATTCCTTGAATCTTAGTTGGAAATCTCTCCCTATCTTAGGGCTTTGTCTTTCTGATACCAAGTAGCCCCTGCATTAAGAAAGGATTTGCCTGCATTTGAAGTGGAGGTGAATAACTCGCCTGCTCTTCCTGGTATGACTTGGCACTGTTCTTTGGGCATGTGTTGTATGCAGTATATCACCCAGGCGGAAGATTTCTCATCAATAATAGTGCCCACACTGGGCCAATGCTGAGTCACTTGGCAACCCATTGGGAAAGCTGGAAAAATGTTCTGATTTGTGAAAGGGAGAAGCTTTTCTTTCCCTCACCATGAAGCTCTGAACTGCAGATAATTGCAGAGCCTCCTAAGAAGTGTTAACCTCAACATTCTGTAGTGACTGACCTCCTGAACCGGGCAGGTACAGAAAGCTGCAGTGCTCTGAGGCCTAATACCTTGGCTTTTGTGGCTGTGACCTCGTCTCAAAATGGAAGTGTGTGGCTGTGGCTTTGTCGTACTCTTTGCTAGGGGTGATCACGGTAAAAGATAAATGAGGATGCCTCTGCTCCCATGAAGGGTAAATTTGTTATCTCTGTCTTCCTGCCTTTTCCTGCTCACCTCTTAATAGGTCACGAGTGGTTTTTGTATTGTGAAACTGATGGTGTAGGTTTCAAGTGGAAATTTAGTATTGTGACATAAGCATCACTTTCTGTTTAGGATTCCCTGTTCCCTGCAAGCATGTGCTTTTATTGTAAATAAACATCGAAGGACAGGGAATCTGTTGTTTTTCCGATGACCACAACTATTGAATGAGTGTCAGGCGATAAAAGCATGATTTTAGGGGTGTCTTCTGGAGGATTTGCCCTTGCCAGATTGGAAGAGAAAGATCTCAAGGTCGCTACATCAGGATTCTGACTGAGGCCTGGCAGGAGAGCCGTCAGATCAGGAGGAGCAACTTCCTGAGCTTGGCTTGTCTATAGCTGGATTTGACTGGATAGCCAAAAGCTGGATCCCTTCAGAATTATTTGTTTGTTTGCATTCTTTGCCCCAAGGACCTAAGTTTTTCAGGTCACATCCAAAGAAAAATACCAGGATGGGTCTCACAGGATGGGACTTGGCCATAGAAGGTGCAGAGAAGTCCGATGCATGGTGCAGTCTGTTGGCATGTGACTCCCACACACAGGCTTTGAGTGGGAGAGTTTTCTGGCAGAGGGCAAAGCAGAGGTGTCTCTAAGCTCCACCAGTGCTAGGTACTGGATTTCCCCCAGGTATAAGGTCAGTGCCCTGCTTATATCCTGAGCCTGGTGGTTCTCAAGGTGTGGCTCCAGACAAGTAGCAGCAGTAGCACCTGGAAACTCATTAGAGATGCAAATTCTTGCATCCCCACCTGCTGAGCTCTGGGAGTAGGGCTCAGGGCTTTGTGTTTTACCTGGTGATTCTGCTGCATGAAAAAGGTTGGGAACCCCTGCCTTGTCCTTACCACTTCACGGCACACCTGCCTGACGTCCAACTGCGGCCTCCTGCATTTTGGCCAGGAGCATCCTCTCCCTGCTACTGCCTGCTTTGCTACTCATAAAGAGGGCCCACAGAATGGGGAATGACCACAGCTGCCTCAGAAGTCCTCACCCAGCAGTTGATGGGAGTGGCTGTGTGTGGCCCTGCTCCTTCATCCCTCGAGTGTGTGTTCCACGTGGGCTCTGGGAGCTTTTCCAGTGGGCTAGAGCTATTATTCTAGCTAAGATAATCTTTGCTGACTGCCTTTCTTTCTCTACTTGCTTCCTCTTTCTCCTACTGGTGTTTGTTTTGCTGCCCAAGTCAACTGCTCGCAGTTGAATCCTTGTCTTGGAGTCTATCCATGCTGGTCTATCAGTCAGTGTCCCTGGTGAGCCCTGGAGTAGATGCCAGAAGCAGGGTGACTGCATTCTTGAGCATTAATGCAAATACGCAAGACTCTGTAACTGGAAAGGGCAGGAGGCAGTTTGATGAAAGCCCTTCCCTTTCTTTTCTCCTACAAAACAACTGAAAATGAACAGTGAGGTCAAGCAGGAGTGAAGGTACCAAGGGGAAGTGACAGCCAGATGCGGAGTTGGGATTAGTAAGAAAGGAGCCCCTTCTCTCTGGCCCCATGTCTCTCAGTCCCTCTCACATACATGCAGGCCAAGATGGCGGCCTTTGTACTTGAATCTCTTTCCTCTCAGTGGCCTCAACAGGAAGTACAGTATAGAGGTCAAGAGTATAGACAGGAGAGAGAGTGCCTAGTTTCCAAGCCAGTTTCTACAATTTAGTGGCTGTATGATCCTTTGGAAATTACTTAACCACTTCCACCCTCAGTTTTCACCTCTGTAAACTGGGGAGATTGGTCCCTATTTCAGAAGATTTTTTTATGAGGATTAAAAGAGCCAGTGTGCCTTAAGTTCTTAGAAGAATGCCTGGAGTGTGAGAAAGGCTCCCCAAGTTGTCAGCCATTTGGTCCAAACTGCTGTGCCTCTGGGAGCGGAGGCCTTGGCTGGACCAGCTGGTGAGAGGAGGGGTCATTGTGAGCAGCCCCGATGAGAGGGTATTGAGGGGGTGCATTGCTTTTCTCTGGATTTTGTGGTTTTGACCAAATTCAGAATTGTCATTGTGATATGTATTTTCAACACAAAAGTAAATATCTGGTGTAAGTGGGAGTTTGATGCATATGTTTGTTTATTTTTTTCAAGTTAAGGCCTCCCTCCGTTTCCCAGGCTGGAGTACAGTGCCGCAGTCATAGCTCACTGCAGCCTTAAACTCCTAGGCTCACGCGATCCACCCACCTTAGCCTCCTGAGTACCTGGAACTATAGGTGTATGCTCCCACATCCAGCTAAGTGGGTTTTTTAAAACTTTTTTTTTTTCTTGTGTAGAGATGGGGTCTCACTATGTTGTCCAGGCTGGTCTCAAACTCTTGGCCTCAAGTGATCTGCCAGCTGCAGCCTCCTAAAGTTCTGGGATTACAGTGGGAGCCACCGCCACGACCAGCCAACATACATTTATTAAAGGCACAGTACATGTGATTTCTTACTGGAGTGAGTTTCCATGCTCTAGAGTCTCATGGAAATGTCATTTAGGGGGATGCTTTAGGTCATTCATTCTCAAACTTGAGCATGTGTCAGTACCATCTGAAGGGCTTGTTAAAACACCAATTGCCAGCCATACCCCTAGAGTTTCTGATTTAGTAGGGCTGAGGTGGAGCCTGGTTATTTGCATGTCTGACAAATTCTCAGGCGATGCTGATGCTGCTGGTCTGGGGCAGATGCTTTGAGAGCTCTAGGTGATTACAAGTGAAAATTCCCTTATGCCAAGCCTGTATTGATAGAAGGGTCTAATGTTTGTTAAGTAGCTGTCTTAGCTCTTACTGGAGTCCCCTTTTCACCATTTCTCACAGGCGGGTCCCCTGAGTGAGTACTAGGACACCCAGAACCCAGCCAGGCCACCTACTCTGCTGTTGCTCTCTCTGCTAAAGATCCCTTTTTGAGAAAGATCCAAAGGCTCTTTCTTAGTCATTTCTGCCCCTTGACTCCACATCTGTCCCTGGGAACTAACCAGGTTAAGTCTTCCACATAAAAGCCCTTTCAACATTTGAAGACGCTTAAATGTCTCCCTCCCTCCCTCCCTCCCTTTCTTTTTTTTCTTTCTCCCTCTTTCTCTTTCTTTCTCTTTCTTTGTCTCTCTTTCTCTTTCCTTCTTTCTCTTGCTTTTTTCTTTCTCTCTTTCCTTTTCCCCTCCCTCCCTCCCTCCCTTCCTTCCTTCCTTCTTTTCTCTGTCTTTTCTTTCTTTCTTTCCTTGCCTGCTTGCTTGCCGGAGTCTGGTGCTATGCCAGGCTGGAGTGCAGTGGTGCAATCTCAGCTCACTGCAACCTCCGCCTCCCAAATTTAGGAGATTCTCCTGCCTGAGCCTCCTGGGTAGCTGGAACTGCAGGCAAGCACCACCATATCCGGCTAATTTTTGTATTTTTAGTAGAGATGGGGTTTTGCTATGTTGGCCAGGCTGGTCTTGAGCTCCTGAACTTAAGTGACCCACCTGCCTCGGCCTTCCAAAGTGCTGGGATTATAGGCGTGAGCTACTGCACCTGGCTGCTTTTCTATTTCAGATAAAACACCTTTAGTGTTTCTCGTATTAAATTAACATTACATACAGTCGGACTGGATGTTCTAAATGCTTCACAAACATTAGCTACTTCGGTGCCATAATATCTATAGAAGGTAGGTACATTTTTTTTTTTTAAATGCAGATGAGGAAACTGAAGCACAGAGAGGGTGAGCAAACTTACCCAAGGTCACACAGCTGGTAGGTGGAAGAGCTGAGATTCCCTCCCTGGTAGTCTTGTTGTACAGTCTGTGCTTCTATACGCAATGCCAGTGGGTCTCAAAGTGTGGTCCCCAGCCCAGAAGCGTCGCCATCATCTAGGACTAGCTAGAAATGCAGATTCTTGGCTCTAGCTCATCACCTCTGGGAGAGACCCCAGGAATCTGCATTTTAATAAGTCCTCCTGGTGATTCTGAGGCAGCCCAAGGATGAGAACCACTGCTCTAAGCACAGCACAATAGAAATATTATTACTGCCTTTGTTTTGCATACGAATTATATTAAGAAATCTAAAGTTTATATTATGGCTATCTTTTCCCCTCTGCCATTCACTGTTGGCCCATAACAAACTTCTAGACAGTTAATTTCTAGGTCTTTTTCCCCCTCACGGGAATAGCTGTTAAGCCCTGTTGCTCTAGTCCTAAACTTGGCATTTAAAAAAAAAAAAAATCCTCATCCCAGAACTTAACATTTATTCTCATTAAAATCCATTGAGTTGTTTTGGTTCATGGCTCTGGCTTTCAAAAAATATATTTCTGGACCTTCTACACGTTTATTATTGTTTTAAAAATCTATGCTTGTTAAAAAAATCTGAAAACTAAAGTGCAACAGTAGAAAGAGAAAAAAGTTCTAGTTTCATCATCCAGACATAACCGCTGCTAACATTTTGATGTATTACTTTGATTTTTTCCCTTAAGTAGGCGGTGAAAAGCATTCTTGCACAATGCTGTGTATATAAATTTGAGTTCTCCTTTTTTCTCTTAATATTTATTATAAGCATTTCTTGTATTATTGCATATTGTATTCTTGCATATTGCATGCAAGAATATTCACCATTGGCTGAGTGTGGTGGCTCACACTTGTAATCCCAGCACTTTGGGAAGCCGAGGCGGACGGATTACTTGAGGTCAGGAGTTCAAGACCAGCCTGGTCAATGTGGTGAAACCCCATGTCTACTAAAAATACAAAAAATTGGCTGGGCATGGTGGTGGGCGCCTGTAATCCCAGCTACTCTGGAGGCTGAGGCAGGAGAGTTGCTTGAACCCAGGAGGTGGAGGTTGCAGTGATCTGAGATTGCGTCATTGTACTCCAGCCTGGGCGACAGAGTGAGACTATCTCAGAAAAAAAAAAAACAGAATATTATCCTGAGTAGCTGGGATTACAGGCACGGAGGCTGAGGCAGGAGAATTGCCTGAACCCAGGAGGCGGAGGTTGCAGTGAGCCGAGACAGTGCCATTGCACTCCAGCCTGGGTAACAAGAGTGAAACTCCATCTCAAAAAAAACCAAAAAACAAACAAAAAAACCCCAGAATATTCACTATTATTCTGTGAATATTAGTGATGAAGTGGCACGGGAGATGCTACTTCAATATTTCTCTATAGTTGCATATTTAGGTTGTGCTGTTATAGATATTATTATGGTCAGTATCTTTTGCATAATGCCTTCTCCCTAGATTTAGAATTAATTCCTTAGAATGGCATCTCAGACAACATTTAAAAATGTCAACTCTTTCCTTCAGTAGTATATCAATTACTGTTTCTATCTCTATATCATTCATAAGTTAATAAGTTTGTTTTTTGGTTTTATTATTTTGGGGGGATTATTAATGGGCATGCTCAAAAAATGGAACTGGAATCAGCCAATTTGCTCACCCTTTGGAGATGCCCTTCCAGATTCATCTGTGGAACAAAAATATTCACGGAGAAAATTCTCAGTGCGAGTCTTTTGTTAGGGGCCAATCAATTCACGAACTAATATATTTTTGGTCTAGTAATTCTATTTTGGATAAACTCCATGAAACTATCTTTTAAATTCTCCACTTTGCCTGCAAGGAGACCATGAGATATTTAGCAATGCCTTGATAACATCCAGGTGTACTGTATTTAGGGAATGATTTAATTTACCAATGTACTGTTCTATTTAAAATATGAAAACCTGAGGAAATGAACAAAGCTTCACTGGGTTCTCATTTTTCTGAAGTTCCGTGTTACCTAAGTGCAGATTACATCATTCTGTGAAAACAGCCAGCTGTTCAGACCAGCAAATCAGATATCTCAGTCTTTCCTCTTAGCCAACTTGGAAGCACAAATCCTGTTGCATCTTTCTACCAGCTTTCAAATTTATACCATTTCTGTTTTAGCTATTCTCCCTTAGCTTCTCATCCTTAAACATTTTTTAAATGGAGGTGAAATTCACCTAATGTAAAACTATTTTAAACGGAACAGTTCTCAGTTAGAAGAAATAAGCCCTCATGCTCAGTAGCAGATGATAGTGACTACAGTTAGCAACAGGATATTGTATATTCCAAAGCAGTTAGAAGAAAGGACTTGACATGTTACCAACACATAGAAATAATAAATACTCAAAGTGATAGGCACTCCAGATACCCTTGACTTGATCATTACACATTCTGTGCATGTAAAAAATACTCATATGTTCCCCGTGAGTATGTACAAATATTATGTATCAATAAAAGAAAAAAAATAAAGTGAGCACTTCAGGGGCACTTAGAACATTCACAGTGTTGTGTGATCACCACCTCTATCCAGTTCCAAAGCATTTTCATCACTCCCAAAGGAAACTTTGTACCCATTAAGCAGTCATTCCCCATTCCCCACTCTCCCAGCCCCTGGCAACTACCAATCTGCTTTTTGTTTCTGTGGATTCATATATGTTGGATATTTCCCATGAATGAGATCGTGCAACAGTGCGATCTTTTGTGAGTGGCTTCTTTCACTTAGCATAATGTCTTTAAGACTCATCCACTTCCTAGCATGTGTCTTCTCATTCGGTTTAATCAGCTTCCCCATTAATAGTCTTGGAAAAAGAATAGCAGAATAAACCCTTGTAGCATTTCTGATAGTGAGGTCTTTCCTGTCTTCTCTGAACGTTTTGCAGTAGCATCATAGTGTTTACTCCTAGCTGAAAAACTATCCCCCAGATATATATTACTAAATTGAAGCAACCACTGTAAGGGAAAGAAGTATGTCTTACTGCTTCATTTTTGCATTTTCAGAACCTAATGTGGTTCTGACACTCCATTCTTAGACAACTGGCCAGACCTTAGTAAGAACCATGGCTCTACCAAACACTACCTATGGGACCATAGGCAAGATGCACGATTTTGGGGGCCTCAGTTTCCTCACTCATGAAATGGGGGCAAATACTTTGTCCCCATTTTTACTGAGTGGAACAATTAAACAATGTATGTGTAGTGGCTAGCAGAGAGTAAGCGCTCATTATTAGTAAGATGACATGTTCATTTTTTCCCAAGTTTCCTCTTACTACCTCCCTCACTAAATAACGTGCTCCATTACGCTCTCTTAAAATTGGGAATGAAGAAGTTATGCCAATTACATTGTTTTCTTTGGGGCAGAGGTACAAAATAGAGCTTTATTAGCTTTGACTCTAATATTTATAAATACTTCTATGGAAATTTAAAAACGTACACAAAAATGTATATAACAAATCCCCATATACTTATCACCCAGACTCAACAATTAGTAATATTTTATCATGCTGATTTCATCTATTCTCCACCCCATCTGTTTTTATGCTTGAGAATTTTAAAGCTAATTCCATCTATGAAATCATTTTACTATGATTCCATCTATGACATCATTTTACTATAAATATTTAATTATGTATCTCCAACAGGTAAGGGATTTAAAAAACCTAACTATAATACCATTAACATACTTGACAGTGTTAACAAAAATTCCTTATTAATTAGTATCCGATCTATGTGCAGTTTTCTATAATTATCTCAAAATTGTTTGCTTTTTTAAAAAATGGTTTATTTGAATCAGTATCCAGACAAGATCTACATATTGCAGTTAATAGATACGTCTTTTAAAGCTTTCAAAATTTTAAGAGTACCCCCTCTCCACCCGTGAAATTTATTTATTAAAGAAATTAGGTCATTTGTCTGGTAGAATTTTCAGCAATCTTGTTTTGCTGTTTATTTCCTAATGTTGTCTTTTAACATGTTGTTCTGTCCCTTACATTTTCCGTAACTTGGCAGTTCTATCTAGAGGTTTGATTAGATTCAGGTTCAATTTTCTTTGTGCAAGAAGACTTCATAGGCAGTGCTGTGAGCTTCCTGCTGCATCTATCGAGAAGCTCACAATGCCACGTTGTCCCACTTCCAAAGTAAGGGGTGATCTGTGTGTTCAGGTGTTGTCAGCCTGATCCTTTCATTTGAATGTTCTTGCTAACCTCCTGCAGCCATCCTCTTTCTTGACTGCATATTAGAATCACCTGGGAAGTTTTTTTTTTTAAAATCCTGAGGCTCAGGCCACACCCCATATGAACATCAGACTCTGGGAGTTGGACACCGGCATTTTCTAAAGTTATCCAGGAGGGGCTGGGTGCAGAGGCTCATGCCTGTAATCCCAGCACTTTGGAAGGCTCAGGTGAGCAGATCACTTGAAGTCAGGAGTTTGAGACCAGCCTGGCCAACATGGTGAAACCCCATCTCTACTAAAAATGCAAAAATTAGCTGGGCATGGTGTCATGCACCTGTAATCCCAGCTACTCAGGAGGCTGAGATAGGACACGTGCTTGAATCTGGGAGGTGGAGGTTCAGTGAGCCAAGATCATGCCACTGCACTCCAGCCTGGGTGATAGAGCAAGACTCTGTCTCCAAAAAAAAAAAAAAAAAAAAAAAAAAGGTTACCCAGGAGGTACAAATGTGCAGCTAGGGTTGAAACCACTGAGTTAATTGTTTTAGTGGTCACTGATAATATTTCATTGATTCATGATTCCTTTCGGTGTTACAATATTTGATTTTCACATTCTATCATTCATTTTGCATTTATTAGCTAGGCACTTGCTATAAAAAGGATTTTCCCTCATCAACCACTTGAATACTCTGACATATAACTTATACAGGAAAGACAGCATAAATGGCTATCTTTCTCTTGATTAATTTTCACAAGTTGGCGCCTTAAGCACCTGCAAGGTGCCAAAATAGTTTTCTTTGTGGTGTCACGAACTCAGGGAATCTTTTGTATTTGATGTGTTTAAATTTATTATGATCCTCATTCTTTGAAACTCAAATTGTTCCATCTTGGCCAATGTGGAGTTCTTCCTTTAGTGAATTTTGACATGACCCTAGTGGTTTGTGAAAGCATCTTTGCTTCCTTGCACAAGATATCCGCTTTAATGTTTAACTTCTATTTAATCATAAGCTGTTTTGAGCAATTTATAAATCAGTGCCTAAATTAACCAATGAGCAACATACTGGTTTTTTTCTGATGGGGAAAGGGTGGCACCTTACCAACTTGAAACACAGCATTTCATTAATGAGCAAATTTGCAGAAATACCTGTTAGAGACTGATGTAAATTATCTCTTGTAAGGGGCACTAGCTTATATCAATAGAAACACATATAATATATACCCTGTGGATTTTGAAAACCTCTGCAATATTGCATTTTCAGTGTTGATCATCAAGAATACAAATATGTATATAAATAATATGTAACCATGTCATACATTTTGAAAACAAATAATGCTAGTGTCAAGGAGTATAACTAATTTCAAATTTGTGGAACAGTGGGACTGTATTAGAAGATGAGGCTAAGCACGGTGGCTCATATCTGTAATCTCAGCATTTTGGGAGGCTGAGGCAGGTGGATCACTTGAGGCCAGGAGTTTGAGACCAGCCTGGCCAACAAGGTGAAATCCCGTCTCTACTAAAAATACAAAAATTAGCTGGGCATGGTGGTGCATGCCTGTAATCCCAGCTACTCAGGAGGCTGAGGCAGGAGAATGACCTGAACCCAGGAGGCAGAGGTTGCAGTTTGCTGAGATTGTGCCACTGCACTCCAGCCTGGGTGACAGTGAGACTCCATCTCCAAAATAAATAAATAAAATAAAAAAGATGAAACTTGGAATAGTAAATAATTAAAAATTCTAACAATATCAGCAAGTGGTAATAGTTTAAATATGCACTGTAAAAGTGTTTATGTCTTTTTTATTTTATTAATTTTACTTCAGGTGCATACTATATCTGGTATTTCTCCCCATGTTTAAGGGTATGTTAGGGATTATTTTGGGTTAAGCGACTGGTTGTCTGTGGAACTTTGAAAGCAGCTGGGAAATGCCACAATAGCCTCGGGATAAAATTCTAGAGACCCAAAGCAGAGAGATGCTTGTTAAGAATTATGGAGGATATTTATTACTTTTATTCATGGCATGAGTGGTGGTGATTTAATGACTGTCTCTTGTTGTTTTTTTTTTTTTTTAATCCAAGTCCAAATCCAAATTGAGTATGTAAGGAAATCACTTAAAAATACATGTTTAGTTTGCTTTAAGAAAAATAATCAGTTTTGATATATTGATTTTTTAATTGTGTGGGGAAAGAGTCCATTAGGAATGTTCAAGTTTTCTGTGTATATTTTGTGTTGCTCATTCTCTTTGGCCCAAGATGAAACTAATAGCCACAATGTGTCTGCTTCTGTGCTATCTCTGGGGTTGTATCTGCTGCTGTCAGCTGCTCCCTTGTTATCTGGCTGCTGGTCCTGCTCAGTCAGTTGTATAGGAATGTCAGTTCCATTAATAACCCCAGGGCCGGACAGGCAGATAGTGGAAAATGGGTGAAGAGAGAGAAATTGTATTTAACCCAGTGTTCTGAGTTGTCATTTTTGAGACCCTAGCATAGCTGGGTAAAGGCAGGCTGAGGGCATGACAGCAAATCCATTTCTGACAGAATCTCACATACAAACTGGAGAAACAGCCCGATACCAAGAGAAGAAAATGTAAAATAAACTGGGAAAAAAAGGTAAAGATTTGGGGTTGGAAAAGTCAGAGGAAGCAGTGTTAGGAAGAAATGGCATGACCAAGTATTCTGATAGAGGTGCTGTCAGCTTTGCAAAATACATTTAATTTTGATTTTAAATACCATCATTCTTGGTGATTTAAATGAAAAAAATTCATTTGTAAAAAATGAAATTTATGTAAGGATTGCTCATAGAAGATTTTGGAGTTTTGTGCTTTTTTTTTTTTTTTTTTTTTTTTTTGTTTGTTTGTTTGTTTGTTGTTGTTGTTCTCAATCAGTGAAAGGCCCAAAGAACAGAGTAGGTTTTACTTTTTTTCATGTAGGTAGAATGACTCAGTTACTGTAGTTGTCTGTGTTTTGGTTACCTATTGCTGCATAACAAATTACCCCAAAACTTACTGGCTTAAAACAAGTATTTTATTAATTTCCTATGATTCTGTGGCTTGGCTGGGCTCAGCTGCATGGCTCTTCTGCTGGTTTCACCTGGAGTCCCTTATGCAGTTGCAGTCAGGTGGTGGCTGTGGCTGGATGTCCAAGGTGGCTTCTTCAAACATGTGTCTGGCACCTCAGTGTTCCTCACGTGGCTTTCTCAACAGGATGTGGTGGTACTCCTACAAGGTAGCTAAGGGTGCTGAGAGGAGAAAGCAGAGACTGCCGGTCCTCTTGAGGTCTGTTCTCTGAAGTCCCAGAATATTTCTTGGGCAGCATTTTCTTGGTCAAAGCCAGGGACAGGGCCAGTCCTTATCCAAGGTCAGGAGAAATAGGCTTTGTCTCTTGATGTGAGCTGCAGTATGTGCACACAGGGAGGGGAGGAGCTGTTTGCTGCCATCTTTGGAAACTACCTACGTATAATCAGCACCCTTCAGCTCTCTCATCTATGTTTAGTTTTTTCTTTGATTACATTAAAGTTTTAACTATCTTCACCTCCTCCTTCAGCATCTCACCACTGAATGTCATTGCATTTTAAAATTATTTTTAAGTGACAAATAATTGTATATATATTTTTGGGGTATAATGTGATGTTTTGTTGTATGTGTGCATTATAGAAAGATTCAGTCAAGCTACTTAACATGTCCATCACCTTACCAACTTATTTTTTTGGATGAGAACATTAAAAATCTATTATTTTAGATTGAAATATATAACACATTATTATTAACTGTGGTCACCATGCAGTACAATTGTTTACTAAAATTTATTCTTCCAGCCTGACTGAAATTTTGTGCCCTTTGATCAAAATCTCCTCTTTCCCTATCTTACCCCTTCCCCTCAGCCTTTGGTAACCGCCTTTCTACTCTCTGTTTCTGTGAGAACAACTTTTTAAGATTCCACATATAAGTGAGATTACATAGTATTTGTCTTTCTGTGTTTTGCTTACTTCACTTAGCATAATTTTTTTTCTATTTTTCTGTTTGGTTAATGAAGTTATTTTTCATTATTGACTGATTTTTTTTTCTGCTTACCTCAAGACCATTGTATACATCAACTCACAGAAGTATTTCAGTAAGCCTAATCATTGTTGAACTGTGATGGGGAAAGGATTCAGCCTTGGGACATGTGACCTTTCTGTACAGGTGTAAGAAATTCCTACTAGATTTTAGGGCCAAGAACTGGACTAGGTCACGAGGGACCCTAGTAGGCAAATCATTTTCCAGTTTTATATTTGAGTTTCTTAGTAAATTTTACTTTCCAATATAGACACCCCCTCCACTGACTTAGGCAGTCCTGTATGCCATAACCAAAGATGGAGCATCAGAAAGGCAATGCTCCATTCTGTGTCTTTGCTTAGCTAAGGTGAAGGGGACAGATCTACCACCCTGGTATATTCTGGTGTTCTGGCATTGGTAGTCATAGTGAAGGCTCATGAGAGCTTCCTCATAGAGGTTTGTAAGGATTAGAACTCAGTGGAATGGACCTGTTCCAGAGCAGAGTGGAGCCGAGGACAATAGTGAGATTGCGTTCTTTAGGGCCACAGAACAGAAACTTTATTCAACTCTGATGTTAAGCTATGAAGCTAGTTTACAAGTTTATGGAACAATTCAGCTTGTTTTTCCAGGCTTTTGAAAATGAAAGTTAAGGCTGGGTGTGGTGGCTCACGCCTGTAATCCCAGCACTTTGGGAGGCTGAGGCAGGTGGATCACTGGAGGTCAGGAGTTCAAAACCAGCCTGACCCCCTCTCTACTAAAAATACAAAAATTATCCAGGCATGGTGGCGCCTGTCTGTAATTCCAGCTACTTGGGAGGCTGAGGCAGGAGAATCGTTTGAACCAGGGAAGAGGAGGCTGCAGTGAGCCAAGATCGCACCATCACACTCCAATCTGGGTGACAAGAGTTGAGAGTCCATCTCAAAANAAGAAAAAGAAAAAGAAAATGAAGGTTAAGTTTTTTTGGCAAAGTGATTTCTATAGATCTGTAATACATCATGTTCTAATGAGGTCCAATGAGTTGTTCTAAGTAATTTCTAATTTCCATTAAAAATGATTCATGAAAAAATAAGCTTAGCAGTAAGAGAGAGAAAGAGCACTTTTGAAATGAGAAAAATTGACAGGATAGAAAAGGAGAAAGTCTCTTTTTCTCTTTTCTCTCTTCTTCCCAATCCCCCGTCCCCATCATTGGTTACTTGTTTGAGTATACTCTATCAGCATCTAATGAGAATGAGAGCATTGTGGGATGCCATGTAACCTTTTGAGTAGGAGTTGGAAGCTCTTACAAAGTTGCCAGCGTGGTGTCACCTCAGATCCAGGTCATTAATAGGAAAAAAAAAAAAAAGAAAAAACCAATAAACTCTTACTCATATGATTCAAATGAGCAGCCAAGTTTGAGAAGCAGAGCCCTACCACAGCAGTGCTTCTGCAACTTGAATGTACATGCAAATCTTCTGGGGACTTGGTTAAGAATGTAGATTCTTAATAAGTTTGGAGTGGAGCCTGAGAGTCTACATTTCTAACAAGCTCCCAATTGAGGCTCATGCTGCTGGACCATTGACTATGGACCATACTTTGAGATTGTAGAGCAGCGGGCAGCAAACTTTTCACACATGAAGGCCTGAGAATGAATATATTGGGATTTGCAGGTCATGTGGTCTCTGTTGCAGCAACCCAAATACACCTGTAGTACAGGTCAGTGATAGGCAATAGGCAAACAAATGAGTGTGGCTGTGTGCCAAGAAAACTTTATTTACAACATCAGGCAGTACCCTGAATTTGTCTTATGGGCTCTGAGCCAATAAAACTTTATTTATAACACCAGGCAATATCCTGAATTATTTTTACAGGCTGTAATTTGCCAACTTGGTCTAGAGCTTTCCTTATCTCAAGTTTTTGACCAATATCTTGCTTCTTCCCTATTTTGTTGGGCTGAATCTCAGGTAAGAATTAAATGGTTTTGTAAGAGGTTACTCAATGGCTTTGTTGAACTGATGAATAATTGATGCTGACATTTAGGCTCCTGTTTACAAACAGCCCCAATTGTCCCTTGATTGTGGCTCATTGCTTTGCCTTGAATGTAGGTGGCCTTTCTGATTTCTCTCCCTAGACTGCCTCTTCAGAGGTGGATCAAAACAGAGCTAGGGTTTATGCTAAAATGTGGCCCATGGGCATATCAGAATAAATAACCAGGTCTGAAGTGTGTAGGCAGAGGGTGGCTTCAGGTCACTTTTCCTTGACCTGCATTTAACAACTTATCTCTGGAGTTTAGTCTAAGGGGACAGAGGCTGGTATTCTGGCTATCTGAGAGGTAGAAAGCAGAGAGGTACCTGGAGGTGTACAATTCATGTTGAGTTAGGTCATGCCCCAGATGCGGCTATTAATGGTATCAGAGAGTTAAATGTTGCTGATAATATATTCCAATAAATAGATAATACAGAACCAAGTTGTCAGAGTTTTGGGCGAACCCAAATTTGGAACCAAGGACTCAAATCTCAGAAGGATTCCATCTTGTGGGCTTTGGGAGTAAGGTGCAAGGTTCCTGGTCTGCTGCTCATGGTAATTTCCTGTATTTCAAACCCCAAAGTCAGTTAGGCCTAAGCTTTGGGAAAGTTTTCAGTTTAATTGTTTCAAAACTGAAATAGACTCTCATCTATGTTTATGACAGTGCTAGGATTCCTAAGGGAGAGGTGTTACTCCTCTTCTGAAATGGGAGGATGTGGGTCAGGAATCGTTGGACCAGGGATGCTCATGGTAGACTCCATTTCTCAGCATGGTTTTGGCTGGGCATTTCCTCCATGAGATTGACCCTTCTCTCCTCGAGGTGCCATTTTCTGGAATACCACCTTCTCTCTGCTGGCAAAATCTAATTTACCTTAGTGCTTTGACTGGAATGCAAAATAAATGTTCTGATATTTCCCAGTAAGAGAGCCTGTCCTCTCTTTTTTCTGTTTCTTTATCATTCTTGTTCTTTCTTGACTTTCCTTTTCGGTTTTGACCTTCCCTCTTGTTCAAGTCTTGTCTTCCAGGGGCTCTTAGTCAAAGTTGCGTCCCACTGATGTCTAGAACTGAAAGCTCCGTGGTATGATTTTTAGGGTGGGATGGAGAACCTCTTAAAAGCATACTTAAAATTCTATCTGGGTGTGTCTTTTCATCCTTACATCTGAGAATATTACTTGTCTTGGCATGTTGAATATAGTTAATGATACAGACTTGGTCTGTGGCTTACATGTTACTCAGTTTGTTATGATTTATAAAAAATAAATAATAGACTATTATTTTTAATCCCACAGAAGACAATATATTTTGGGAAAATATAAACTTTGAAGTCAGATTAAGGCTAAATTAATGTGGATGAGAAGCTGGTTTTGGCCCTCATTGCCTGTGTAGGCTTGGGGTGAGTTACACTCATTTTCTGAGTCTCAGCTTATCAGCCGTGGAATGGGAATGATCTGTACCTACCTTGTACAGTGAGGGTAGGATGTGGCTCTGATGATGAAGTAAAACACTTAGCATAGTACTTGGTATATAGTAGGAGTTTAATGAAAAGCATTCCTTTTATTATTTAAAAAATTATGTCTATTGTTACTGTTTCTGTTTAGCTCTGAGGTCTCCTCCGCTTTGAAAATGTCCTTTCCACAAGGCCTTTCCCTTCCCATCCATTCCATCTCATCCTCTCCCTTCTTTTGTTGTTTTTTTTCTTGCATCCCATTCCCTACATATGACCAACTATGAACTCCTGAAGGAAGGAGATGCAGTTTATTAAACTGTGTGTCTTCACTCCTAAACACAACAACATGGATAAATTTCACAGATGTATTGTTGAGTGAAAGAAGCCAAACACAAAAGACTACACACTTTTTTTGAAGTTCAAGAACAGGAAAAATTTATGGAGTTAGAGGTGAGGTTAGTGGCTCTTTTGAAGGTGGAAGGGTTATTTACTGGGGAGGTACCCAGGGGAGTCTTCAGGATGCTATAAATATTTTAAATCTTGTCTCAGAGCTACTAACACAGATGTGTGTGTTTTAAAAAATATTTGATTGGTATACTTAGTATTTGTGCACTCTGTATGTTATAGCACAATAAAAATTTTAAAAGATGTTTCCCAGTATTCAGGGTTTATTTGCCCTTTAATAATCATTCAGTAAAAGGTTAAATAGGCAGTGGATGTCATGATGAAGTAAATGATCAACTTTTTTTTTTTTTTTTTTTTTTTTTTTTTTTTTTTTTTTTT
>NW_016107443.1:4836413-4842811 GCF_001604975.1 Cebus imitator
TTTTTTTTGAGACAGGGTCTTACTCTGTCACCCAGGCTGGAGTGCAGTGGCACTATCATGGCTCACTGCAGCCTTGATCTCCTGGGCTCAGGAGATCCTCCTGTCTCAGCCTCCTGAGTATCTGGGACTACAGGCATGCACCACCATGCCAAACTAATTCATTTTTTTGTAAAGATGGTGTCTCCCTATGTTGCTCAGGCTGCTCTTGCACTCCTGGGCTCAACAGATCCTTCTGCCTTGGCCTCGAAAATGCTGGGATTACAGGTGTGAGCCACTGCACCTGGCCCTAAGTGGTTAATCTTAATCACAATATGAACAAGACCAAATTTTAAGGAAGATATAGCATACATTTTGGAAAACATGGTGGATATAATTCATGATTTATAGTTAGAATTCACCCTGTTATTCACGGCACTACTTGAATCTTCACATAGCTGTTTCGGAAAATATAGCAAATGCAAATGGAAGGACCTGCAATTTCAGACAGTTTGTGCAGGTGACAGAGCAGGGAACACAGACCAGGGATACAGTCCCGTCACATTGATGGAAAACCTCATTTTTAACTGATTGTCCATTGCATCTATCCCCCTCTTTTCCCACCCTCTCTTTGTTCTTTTATCAATTCTACTTGGAAATAAAATCTGCAACTGTAATAGATGCTACCGACACTTATGCGGCAATTCTACCAGATGGTATTTGAATCTTGGGTGTTCTATGAAAAATGAAAAGACAAAACACATGCACAAATAAATGAAGGTTGAATTAATCTTTATAATTAAATGGAATATTACCCTTCTATGACTGATTTTTGCTTTCAAACTGGATTGTGTGCTAATTTTTCAGAGAACTGTAATTGTATTAACGTGGCTTTTTAGATGCCCGAAAGTATTTAAAAATAGATTTTGCCAAGTTACTGAGAGAAAAGTTATTAGAATTTTTAATCTGAACATCCCTAAGATCTTGAGGTATATTTATATCATGACTTACAGCTGCAAAGCATTTTCCAATAGTTTTTTATTCTTTGTCCCTTATCATCCTGGGATTTAGGTGGCATTGGCCAGAAATTGGGTTGAATAAAAGTGCCTGAGGCACATTAGAAAGTCGATGTCCTATGTACCCACAAAAATTAAAAATTAAAATGAGTGGGAGGGAAGGTGGTGGTGTTTTCTTCCTAAAGTGCACCTACTAGCTTAGTGGTGATGACCGTTAGTGAAATCCCTAAGTATTAATGAAGCAGAGGATGAGTCCTCTACTTATGAACTGATAACACAGTGTTGAGGATTCTCAGAAGTGGGTCCAGAAGCCTTGGTACCATGGCAGGTACCATGATCTAGAGCAGAGAGTATCTCAAACTTGAGCATGCATGAGAATCCCCTATAGTAGTGATTTTCAACCCAGGGTGATATTACACACCCAGAGACATTTGGCAATATCTGGAGATATTTTTGGTCACAACTGTGGGGGACAGAAGGTGTTACTGGCATTTAGTGGGTAGAGGCCAGGAATGCTGCTAAATATCCTATAGTCCACCGACAGCCCCCATAGATAGGAATGATTCTTTTCCAAATGTCAGTAGTGCCATGGTTGAGAAACCCTGCCTTATGATAAGGCTCACTATAATGCAGATTCCTGGCATTATAGGAATGCTCAGAGACATTCTAAGTCAAGAGATCTGGGCTTGTCCCACAAATCTGCGTTTTCAACATGCTCCCACGTGACACAGGTACTGCCAGTCTGAAGACAAAGCTTTGGGAAGCCCTAAACTAGAGGATGCCAATGTCAAAGGAACAAGCCGTTTGTTAGCTCTATGACATTCCTCTCTTTTAGAAAAATGATAGGAAAATTCTCACTTGCATGGATTGATTGATTGATTGATTGATTAATTGAGATGGAGTCTTGCTCTGTTGCCCAGGCTGGAGTGCAGTGGCATGATCTCAGTTCACTGCAACCTCCACCTCCCAGGTTCAAGTGATTCTCCTGTCTCAGCTTTCCAAGTAGCTGGGATTACAGGTGCCCGCCACCATGCCTGGCTAATTTTCATATGTTTAGTAGAGACAAGGTTTCACCATATTAGTCAGGCTTGGTCTTGAACTCCTGACATCAGGTGATCCACCTGCCTCCCTCCCAAAATGCTGGGATTACAGGTGTGAGCTGCCACACCCAGCCTACATTTGCCTAATTTAATAATTCACCAAAGTTATCTCATTTGATCTCTCCCCACCACTTTATGAGGGAGGTGCTTCACAAGGTTTTTAGGTGGTAAGGAATTGTTCATATAAGAGCTACCCTTAAAGGAAAAAATGGCAACAATTCCCAGTGGAACTGTTTATGAGAAAAGGGGTTATGTTTATCTTAGTTAATCTAGAACTTGCCTCCTGTTTAAATAAGTAATTTAACAACTGGAGGAGGATTAAGTAGCAGATTAAATTTCTCTGAGAAATGTTAGGTGTTAGGGCCTTGGTATTCCAGGTGTATTTCTAAGCCCTTTGAACCTTGACATTTAAAAATATTTTAAAATAACTTGTATTTTTTCCCATTCCACAAAAAGTGTATTGATTTATTTCACAGTATTCCCAGCTTGGTTAGTATTTCTTTATTAGCTGTGTTTTAAATGCAGATATTTACCCCAACAAAATATGAATGGGTATTACCACTAATTATATAATTATTTAAATAGTATTATTTAATCATATATTTCTGTCTTGATGAAACTTTCCAAAAAGATGAATCTTTGTGCCTTATTTTCCCCTTGCTAATGGGGAAACTTCTTAGTAGAAGAGGGATTGGCAAACTATTTCTGTAAAGAGACAAATAATAAACATCTTAGGCATTGTGTGGGCTATATGGCTTCCGTTGGAACTACTCAGACTCTGCTGTCGTTGCGTGAAAGTGGCTATAAACAGTACTTACCTGAATGTGGCTGTGTCAGAGAGAAAAAAGAAACTTTTCCTTTACCGCTTTAGGTTTAATGTTAGGGCCCATGAATTAAACTACAAAAGATGGATTAAGGAGAGAAAAAGAAGTTCATTCACTAACCTGCTTGTGAATTTGCAGAAAACATAGCCCAAAGAAACAGAATTGGGGACCTGTGTATTATCTTAAGAAGGGGTAGAGCTAGGATTTCAAGGGACAATAAATGGTGGGAAATGACTGAGAAATATATGAGGGGACCTAACAGACAGTAAGGCTTGTTATAAGATCTGTTTATGTAAGTTCTCATCCCAGCACCAACTTTTTATCCCCGGTGAGAGGAGTTGTTATTTCGCCCGGGGTACAGGAAGTCTCTTTTGGAAGGCTTTGCTTGTAGTCAGATAAAGGAAGCATGGAGAAAGCCTCTTTCTGCTTGTCTTGATTCTCAGATACCTTCAGCTCAAAATAATCCTTTGCTGCAGTAGCGTATTCTGGACCAGTAAAACTTTCTTGACAAAAAACAGGTGGTACACTGCCTTGGGCTCCTGCACTGTAGTTTGCTGACCCCTGATATAGAGTCCTGTGAGTGAGACAAAGACAAATGTAATATATTTTGCCTAAATGTGATACAGGATTGTTTAAAAGCCTAAATGTGATACAGTATTGTTTCCACTCTTGGGCTGTTATCATTTTGGTTATGTCTGGACAAATGGGCTTAGCTAATTGAGGCTTGGGGTATTCATTTGAGGATGTCTAGCAGCTGTTTTATTTGCAAACTTTGTGAACAATTAACCACATGTAATTGAAACTAATAAAAACACTGATTTAAAAATGTATGATTTGGTCCCTCTCCTGCCCAGTTTATTTTCACCTTTTTTTTTAAATTTAATTTTTATCTTTTGGGACTGGGTCTCACTCTGCTGCCCAGGCTGAAGTACAGTGGCACAATCTTGGCTCACTGCAACCTCTGCCCTCCCAGGTTCAAGTGATCATTCTGCCTCAGCCTCCCAAGTAGCTGAGATTTCAGGTCAAACCACCATGCCTGGCTAATTTTTGTATTTTTAGTGGAGATGCGGTTTCACCATGTTGACCAGGCTGGTCTGGAATGCCTGATCTCCAGTAATCTGCCTGCCTTAGCCTCCCAAAGTGCTGGAATAACAAGCATGAGCCATGGCATCTAGCTCCTGCCCAGTTTTAAAGGAAATAAATGGACCAGGCGTGGTGGCTCACACCTGTCATCCCAGCACTTTGGGAGGCAGAGATGAGCGGATTGCTTGAGTCCAGGAGTTTGAGACAAGCTTGGACAACATGGCAAAACCCTGTATCTATTAAACAAATAAACAATAAAGGAAATAAATGAGAGTTGCCTCTATTTTTCATGTAATGTTGCTACCACTCTCAGGAAGATGGGTGTGTTGTTTTATTAATGAATTGTAAGATGGCTTTGGGTTCTAAAGTCTATTGCTACTGCCTGCTCCATCTGTTTAACAAGATAACTCAAATATTAATTTCTTTCTTTAACTCTGTGAGGTACAGGGCAAACCCAAGTGAGAGGATCATCACAAAGACACCAGGGAAATGTTTAGTTCCAGTATGGCAAAATTAAGATTTACTTGTACCAGAGTAGTTTCCTTTTGCAGACTGAAGAAACTGCCCACCTCCAAGATACACTGAGTTGGTGTTTTAGGAGAAAGCATGGTTGGTCCTGGTTTATAATTTGGAAGATGGCTTCCTCGAATGTTGTCTGTCTCAGAGAGTAATGAGGATTGTCTGTTATACTGGGGCATTACTCACAGAGGGTTGAGGGTGGATGACCTGAAATCTGATATTTCCTGTCTTCTAGTTCTTATAAAATTAGAAACTGTAATTTGCACTCATAGAGCCCCCTGATTCACGGAAGTGCTTATCTGTCTTCTGTCCCTGGATGATGCATCTGCTTGTGGGCCACACCCAAAAGCAGTTTGCAGAATTAAGGTTTTGAAGACTGATAATAAATCAGTGCCATTTTTATCAAGAGAATAAAATTTGATTCATCAGATAACTGCATTGTTGTTATTTGTGGGATTCTGATAGACCCAGAGGATATTAAAGCCTGTTCTCCTGACTAATTTTCAGCAATACCATTAGCTCTGCTTAGGGTAATATCTTCAGCTAAGGCATCTATACTAGTCACTCATTTATTTGGCATTATGGAAACTGCCATTGTTTTGAATGATAGTGTAATTCATTTAGAGTCTCCTGAACTTCCAAGTGCTTAAAGCTCAGAATTTTGATTGAAGTTTAATAGTTATTACAGAACTCATCAGAGAAAATGAGGCCTTGGCATGACTGAGCCTGACTGAAGCTTTCAAAACCACTGCAAGCTTAAGAAAGTTGCCCTATAAAGTTTTTGTGAAAGGGCAGTGATCAGTTGTTCCACTTTTTTTCTTATGTTGGTTAAATTAATAAAAAAGAAAAAAATATGCAATGAGACTTAGCCATGTATATTAAACATATAGCTATTTAATTAAGTGATTAAAGTGATCTGTTTGATATGATAAACGTAAGACATTTGAGAATTTACCTGACTTTCCTAAATAGCCGAGTCAGTGGGGATTAAAATAAACGAGTCTTCTGTCTTCCTTTCTGTAGATTAGCTTAATACTAAGTGGCTTTGAAAATTCAGGAGTAAAGCAGTCAACCTAGCCAATCTTTAAATCAGTGCAGTCACATGTATAAAAAGTATATGCCATTTCAGAGCTCACAGCTAAATAAAGCAGAATTATGCCTGATTCTGTTCTTTCACCAGCATTATCAAGTTGTAGTGTACTGTACTGACAATTCTGGGAAGGTGGGGGTAACTTGAGAGTTCAAATCATGTTGTACATTAGATTTTCAGTGTTCCTCATTTTTTAGCTCATTTGTGATAGCTACTGTCTCTCTCTTCAAATAATAATCTTTACGAACTTTCTGTTGTCTCCACGAAATTAGTTGTGATTTTTAAAGCTCTAGCCCTAAGACTTTGGGGCAGGGAGTCAACTCCCAAGCAACTGAGATCTGTTGCATGTAAATGGTAGTAATAGCAAAGAGCAAAACAAAAACAAATGGAAATCTCGATAGCTAAGGCATGCATGCATGTGCACACAAATGATGCTGTTGAGCATGGATCAGTTCGGAAACATTGTTAAGCACTTATTGTGTACTAGCCCTTGTGTCATGAATTGAGGCAACTCAATGAACAGCCTAGTTTTATTTAATTATCTGTGTTGGCTTAGTAAGCTATGGCCCTTGGGGCATATTTGGCATTCTGCCTGTTTTTGTGTGAACCACAAGTTATGAATGGATTTCACATTTTCAAATAGTTATAAAAAATCAGCCAGGTACAGTGGCTCATGCCTGGAATCCAAGTACTTAGGGAGGCAGAGGCAGGAGGATTGCTTGAGCCCAGGAGTTTGACACCTGCCTGGGGAACGTAGCGAGACCTCATTCTCCACAAAAAGGAAAAAAAA
>NW_016107443.1:4842897-4869789 GCF_001604975.1 Cebus imitator
AAACAATCAAAGGAGGAATATATTAAGATATGTGAAAGTTGTATGAGATTCAATTTCTGTGTCTATAAAGTTTTATTGAAACAGAGTTACAGCCATTCATTTATGTGTTGTTCTAGCTTGTCTCTGCTTTCCCAGGTACAGTGACAGAGCTGAGTAGTTGTGCAGAGGCCATACGGGCTGCGAAGCCTAAAGTATTTACTAACTGGCCCTTTACAGAAAAAGTTTGCTTACTCCTGATATGGGTAAGGCAAACTTCAAAATTCCTTTATTATCTGAATACTACTTCTCAACTCTCTGTTTCACTTTATTGGTATTAGAACTAAATGTATCCATATTCTACAGTTGAGGAAACTGAGAAACAGAGAGAGTCAGAAAATTCAGGCATTGCTAGTAACTTGAGCCTAGATTTTAAGTTCAGTAAGTGTATTAGTCTGTTCTCATGCTGCTAATAAAGACATACCGGAGACTGGGTAATTTATAAAGGAAAGAGGTTTAACTGACTCATACTTCCACATGGCTAGGGAGTCCTCACAATCATGGTGCAAGGCAAAGGAAGAGCAAAGTCACGTCTTTCACGGCAGCAGGCAAGCAAGAGAAAGCATGTTCAGGCTGGGCGCAGTGGCTCACGCCTGTAATCCCAGCACTTTGGGAGGGTGAGATGGGTGGATCACCTGAGGTCAGGAGTTCAAGACCAGCCTGGCCAGCATGGTGAAATCCCGTTTCCACTAAAAATACAAAAAATTAGCCAAGTGTTGTGGTAGATGCCTGTAATCCCACTTACTCAGGAGGCTGAGGCAGAAGACACTTGAACCTGGGAGGCATAATTTGCAGTGAGTAGAGATTGTGCCACTATACTCCAGCCTGGGCGATAGAGTAAGATGTCTTAAAAAAAAAATTAATTACAATGGATTTCATTGCTTCATTTTCCAGAAGGTTTTCTATGTTCTCACAAAATCTCTCATTCCCCTCCCCCCATTTTTTTCTCCTGTGGTAAGATCAGTTAATGTGGAAATATACCTTGATGTTAGCTGAGCACTGTGCACATGCCTGTGATCTCACCTACTTGGTAGGCTGAGGCACAAGAATTGCTTGAACCTGGGAGTCAGAGGTTGCAATGAGCTGAGATTGTGCCACTGCACTCCAGCCCGGATTGCATTATGAGACTCTGTCTCAAGACAACAACAGCAAAAACCCTAGAGAAACGTACCTTGGTGTGAACAGCATTGAGTGATGTTTATGATCATATGTTAATCCTCTTACATTAAAAGGTTAAAGGTAAAATACAGCCTTTTATATTTTCTGATACTATTAATGACATTGATCAGAGTGGGTTTGTCAAATTATTCATTATATGAATTAATATTTATTGAGTTGATCACTTGCTATGTTACCTGTGGAGAACGCAATGGTGATTAGGTGGAATAGGCTATTGGTTGAATTTGAATAGTATTAAAGATTCTCTCAGCTACAAAACCTCTCATTCGATTGTATTTATTCCTTTGGCTAAGAAACTACTCTTTTAAATAAAAGTATTTCTCCAGAGTAAATATATTAGATTGCTGTTAGTCACTTACATTCTATTATAAACTAGTTTGAGGCCCCAGTGGCAACTAGTGGATTAGCTGCCTTGAAAGATTAATAGTTTTGATGGATGAGAAGGTAAGGGGGAGATGTCTCTGGAGCACAGAGTATTGCTAAGGAAAGCCCAATTAGGGTACGATGGTATTGCAAGTGGTATGAACACATAGGACCTGTTAGGTGTTGAAAGGAACAGATAGAAAAGAGGGAAAGAGGCAGAAGGCAGAAACTAAGATGGCAAGTGCTAAAGGCAACCCATATCTTTGATCTTCTGTTTCTTTCTTTTCTTTTTCTTTTCTTTCTTTCCTTCTCTTTCTCCTCTCCCTCTCTCCCCTCCCTCCCTCCCTCCCTCCCTCCCTCCCTCCCTCTCTCTCTTGTTACCCAGGCTGGAGTGCAATGGTGCGATCTGGCTCACTGCAACCTCTGCCTCCCCAGTTCAAGCAATTCTCCTGTCTCGGCCTCCCAAGTAGCTGGGATTACAGGCATGAGCCACCACGCCTGGCTAATTTCATAGTTTTAGTAGAGATGGGGTGTCTCCATGTTGGTCAGGCTGGTCTCAAATTCCTGACCTCAGGTGATCCACCTGCCTCAGCTTCCCAAAGTGCTGGGATTACAGGCATGAGCGAATGCGTCCAGCTGATCTTTTCTAGGGTTAGATTTGGTAGTGTTTCTTGTGTCTGTTTTCAGAGGTGTGCCAATAGTGGCTTTCAAAAGAGTCCTCCAACTTTTGTGGGGGCTGCGAATAGCCTGGATTCTTCTGACTCATATGCAGAGTCTGGCTTTGCTAGGAAAATCTCCCACCATGCTTTAAGAAGCTTGTAGATGTGTCTTCCATTGATAAGAGGGTTGCCTCAATAGTTTTTCTCTCTAAGCATTTCTTTTCTCATTATTTTTTCTCTCATCATAAGTGTGGCCTTCTGAAACTGGACCTATGAATAAAGAGAGTCACATTATTTCTCAGGGGTTTCAGGTATTTGATTGGGGGGTGTAAGATGACCTGGACTCCTCTGAAAGACCCTCCAAACAGACACACAACAGCTACCTTAAATCCTTGGAAGAAGTCGTGTTTCTGCTTTCTTCGTGTAGTCTACAACTAACATTTGCTCATCGTGTACTCTGGACCAAGGGATAAAAAAGTGTTTTACATGCAGTGTCATCCTGAGCTCTTGCAGACAGCGCTATGAAGTAGGTATTAATTTTTAGTAATTTTTTCTGAAACAATATCTGATGTAAAAGAGATCGTGTTAGGATTATATTAGCTAATGGAAAACATGACACATAATGCCTCAAACAAATAAGAAGTTTATTTTCTGTGTGTTGTAAAGGGGAAAGAGGGAGGCAGTCCAGGTCTAACATGCTGGGCTTCAAATACCATCAGCTTTTTATCCCACCATCTTCAGTATGTAGATTTTTTCCTTATATTTGTTGCCTTGTGATTACTGGATGGCTGCTCTGCCTCTAGCATTGCATCAGCATTCCAGAAAGGAGGAAGAGGAAAAGCTAAAGCAGTAGTTCTCAACTGGAGGTGATTTTGCCACTAGGGTACATTTGGAAAGCATGGAGATATTTTTGTTGTCATCACGTGGGTGGAGGTTTGCTCCTGGTATCTAATTTGTAGAAGGCAAAGATGCTGCTAAATATCCTGCACTTTACAGGGCAACCCCCACAACAAAAATTATTCGGCCCAAAGTGTTGGGAAACCCTGGACTAAAGGCAGAAAGTAAATGCTGTTCCGTCTGTCCCCTTTTAAAATGGATTATTCCAAGTGCAACAAGAAATTTTTCTTATATGTCATTGGCCCAAATCTCATCCCATAGTTGTAAAGGAAGCTGGGCAACACAGCTATTTTTGTTGTTGTTGTTATTGCATCCGTTGTCATCCTGAGCAGAATTAGAGTCCTGCTAGTAAGAGAAGAAAGGCAGAATAGATGTTAGCTAGACATTGGGCAGTGTTTATTTCAAAAAGTTAGGTACTCTGTCGAAAGTCAGAGAGGTAGTGAAGATCAGCAGCTGCTTAAACCTCCTCTAATAAGGAAGGATGTCCAGCTGTCAGGTGCAGCTTCTCTCCAGATATCTGTATGAATAAAGCATGAAAATGCATGCACTGGGTATGGAAAGCCCTGGAGTTTTTGATCAGCCACAAGCAGCCTAGGAAATATTTCTTGCAGGATATAATATGCAATCTGTTAAATATTTATATCACTGCGCTTTCAGCATTTATAGTGAGACTTGCCTTTCCTTTTTGTCCATGTAAGCATAGGGTAATTAATTTCAGCCCTGACTAAGTAATACTTTGCCTTTCAAGTCACCAAACTATTGCTGCTTCACTTCTCTCATTCTGAAAAAATTAAAAAGGGTTGTGATCACTGTTTGCCTTACTAAGGGTTCATTCTGGAATACAGACACTCTTCCAAGTATATCAACCAGCATGACATTTTTAAATACAGAGAATTGGAGGCTAAGGCAACCATTCAGAGGGCTAGCGGGTGAAGGTCAGAGTCTGCCAATGATCTCTGTGGCCTGCCCACCAAAGAGGTCTTTCTCAGGAGAATGCTTGGCAGTTGCTGGCTAAGGGTTATATGCCCACATGTCTGTATATGGCCACCAACAGCAAATAAATGGTATCTTCACTTCTGCCTTTGGAATTGTCTATGAGTGTTTCTCATTGGCAGTCTAACCTGGACCCATGGGATATTGCAAGACGTAGTTCTGAAGCTTCTTAGGGAAAAATGTAGAATGGGGTGGAGTACGATGATGAGAAATTGACAACGAAGTCTGTGGCAGAAAAAAAAACATTTGAGTCTGAATAGAGGCATGCGTATATAGCAATTTTGGGAAGAAGAACCCTCTATTCAGATGTTGGTAATGTTGCTACTAGTATTATCACCTTATTCTAGTTATGTATCTTTGGGAGGTAAATAGGGATTCTTTGTATCTGTCCTGATTTTCTTAAGTCATGGTGATGCTAAATAAATAATAAATAAGGATTCAGTAACCTGCATAGATGGTGCAGAAGGTAATATATTCTGTGAGGCTCTGTAGTGCAGTGGGGGGTCCCAGAAATGAGACGAGGTTTAAAAAACAGTGCATAATTCACCAGCATGCTCTGCAAAGACCAGTCTTCAGGAAACAATCATGGATGACTCAGCTGGTATATCTATCTCTCGCCTGCCTGCCTTTGCCCTTGCCCTTGCCCTTGCCCTTTCTCTTCCCCACCTGCCCCCCCGCCACTACAACGTCTGTCTGTCTGTCTTTCTTTCTTTCTTTCTTTCTTTCTCTCTCTCTCTCTCTCTTTCTTTCTTTCTTTCTTTCTTTCTTTGTTCTTTCTTTCTTTCTCTCTCTTTCTTTCCTTCTTTCTTTCTTCAAAACTATCTGGAATTCTTTACTTGCTATAGTTATGCATATGACTTATGGTGAGCTGATAAAATATAGTGCAAAATTAAATACAATGCAAGAAATAATAGAATAATCTCAGAATGAGGTAACCTACAGACATATCACATAGTCTGGTGTTGGAGGTAGAGCTGTAACCTCTAGTAATCTGCTGTCTGGACATCAGGCATTTAGTGTGTGTAACTCACAGGGTTTTGAAGGTATAATTCGATCTGTGCTATATTTGAGTCTCTGAAATAGCAAAACCCATTATGACTATGTCCTATGGCCCTTGTAAAATCCTAAGTCTTGAGTTTCAGGATTCTGCTCATACTTAATATTTGAATTATCTCAAGGAAGATAAGGAAAGTGTACTACCTTATTCTGTTTATTTCTTGAGTGAGGAAAACTGAAAGGGACTAAAGGAAAGAACTCATTACCAAGAACAGTGTCCAAAGTCACTGGTTTTGCTTTGTGGCTTTGCTGGAATAAAACTAACCCGTTTGGGGTTGCCTTGGTCTTAGGTTGGGTCATCTGGAGGCAGATCTGGAAATGAGAATTCCTGTGTAAGTGATTTATTAAATGAGTACTCCCAAGAGAAACCAGTAAAGGAATGGGAGAAGCAAGACAGAAAGGGGTGGCCTTCAAAAAGTTTCAGGTTTTGGCCGTTAGAAAAGAAAAAACATAGATGCTAGAGGGATGTACAGAAGTTATAAAAGGGATCCCAGGGGACCTGATCAAATCCCTGACAATGTGCTTAAAATGTAGTTGTAAACTTCTCTTTTGCTTTTATGAAACTCAGAATCTGGGGAAGGGAAAGAGAAATTTTCACACGGAACTGTAAAGTTTCTCTAAAACAAGGATTGACAAACTTTTTCTAGAAACGGCCAGATAAAACATTTGAGGCTTTGTGGGCCCCAAGGTGTCTGACCCAATTATTCAGCTCCACAACTGTAATGCAGAACTAGCCATAGATGACAGATTAATGAATGAGTGTGGCTATGTTCCAATGAAACCTTATTTATAAAAACAGGGGTAGGGTGGCTGGGTTTGGCCCAGGGAACATATTTTGCCAATCTCTGCTCTTGAGGTTCCTTATATGTGCCTAAGTTTATTTTTCCTTTATTTATTCCCTCTCTGTTATAAAGCATACAGGATAATTTGTACCATTGTCTATCTAAATGATAGTTATGACATTATGCTGGATCTTGAATTATTTTAGACCACTGCCTCTCATCTTTCTGGCATCCTGGCCATCTTTCACAATGTTGCAAAGGTAATCTTCCTGAGGCATGACTCATCTCCTTTTATTCCCATGCTAAACATATTTACCTCTCTCTTGGCTGTAAAATAAAATATACGTTTGTTGCGTGGCATTCAGGAACCCCTGTGATCTGACCCCAGGCCAGTTTTCCGGCATTATTTTCTCCTCTCTATCCTCATGTACTTATAGTCCAGCTACATTAAATTACTCGCCCTCTCTCCAATATGCCATATCATGTGTGTCTCCTGTCTCCTTGTAGTTTTCTTTTAATATATTTAAACTGACAAAATTATATATATGATGTACAACATGTTTTGATACATGTATATATAAGAGAATGGGCCTATTAACATATCCATCACCTCATATGTTTATCATGTTTGTGCTAAGAACATTTAAAATCTACTCCTTTAGCCATTTTCAAGTGTGCAGTACATTGTTATGAAGTGTAGTCACTATGTTGTACAATACATCTCCTAAACTTATTCCTCTTATGTAACTGAAATTTTGTTGTCTTTTGACCAACTCCGCAGCCCCATTCCTCCACCCCTGGTAACCACCATCCTACTCTCTCCTTCTATGAGTTTGACTGTTTAAAATTCCACATGAATGAGATCATGTAGTATTTGCCTTTCTGTGCCTGGCTTATTTCACTTAGCATGAAGTCCTTCAGGTTCATCCACGTTGTCACAAATGACAGGAGTTTCTCCTTTTTAAAAGCTGAATAGTATTCCATTGTGTATAGATACTACATTTTTAATCCATTCCTCTGTTGTTAGACATTTGGGTTAATTCCATATCTTGGCTATTTTGAATAGTGCTTCCATGAATATGGAGGCACTGATATCTCTTTAGCATACTGATTTCATTTCCTTTGGATATATACCCAGAAGTAGGATTACTGCTTCATATGGTAGTTATATTTTTACTTTTTAGAGGAAACTCCATAGTGTTTTTCATATTGACTGTACCAAATTATTTTGCTATCAGCAGTGCACAAGAGTTCCCTTTTCTCCACATCCTTGCCAACACTTCTTATGTCTTGTCTTGGCGATAATAGCCATTCCAACTGGTGATAGGTAATATCTCATTGTGTTTTTAATTTTTATTTCCCTGATGAGTAATGATGTGGATCATTAAAAAAAATACCCGTTGACCATTTGTATGTCTTCTTTTAAGAAATGTATTTTCTCATTATTTTCCCTTTTTAATTTTTTTTTTTGAGACAGGGTCTTGTTCTGTCACCCAGGCTGCAGTGCAGTGGCGTGATCATAGTTCACTGCAGCCTCTACCTCCCAGGTAGAGTGATCCTCCTGCCTTAGCCTCCCAAGTAATTGGAACTACAGGCATGTGCCACCATGCCTAGCTTACTTTTTTTTAATTTTTATTTTTGTAGAGACAGAGTCCCGCCGTGTTGCCCAGGCTGGTCTTGAATTCCTGGCTTCAAGCAGTCCTCCTGCTTCAGCCTCCCAAAGCTCTGGGATTACAGGCATGAACAAGTGTGTCCAGTCTCCTTTCCCCATTTTTTAACCAGGTTATTTGCTTTCTTGTTATTGAGTTCAGTTTTAAATATATTTTGGATATTAACCCTTTATCAGATATATGGTTTGCATATATATTTGCCCCGTCTTTGTCCCATTTCTTCCCCTGAAATGTTCTTCCAGCTCTACATTTTGAAATCCTAACCATTCTCTAAGACATGATTCAGTCACCTTCTCCATTAAGCGCTTTCTCCGTGAAGAAATAGTCTCTGCTTTGGAGGTTGATAACAATATTGTCTAGTTCTATTAAAATTTTTATTTTGTTTACATTGTGCTAGACAGTTATTTGCTACATTCACTACATTTTTAGTATACTGAGGTCTCTCAATATATATCTATATATTTTTGCCCTTCATTGTGGCTTGCACATAGTATATATTCAGGTAAATGGAGTTTTCAGATGAAGGGCACATTCCTACATCTTGTGATTATTAATGATTTAAGTGCTGAAACTCTGACATTATTTTTCTTTTTCCTTTTTATAGGCGAGAGCTGTTTTGGCAAAAGTTGGCTATCCAGAGTTTATAATGAATGACACCCATGTTAATGAAGACCTCAAAACAGTAAGTGCTAAATTTACCGTACTTTTTTTTTCTGGCAAGTTTTACTGGCCTTGTGCCTTTCAACTAACCCAAGTCCAAGCAATTAAAACTGGTGATGCCAGAAAACACCAACATTTGATTAATTCTTTGGCTAGATAGGAGCCTGAATATGCCAGAGAGATCACAAGATTTAGGGCAGATTCAAAATAAAGGAAGTGGCAGAAATGATGTGTAGCTAAGTGGGTACCATAAAACAAAGTGGACTTGGGTTTGGCCTAATTTGATCATAAAAGAAAGAATTAAGCAATTTGAGTATTTTACAATTAGTGGGCATGTTCTAATGGCAAATGCATCATGTTTGTTGTTAAACACTTTTTATTTACTTCATTCATATTAAATGAATAATAATAAATCTGCCTGCTGAGAGTTAACTTCATTGAACTTTATGAGTGTTTTGGAAAATTAAGTGCATATACATATGACTGTATAATTTATTGTGAATTGGACTGTGTATTTGCAGTAAGTTACTGATGAAAAATAGCCATAATTCTTTTTTATTCCAATATTTTGGGACATGTATTTTCCAGGAGGTCTATTAATTACAGGCCTTTCTAATCACAACCACTGTTATTTCCTCTCCTACAAATAATTCTGATAAATGATTTTTCTTCCTCATTAAAAAAACGTTTTTACCATTCACTAGATTTTCTTGAAAACATAGTCTTTTGTAATTCTTTAAGTACCTATAGTTCTGAGGTATAGCTCTTTCCTGAAATTGTGGTTCAACAAGTGGCATATCTGAAAGCAATCCCAGCTTTGTAGATGACCATCAGAATTTTACAGGAACATTCAAAAGTGAGAGAAAGCATTAATTAGAGTCTTCCTCCATTGGGCTCTAAGATACAGCCTTCCAAAATATTGATCCAGTTGATCTGGAAGCAAATAATTATGCCTCATAGCATCCTAAAACCCAGACAGTCTGTCTTATTATGCACTGTTTTGATGATGCTGAAAACCCCATTTTATTATCATAACTGAAAATATTGAAGCACTTGACATATTCATGTTCATTATCTTTTAATTCCTTCAGTGATTCTGTGAAATAGATGATGTTCATTCCCACTTTGCAGAAAAGGATAGAGAGACTCAAATAATTTAAGTTATCTCCTCAGTTCCACACAGAGTTTCAGAGTCAGGACTGAAATCTGGGATCAGGAAGCTCTGCTTGTAATCAGAAAAGGGGTTCTTAAGGGTCCTTTTTAGGCAGCTGTGCTGGAGGAACAGAGGAGTCAGGGTGGAGACTTGGTGGGGGCAATGTGACGAGAGCTGTAGGAAGAAGAGCAGAGGGAAGGCCATGCTATCAAACAGTTAAGGGTACAGGTTCTAGTGTCATGGGCCTGGGTTTGAATTCTGCTTCTTTCACTTACTAGTTGTTTCATCCTGTGTAGGTTACTTAACTTCAGTTAGCCTCCCTTTACTTATCTGCCTACTGGAAATAATAACCAAGTCTTAGTATTGTTGGGAAGATTAGATGAGCTTACATACATGTAAAAACACCTGACATAATACTCTGGCACAGATTACAGCCTACTCCCTATAACGGGTAGCTCTGCAGATCAATATCGTCATTTGTGGTCCATTTTCAAATCTGCCTTATAAAATACTCCATTTCATTGATCCTTAATGGAAATAGACTCAAGCGTGAATTTCTACCAATTTTGAAAATATCACTATATCAGCCAGGAAAGTAAAAAGCACACTAGGTATTTTAAACAGGAAATTTAATACAGGAAATAGGTTGGAAGGCAAGAAAAGGGAAAATGAGGTAAACCACAGGTTAAACTGGTATTGCTACTAAGAAGAGCATCACCAGTGCACAAAGTACCTTAGCAGGAGAACATGGATAACTCCATATGATTGGTACATATGCTGAGTCAGGGTGTGGATGACAAGGTTTGAGAGACAGTTTGGTGTAGAAGTTATAACTAAGGACCCTGAAGTCAAAGTGCCTGGAGTAAAAACCCCAGTCTACCATGTACTACAGTGTTACCTAGGGTACGTTATGTATCCTCTCTGTGCCTTTCTTTATCTGAAGAATGAAGGTGATACTAATGCCTCCCATATAGGATTTCTGGGAGGATCAAATAAATTAACACATTTAAAGTGTTTTAGAACCATCCCTAACATACAGTCAGCACAAATATAAGTGTTAGCTGTGACATCTTCAACTCACACTTATGATAGTGGACTATTTTGGTTTAGAAAAGTCCTCATGAATTAACTCATGCAGTGTTTAGGTCCCTCAAATTGATTTAAAAGGCTATACAGATGGAGCAGTCTCAAGCTTTAATCGAGTAAGGTAGCACTTAAGGTTTACTCACAGTATTTAATCAAGTTTTGTTGGCAGTCTGTTGCTGTCTGGGTTCAGAGCCCCACATTGAATGCAGGACCCATTGAATGCAATACGTTTTGTGAAAAGAAACCAGATGACAAACAGGATGTCATATCGGGTATGCTTCTTTGTTTCTCTGGGGCCCCAACTGAAGCCATTACACGTCAAGATTTTTAATCACTTCTGTGAAGAAATGGCTTTCATCTGACTCATTGCCAAAGCAGACACAATTACACCCAAGAGTTATAAAAGTTTAAAAAACTGGCAGTGGATAAATTCCAGGTTACATGAAATAAAAAGACATTTGTATTCAGAAACTGATTGTATCAGTCCATTTTCATGCTGCTATAAAGAAATACCCGAGACTGGATAATTTATAGAGGAAAGAGGTTTAATTGACTCATAGTTCCACACGGCTAGGGAGGCCTCAGGAAACTTACAATCATGGCGGAAAGCAAAGGGGAAACAGGCACCTTCTTCAGAAGGTGGCAGGAGGGAAGAGTGAGAGTTCAGGAAAAAACTGCTACTTTTAAAACCATCAGATCTCATGAGAACTCACTATCACGAGAACAGCATGGGGGAAACTGTCCCCATGATTCAATCACCTTCTTCCCTTGACATATGGGGATTACAGACCCCTCCCTCGAAACAGAGGGATTATAATTCGAGATGAGATTTGGGTACTGTGTTTCCGCTCTCTCACTTTCTCTCTCCCTCTACCCATGCCCTTTTCTTTTTCTGAGTGACAGTCTTCTCTACTCTCCTAAGTGATGGTACTATCACCTCCTCCCTTCTGTGACCCTAGGCACAGGAGTAACAGGTGTGCTACTCCTGTGCTTCCCACAGAGCCAAATCATATCACTAATAGAGAAAATGAATAAAACCCACCCTAAAAATAGGTAAAGGATGATATGATTGTAATATTGTCACTGAAGGCAATAGCAAAAGGACTAAAGTATCCCTGGTACACAATGGGACTGTGTTTTCAGTGTTAAGAAACATGTAGATGTTGGGGGGAAATAGGGGAGGGACAGCTGGGGGTGGGGAGTTGGGGAGACATAACTGGGGAGAAACGCCAGATATAGGTGAAGGGGAGGAAGGCAGCAAATCACGCTGTCATGTGTGTTCCTATGCAACAATCTTGCATGTTCTTCACATGTACTCCAAAACCTAAAATGCAATTAAAAAAAGAAACATGTAGATAAGGACTGCTATAGAACCTATGAGAAATTTCTGGTAATATGAGCTCTAAGCATGAGAGGCTGTTACAAATGAAAAACAGCATGCTGCACTTGAGACAGGTGGAGACATGATTCATCAGGCACGAATGCAGAAGGAAAGAAGAGCGAGATTAGGTGATGGATCAGACGAAGGTCAAGGAGAAATGTTGAAAATTGAAGTTGGGCTCGTGGAAATACAAGCAAATGAGACAGAATTAAGAGGTAAATTTGCAAAGAATCAGAATTTTTTTTCTTTAAGGATGACAAGATAAGCTGAGGTACTCAGCAAAGCATTTCTGAACAACAATCCTGTAGTTTTGGAAAACAGCAAGAAAAAATAAAATGCCCATTATTTGAACCCCCATCAACATGCGGGAAAGCCTACTGGTTAGGCATCAGACCATTTTCAAATCAGCCTACTAAAGTATTCCATTTCATTGACTCAGTAGAAATAGATTCAAGCAGTGAGTTTATACCAATTTTGGAAATACTGTAATATTAGCCAGGAAAGCAAAAGCACACTAGATAGTTTAAACAGGGAATTTAATACAGGAAATATGTTGGAAGGCAAGAAGAGGGAAAATGAGATAAACCACAGATTATTAACTTTAGAAAGCAGCTGCTGCTCCTGTGCCTAGGGTCACAGAAAGGAGGAGGTGATGGTACTGCCACTTAGGACAGTAGAGGAGAGCTGCCACTCCAGAGCTGAGCTTCGGAGGAGAGACTAAAGATTCTTCCAGAGACATTGCCAGAAAAAGAAAAGGGAGGGAGTGGACGGGGAGAGAGAATGAGAGCGGCAACACAGCACCCTTCCCTTCCTGCGACCGGCTGATTTCCTCTAGTGCCTCCTATTTGCAGGAAGCTAATTGGCAAAGGAGTTTGGGAAACAGTTTTCAGATTTCCAGTCTCCAGCATTACGGACCAAAGTGAAAGTGTCAGCATGCAGCTGAGAGACTATAGGAGAATAACCAGCACAATTCAGGACATTACTTATTCTTGTGAAAGCCCATGGAGAATTGCAGTAAGGACTAAAGTCAGAATCATGGCTGGCCTCTGTTTACTTAGGAGAATTGGAAATGAAAAATTTTTCAGAGGCCAAAGTTTCTGGTGAGTGATACACACATACATACATATAAATGTGCATACAGGGATATGTAGATATGCGAACCTATGTAAGATTCTCTGGGATGGGTCTGGTTTGCTTTGGCCAGTGAATCACTCGTGTGTGTGTGTGTGTGTGTACATGGCCGAGAGTGCCACTGTGCAAGAGTAAGGTGATATTCAGATGGAATGCTGGAATGCTGCAGAAGAAGGTTGTTAAAATACTAAAATAATTCTTTACTATTTTTTTTTTGAGACGGAGCCTTGCTCTGTCACCCAGGCTGGAGTAGTGCAATCTTGGCTCAATGCAACCTCTTTCCCCCGGGTTCACGCAATTCTCCTGCCTCAGCCTCCCGAGCAGCTGGGACTACAGGCTCATGCCACCATGCCCAGCTAATTTTTTTTGTATTTTTAGTAGAGATGGGGTTTCACCATATTGGCCAGGCTGGTCTTGAACTGCTGGCCTCATGATCCACCCGCCTCAGCCTCCCAAAGTGCTGGGATTATAGGCATGAGCCACCATGCCTGGCCTCTTTCTATTTGTTAAAAAACACAAAACATTGCACTCAACTCTCTCAGGGGACCCCTGGCCATCATGGCACTGGAGAGCTAAGAGTGAGCATTGGAAGTGGGGCACCCTGGTGTGCCCCAAACTTCCAGCCAGGCGTCTGTAATTCTCTCACGCTGGCCTTCATCCAGACGGCTCCACTCGCCAGAGCAGACCAAGACCAGGCCCAGTGTGGAGATGGGACATCTGGTTCCAGTGCTAGAGTGCTGGCTTTAACTCCCTCACACCCACCTTCACATAGCTGTCTGTGGGAATTGCATCTTCCATCGTACACTGTATACAAGGATTATTAAACATTTTGAACATCACCCCTGTATATTAGGTTGGTGCAAAAGGAATTGTGGTTTTTGCCATTACTTTTAATGCCAAAAACCGCAGTTACTTTTACTCCAACGTAATAAGTATGCCTACACATATATACACACATTACTTTTGGGCAAAGCCATCTAAACACACCGATCTTGCATATTGCTTTGCTGTTTGAAGAAGGGAAGATGTAGATATAAAATATGGATTCCATTAACTATTCAGAAAATCCTTTGGGTGCCTAGCATAAAATCTTTCTAATAGATATTTGGATATATCTCTGAGTATCTTTAAATGGATTTAAATTAAATGAAGGGTGTCCTAGAATTTACACTTCCTACTGGCACAGTAGGGAAAGTATCACAATTAGTGCTTCAGTATTTTTCATCTGCTTATTTTTACATGTAGCCTGAGGCCTATACTACGGATCATTTGCATTCCTATGTAGTGTCTTATAAACATGTACTTGTCCTACAGAGAAGCTGAACACATTTCCCTGTTCTGCCCTTATTATAGGTTCCCCGTCTTTGGAGAGGTGGTGGTGGTAATAACTTTATTCTTCCATTTAGTCTGTGGATCTGGAATAGGATATTCAAGAAGAGAAATGTAGGTCCTCCTGAATTTTATGATTGGGACAGCTGTAGCTAGGAAATGACACAAGAGTCCCAATTAATTCCCCAAAGGTCACACAATTGAAAGTCAGGAGATGGAATTGATTGAAAGTCATCATCAACTTGACCTAGACTTTTTCCAGTAATTGAAAGGACAAGAGGCTTTTGAGCCAAGTATTGTCCCTTGCTGAATTTAATTTTTTCATTTTGGAGATTACAAGAGGCTTGAAAATATTCATGTGAATTCCTTCTTGTTTCAACTTCTATAACAAACAGAACTTTCCCAATAGTTGCTGGACTTCAATTCTTTTTCTTATTCAAGGGCCTTTTGAAATATTTAAAATTATCAAAATATTATTACAATTAGCAAGTCTTCTAAAAGTAAAACTGATATCATTGATACTATTTTTTGAAGGTTAATATTTTTGAAGGAAATTCCTGTGAGCAAATTTCCCAGAAAGTGTTCTGAGCCCAAGAACATACCTGAATTTTCTATCAGTTGCAATCATATTCTGAAGGTTTTGGCAGAAAATGTGGGAAACAGAGAAAATGCACTCATAATATTACTACATAATACATACTTCGGTTACAGTTTAATTTGTTTTTCTCTATTTCTATACAGCTGTAATTGATGTTCATATATAATTTCGTATGCCAATCTTTACAGTTAACATATTGTTGTTACTGTCTTTTATAGCCTGTTACCATTATTTTAACAGCTGTATAGTATTTCAAGAAAGTTGTATCATGATTTATTTAATCACTGCATCTACTCCCATCCACAGTCTTACTTTGTCCTTGAATCGTTGGTTCACTTATTTAAGACCAGTGAAAATAACACTGAAGTCAGAGCCAAATGACAGTGTAGCTTTGCCAGATTTCATAATCTCTTTAGCCCTGTTTCCCATCTATCATATGTGAATAACAGTGACTGGCCCCTGCCTACCCCCAAACACTTAACCTGTCTCAAGGAAAAAAGTAAGACCTGTCCTCTGTTGCTTGTGATTTCCTTTAAATAAATGGAATAGATCAATTAAACCAGGCTAAGAAAGAAGAAATATTCTCAACTCAATAATGAAAACGATTTTAAAATTATCTTTCTAAACGTAGATCAGCTATGGCAAATTATAATAGTTACCTCTGAGTTTTGCTCCCCACAATTATGTTCAGGGTTCTGGTAGGTCCTTGTTTAAAGTATTTTTAGACTTGGGATCCTTTTCTTCTTTAAAAAGTGTTTTGTTTTTCTTTTTTTTTGAGACAGAATCTCGCTCTATCACCCAGGGGCTGGAGTACAGTGGCGCGATCTCGGTTCACTGCAATTTCTGCCTCCCAGGTCCAAGCGATTCTCCTGCCTCTGCCTCCCAAGTAGCTAGGATTACAGGCACCTGCCACCACGACTGGCTAATTTTTTGTATTTTAAGTAGAGACAGGGTTGCACCATGTTGGCCAGGCTGGTCTCGAACTGCTGACCTCAAGTGATCTGCCACCCTTGGCCTCCCAAAGTGTTGGGATTACAGGTGTGAGTCACTGCACCTGGACCTTTAGAAAGTTTTGAGATGATTTTCTGTTTAGTGTTTTTCTGTAGACTAACCTGAATGTCAAGGGATTTTTTTTTTCAGATGGAACAGTAATGAAAGTATCACAATTAGCAAGTTTTCTAAAAGTAAAAACTGACTCCACTGATATTATTTTTAAAAAGTTAATATTTTTGAAGGAAATTCCTCTAAGAGAATTTTCCAGAATGTGTTCTGAACCCAAGAACATGCCTGAATTTTCTATCAGTTACAATCATATTCTGAAGGTTTTGGCAGAGCTATCTTGGGAACAAAAGCTGAAAAATACAAAGGATTGAACATTGGACACATCTTTTAACCATACGACCTGGGAAGGCCTTAGGATTGCTAGTTAAGGTTGCTTTCTATAACAAGGTTCTTACTCTGTTTCTTCTGAGGCTAAAAGAAAATTTTTATCTTTTTTTTTTTTCGAGACAGCGTTTTGCTCTTGTTACCCAAGCTGGAGTGTAGTGGCACGATCTTGGCTCACTGCAACCTCTGCCTCCTGGGTTCAAGCAATTCTCCTGCATCAGCCTCCCGAGTAGCTGGCATTATAGGCATGTACCACCATGCCTGGCTAATTCTGTATTTTTTTGCAGAGACGGGGTTTCTCCATGTTGGTCAGGCTGGTCTTGAACTCTCGACCTCAGGTGATCCGCCCACCTCGGCCTCCCAAAATGCTGGGATTACAGGCATGAGCCACTGTCCCTGGCTGAAAACCTTTATCTTAAAATACAATCAATTATAAGATTTTAGTCAGCACGGTGGCCCACATCTGTAATCCCAGCACTTTTGGAAGCCAAGGTGGGTGGATCACTTGAGTCCAGGAATTTGAGGCCAGCCTGGCCAACATGGCAGGACCCTATCTCTACTAAAAATATAAAAATTAGCTGGGCTTGGTTGTGCATGTCTGTAATCCTAGCTACTCGGGAGGCTGAGGCAGGAGAATCGCCCGAACCTGAGAGGTAGAGGTTGCAGTGAGCTGAGATTGCACCACTGCACTCTAACCTGGGTGACAGAGCAAGACTCTGTCTCAAAAAAAAAAAAATTAAAAGATTTCATTACGAAGCATTTCAATTGTTGGAACATGATGTAAAATAATAATTTGAACACATCTATTTTTAACATGTGTTAAACATTAGCCGTATTAGCTTTGTACACACACACATGCATTTTAAATGAATAAAACGGATGGATTTGAAATTTTGTCCTCTTCCTTGATCTAATCTCCTTCCTTTGTGTCTGTCTCCATCCCTGGATATAAACACTACCTTGAGTTCAGTCTTACTACTGTTACTTCTGTACCTTTCTTTATGCTTTTGCTGCATAGGTAGGCATCCTTAAACAGCATACAGTATGGCTTTGCATGTTCAAAAACTTTATATTTTCTCATAGCTATAACTTATCTTATTCACTCTGCATAATTTTTAAGATTATTTCAGGTCCATGCATACAGAACAATCATTTAAACTGTTGTATTGCCTTCCATTATGTGAATATACCACTATTTGTTCATCAGTCCCTCTTCCCCCCGCCCAAGCAGTTTGAGGAAGGGACAATTTAAAGTCATAGCTTTATAATTTGTTGGCCAAGCAGAACACAGAGGATGCCAGGGATCAATACTTTTATTTCTGCCTTTCTCCATGTCCCTTCGGTTATTTGATTCCTTCCTTTATATTTTGGCCTGGTCTCCTGGAAAGATTGTTAAGACGACTCATTAACAAAAGCTTGTCCACAGACGTGAGTAGCCACTCTGTGTTAGGAAGGAGCTAAATGTGAGCCAGACACTGGCCAACAAATAGGTGACTGTCAAGCCTATAACCATCAAATTGCATATATTCATTCATATTTATAATGTAATGCCTGTGGGTTTCATGTACATGCATATTTTAATATGTGCTTTTAAAAAATTATTAAAGTTATAAAAATTGCAGTTAGTAAGAATTTGGTTACTCTTGGTTATTTCCTTATTCAAATGTGTATTTTTCTTATTTTCCATAGTAATACATTTAAAAACCAAAGCATTGGAGGTCACTACAAACTACTGCATTGACAGGTCCACAGATCTTATTTACAATACATAGCTAGGTTAAATATTGCTAGTTTTGTTGATGGAGTGCCTATCATGGAAACTGCTGTTCTCCTTCCAAAACAAGAAAAGGAACTAAAAAATCAATAATGTCTGTTTCCCTATCTGAATAGACAACACTGTTGTGAGCTGCTACCAATTTCCTGTGTTCCCATGCAAGCTATAATCTATGATTTGCCTCTGTAATTTCATTAATATTTAGTGACCAGAGACGTTTTGAGTGTTAACAGATACATTCTGTTAATAATTAAATTATTCTGGTGACTTCATTGTGTTTATGATAGAAAATAGGTCTCTGAATCACATTCATTTTTTTCTTTATGAACAACTACGAATTATTTGACTAAATCATCGTCTATAAGCTAAATGAGGTTTCAGTCAACTAAACTGCATGTTACTAAAAAAATCTTATGTGACAAATAAAGTATGCATTTTAGAAAAGATCAAGGGCTCGTGAGCCAAGAAATTTCAAACCAAAGATAGTATGTTTTGTAAAGGTTAAAGTCGATTTTTCAATTAGAAAGGAAATGGAACGTATTGTAAATGACTGTAGCTTCTCTTGTGTTTTCACTGTGATCCAGAAATGACCATATTGATTTTTGAACTCCTTGAGTTAAAGGAAAATCACTGAGAGTAAATTTCATGGCTTTGTGAGTTCCGGGTTAACTGATAACAGCTGAGAGAGGCTGTGAATGCTGCAGCTTCTCTGCTAGTTGCTCCTTCCTATGCCGAAGGATGTTTTTTAGAGCCATCTTTTATCTTTACTTAGAACAATGATGTTGTGGTTTGTTTTATTCAGATCAAGTTTTCAGAATCCGACTACTTTGGCAATGTCCTTCAAACTCGCAAGTATTTAGCACAGTCTGATTTCTTCTGGCTAAGAAAAGCCGTTCCAAAAACAGAGTGAGTATTAAAAAAATGTTAAATAGATAAATACATTGGTGAGAAGTAGAGTCTCTTTAGATTAAACTTTGTAAGTCCCCTCAAGTCAGAGTAGCTGGCTTGCAAGTTATCTTGTTTTAGCAAAATCTGTGTCATGTTTTGCCAACTCTTACTTTTTATATTATGTGATTCAGATCTTCAGTCTAATTACAAGTCCCCAGTTTCTAGCATCAACACATATCAAGAGAAGGCTTATTAGCATGGAAACATTAGAGTTATTTCTAGATCTAGTTATGAATATATATACAGGGGAAAATTTCTTTGGAATTTTACATTCATGTAGAAACTTTTGACGATCGTAAAAAGGAATAAATAATTTTTAAACAACTATGATTAGAAACATCAAAGTAAATGTACAGAAGCAACTATAAAATATTTGTTGAGGTAATGCCTGTCAAAGAACTGAGAGCTATATTGTTTTTATCCAATAGCAGTTACGATTTATTTGCCTTCCTCTCAGCTGCCTATAGGAGTTTTTCCTACAGGTAGGAGAGTTTCCTTAGGAACTTTTAGGCCCAGGGCCCACCAGCTATGATTTCTTCCCTTAGCAAAATGTCAGTGATGGTGACAATGATGATGGTAGCAGCTAACAATTATTATTTGTTTACATTGTACCAGAAAGTGCTTTACAATTTTTAATTCATTTTATCCTCATATGAATTCTGTGAGGTATAGGTACTATTATCCCCATTTTACAGGAAAATAAAAGGCTTACAACTGAGAAAATCTTCAGCTTAGGTTTGGGTAACATTTTGTTCTGTCTGCTGTTGCTTTTGATTCCTGGGACTGGATTCTGTTCTGCTAAGGCCCACTTTTCTAGTGCTTTTTCCCCCTCCTGTTCTCCAGATTGGATAATTTCTATTGATCTGTCTTCAACTCCAGAATTCCTTTTTTGTTTTAATTGTGTTATTTTTTAACTTACTTTTTATTTCCATAGCTTTTGGGGGAACAGGTGGTGGTTGGTTATATAAGTAAGTTCTTTAGTGGAGATTTCTGAGATTTCAGTGCACCCATCACCTGAGCACTGCACATGTACACTGCAGTCTTTTGTTCCTCAACCCCTTCCCCCTCTTTCCCCCGAGTCTCCAAAGGCTGTTGTATCATTCTTTTTTTTTTTTTTTCGCATATGCGGCACTTTTAATATCTAATAATGATGACATCTCATATTACTAGGAAAGAGATGAACTTCTTAATAAATATTACTGGAAAATGTGGGTACTTATTTTTTAGAGATGCATTTTTTTTTAATTGCACTTTAGGTTCTGGGGTACATGTGCAGATCATGCAGGATTGCTGCATAGGTACATACGTGGCAAGGTGGTTTGCTGCCTCCATCGCCCCGTCACCTATATCTGGCATTTCTCCCCATGTTATCCCTCCCCAACTCCATAGCTCCCACTGTCCCTCCCCTAGTCCCCCCCAACAGACCCCAGTGTGTGATGCTCCCCTCCCTGTGTCCATGTGTTCTCATTGTTCAACACCTGCCTATGAGTGAGAACATGCGGTGTTTGATTTTCTGTTCTGGTGTCAGTTTGCTGAGAATGATGGTTTCCAGATTCATCATGTCCCTGTAAAGGACACAAACTCGTTTTTTATGGCTGCATGGTATTCCATAGTGTACATCATTCTTATGCCTTTGTGTCCTCATAGCTTAGCTCCCTCTTATGAGTGAGAGCATAGGATGTTTGGTTTTCCATTCCTGAGTTACTTCATTTAGAATAATGGTCTCCAATTCCATCCAGGTTGCTGCAAATGCCATTATTTCATTCCTTTTTATGGCTGACAACTCCAGAATTTCCATTTGTTTCTTATAGTTTGTATTTCTCTGTTGTGATTCTTTATTGAGCCGTTGTCATTGTATTTTCTGTTAATTCTTTGAATATAGTTTATTTTAATTCTTTGAAGTCATCTATAATAGCCACTTTCAAGTCTTTGCTAAATCCAATATCTGGGCTCAAACTAACTAGAGTTAGTTTTTATTGATTTTTTTTTCTCCCTCTCTCTCTCTTTTTACAGTTTTTCTTTTGCATAACTTTTGTTGTTGTGAATGACAGTTTAGATCATATGTTATAGCAACTCTGGATTCTGATTTATTTCTCTGTGGCTTTTTTTTTTTTTTTTTTAAAAAAAACAAAAGTAACTGTCCTAACTTATACTGCAGAATAGACCTTCCCTGTTGCATCCAGCTGTCTGTGTCTCCATTCAGTTTTTTAACTATTATTTTTAGTTTGTAGCCTCACTTCTTGATGGTTGTCCCTGTGTCTACATAGCTTAGTGCTCTGTCAGTGATCAGGTCAGAGCTTGCGCCCAAACACCTTGAGACTATAGGGCTTCCCCCCTCTGCCAGTTGTTCTGTGTGTGGGTTGGGAGCACCTTCCAAGTTACAGCCAGTTTTCAGTCCACCTTCAATTTCACCTTCCACTAGGCCCTCACTGGTCTTCCCTGCACATGTGCCTAGTTTCCCAGTCAGCCAGGGATGTGTGGTGTGCTTATTTAGCCCTTCTATTACTATTTCAGTTACAGGGTCTCTCTTTTAAATTTCTGACTGGGTTTTCCTCATTAGTTTTCTATTAAGTTAGCCATTCAAAAATCTTAAAAAATATTTTGTGGGTCCATAGTAGGTGTATATATTTACGAGGTACATAAGATATTTCAACACAGGCACAGAATGTGTAATAATCACATCAGGGTCAATGGGGTATCTGTAGTCTCTAGCATTTATCCTTTCTTTATGTTACAAACAATCCAATTATACACTTTTAGTTATTTTTAAATCTGTAATAAATTATGGACTCTAGTCACCCTGTTATGCTATCAAATACTAGATATTATTCATTCTATCTATATTTTTGTAACCATTAACCATCCTCACTTACCTTGACCCAGTACCCTTCATAGCCCCATTCTACTCTCTATCTCCATGAGTTCAGTTGTTTTAATTTTTAGCTCCCACAAATAAGTGAGAACATGTGAGGTTTGTCTTTCTGTGCCTGGCTTATTTCACTTAATATCTTCTAGTTTCATCCATGTTGTTGTAAATTACAGGATTTCATTATTTTTTTATGGCTTAATAATACTCCATTATACATATGTACCACATTTTCTTTATCCATTTGTCTGTTGATGAACACACAGGTTGTTTCCAAATCTTGGCTATTATGAACAGTTCTGCAATAAACATGGGAGTCCAGATGTCTCTTTGATGTACTGATTTTCTTTCTTTTACGTATATACCCAGTAGTGGGATTGCTGGACTGTAAGGTAGCTCTGTTTTTAGTTGTTTGAGGAACCTCCAAACTCTTCTTCATAGTGGTTGTATTAATTTACATTCGCATGAACAGAGTATGAGGGTTCTCTTTTCTCAACAACCTCACCAGAATTTGTTTTTGCCTCTTTTGAGTAAAAGCCATTTTAACTGGAGTAAGATGATATCTCACTGTAATTTTTGATTTGCATTTCTCTGATAATCATTGATGTTGTGTACCTTTTCAAATACCTGCCTGCCATTTGTATGTCTTCATTTGAGAAATGTCTGTTCAGATCTTTGTGTCTATGTGTCTGTTTTTATGTCAATATCGTTCTGTTTCGGTTACTATGGCTCTGTAGTGTAATCTGAAGTCAAGTAATGTGACTCCTTCAGTTTTATTGTTTTTGCTCAGGATAACATGGGCTATTCTGGATCTCTTTTGGTTCCATATAAATTTTAGGATTTTTTTTCTATTTCTGTGAAGAATGTCATTGATATTTGATGGGGACCGCAGTGAATCTATAGATTGCTTTGGGTAGTATGAACATTTTCACAGTGTTGATTCTTCTGATCCATTAACATGGAATATCTTTACTTTTTTGTGTCTTCTTCAATTTCTTGCATCAGTGTCGATAGTTTTCATTGTAGAGATCTTCTGCTTCTTTGGTTGTTTATTCCTAGGTATTTTATTTGTAGCTATTGTAAATGAGATTATTTTCTTTACTTCTTTTACAGATTGCTTTCTGTTGGAATATAGAAATGCTACTAAATTTTGTGTTGACTTTGTATCCTGCAACTTTACTCAATTTGTTTATCATTTTAATAGTTTTTTGGTGCAGTCTTCAGGTTTTTCCAAATATAAGATCATATTGTCTACAAAGAAAGGTAATTTGGCTTCTGTGTTTCTAATTTCGATGCCCTTTATTTCTTTTTTTAAAAAAATATATATTATACTTTAATTTCTGGGGTACATGTGCAGATCTAGCAGGATTGTTAAATAGGTATACATTTGCCATGGGGGTTTGTTGCCTCTATCCCCCTGTCCCCTACATTAGGTATTTCTCCCAATGTTATCCCTCCCCAATCTCCCCATCCCCTGCTATCCCTCCCCAAGCCCCCCACCTCACAACAGACCCCATTGTGTGATTCTCCCCTCCCTGTGTCCATGTGTTCTTATTGTTCAACACCTGCCTTTGAGTGAGAACATGCTGTGTTGGGTTTTCTGTTCTTACGTCAGTTTGCTGAGAATGATGGTTTCCAGATTCATCCATGTCCCTGCAAAGGAAATGAACTCATCCATTTTTATGGGATGCCCTTTCTTTCTGTTGTCTGATTGCTCTAGCTAGGACTTCTAGTACTATGTTGAATAATAGTGGTAAAAGTAGGCATCCTTGTCTAGATCTTAGAGGAAAGGCTTTCAGTTTTCCCCCCATTCAGTGTGATACTAGCTGTGGCTCTGTCATATATGGCTATTATGTTGAGGCATATTCCCTCTATACCCGGTTTTTTGAGGGTTTTTAATCTAAAAATGATAAATTTTATTGTTGAATTTTATTAAGTGCTTTTTAGCATCAATTTAAATGATCATATGTTTTTTGTCCTTCATTCTGTTGGTACGATGTATCACATTGATTGATTTGTGTATGCTGAGCCATTCTTACATCCCTGGGATAAATTCTACTTAGTCATGATAAATGATTTTTTTTAATGTGTTATTGAATTCACTTTACTGGTACTTTGTTGAGAATTTTTGCATCAGTGTTCATCAGGGAATATTAGCCTTTAATTTTCTTTTCTTTCTTTTTCTTTTTCTTTTTTTTTTGGCTGTGTCTTTGCTTTGTTTTGGTATCAGGTTAATACTGACCTCGTAGAATGAGTTTCGAAGTATTCCCTTCTCTATATTTTTTGAATAGTTTGAGTAGTATTGGTAGTAGTTCTTCTTTAAATGTTTGGTAGATTTCAGAGGTAAAGCTATTGGGTTCCAGGGATTTTTTTTTTTTTTCCTGGGGGACTTTTTATGATGGCCTCAATCTCACTACTTGTCATTGATCTATTCAGGTTTTCAATTTCTTCACAGTTCAGTCTTGGTAGGTTGCATCCATCTGGGAATTTATCCATTTCTTCTGTGTTTTCCAATTTATTGGCATATAGTTGCTCATAGCAGCCTCTAACAATCTTTCAAATTTCTACGGTGTTATTTGTAATATCTCCCTTTTCATATTTGATTTTATTTATTTGGGTCTTCTCTCTTTTTTTTCTTAGTCTGGCTTAAGATTTGTTGATTTTATCTTAAAACCACTTTTTGTTAATGTTTCATATTGTCATTTTTCATTCAATTTTATTTATTTCTGCTTTGTTCCTTATTTTGTTGTACTCATTTTGGGTTTAATTAACTCTTTGTTTTCTAGTTCTTTAAGATTTATTGTTTATTTGATGTTTTTCTACTTTTTGATGTAGGCACTTATTGCTGTAAACCTTCCTCTTGGTATTGCTTTCACTGTATCCCATAGGTTTTGGTATGTTGTGTTTCCATTTTCATTTGTTTCAAGAAATGTTAAAATTCCTTGTTAGTTTCTTTCTTGTCCCACTCATCATTCAGGAGCATATTGTTTAATTTCCATGTGTTTGTACAGTTTCCCAAATACCTTGTTGCTGATTTGTAGTTTTATTCCATTGTGGTCAGAACAGATACTTGATATAATTTCAATTAAAAAAAATTAGGACTTGTTTTGTGGCCTAACATATGGTCTATCTTTGAGAATGATCCATGTGCTGAGGAGAAGAATGGGTGTTCTTTAGCCATTGGATGAAATGTTTTGTAAATATCTATTAGATTCATTTGGTTTATAGTGCCAGTGAAATCCAATGTTTCTTTGTTGATTTTCTATCTGGAAGATCTGTCCAGCGCTGAAAATGGAGTGTTGAAGTCTCCAGCTATTATTGTAGTAAGATATCTTTCTCTCTTCAGCTCTCATATTTCTTTTGTATATCTGGGTGCTTCACTGTTGGGTACATAAATATTTGAAATTATTATATCCTCTTGCTGAATTGACCCCTTTGTCAATTATCTTATATAATTATCTTCTTTTTCTCTTTTTATATATAGTCTTTGTCTTGAAATCCATTTCGTTTAATATAAGTATAGCAGTTCCTGCTCTTTTTTGGTTTCCATTGGCATGGAATATCTTTTTCTGTCCTTTATTTTCAGTCTATATGTGTGTTTGTAGGTGAAGTGTATTTCTTGTAGGCAGCAGATCAGTGTGTCTTATTCTTTTAACCCATTCATCCACTCTATGTCTTTTGATTGGAGGGTTTAGTTTATTCACATTTAGTACTATTATTGATAAGTAAGGACTTACTTCTGCCATTTTCTAATTGTTTTCTGGTTGTTTTGTTGTCTTCTCTTCCTTCTTTCCTGTCTTCCTTTTAGTGAAGGTGATTTTCTCTGGTGGCATGTTTTAATTTCTTGCTTTTCATCTTGTGTGTACCTGTTGTATGTTTTTTGACTTGAGGTTACCATGAATGTTGCAAATAACATAACCTATTATTTTAAACTGATGACAACTTAACACTGATTGCATAAACAAACTAACAAGCAGGCAAAGAAAAAACTAGTAACAACTCTATACATTGACTTCATGCACCTGCTTTTTGACTTTTGATTGTTTCTATTTATATCTATTCATACTGTCTATATCTTGACAAGTTTTTGTAGTTATTACTTTTTATAGGTTCAGCTGTAAGTCTTTCTACTCAGGATATGTGTAGTTTCTATACCACAATTACAGCATATAATACTCTGTGTTTTTCTGTGTACTTACCATTACCAGTGAGTTTTGTACCTTCAAATGTTTCTTATTGCTCATTAACATCCTTTTCTTTCAGATTGAAGAACTCCCTTTAGCATTTCTTGTAGGACAAGTTGGGTTTTGAAATTTCCTCAGATTTTATTTGTCTGGAAAAGTCTTTATTTCTCCTTTGTTTTTGAAGGATACTTTTTGCTGTATGTACTATTCTAGGATAAAAGTTTCTTTCCTTCAGCACTTTGAATGTGTCATACTAGTTTCTCCTCACCTGTAGAGTTTCCACTGAGAAGTGTGCTGCCAGATGTATTGGAGCGCCATTGGATTTTATTTCTTTTCTCTTGCTGCGCATAGGATCCTTTCTTTATCCTTGACTTTTGGGAGTTTGATTATTAAATGTCTTGAGGTAGTCTTCTTTGGGTCAAATCTGCTTGGTGTTCTATAACCTTCTTGTGTTTGAATATTGATATCTTTCTCTAGGTTTGGGAAGTTTTCTGTTATTTTTCCTTTGAATAAACTTTCTACTGTGCGCGCAGGCTCGCTCGCTCTCTCCCTCCCTCCCTCACCCTTCAAAGTTCAGTAATTCTTACATTTGCCCTTTGAGGCTATTTTCTAGATCTTGCAGATGTGCTTTATTCTTTCTTATTCTTTTTTTTTTTTCTCTTCAGACTGTGTATTTTCAAATAGCCTGTCTTCAAGCTCACTAATTTTTTCTCCTGCTTGATCAATTCTGGTAATCTTAGTTAATTTTGTACTATTTTTCT
>NW_016107443.1:4869885-4898887 GCF_001604975.1 Cebus imitator
AAAAAAAAAAAAAAAAAAAAAAAAAAAAAAAAAAAAAAAATTGAAAAAAAAAAAAAAGATATTCAGATGCATTTTTTCAGTGTCAGGTACATGTTTCAGCTTCAGATATTCTGCTTGCTTCTTTTTAATTATTTAAATATGTTCGTTAAACTTATCTGATAAGATTCTGAATTCCTTCTCTGTTACCGCAAGTTTTGTTGAGTTTCTGCAAAACACTATTTTGAATTGTCTGTCTGAAAAGTCACATATCTCTGTCTCTCTGTAGTTGGTCACTGGCGCCTTACTTAGCTCATTTGGTGAGGTGATGTTTTCCTGGATGGTGTCAATGCTTGTGGATGTTTGTGGGGTCTGGGCATTGAAGAGTTAGGTATTTGTTTTAGTCTTTGCAATCTGGACTTGTTAGTACTCATCCTTCTTTGAAGGCTTTCCATGTATTCAGTGGGACTTGGGTATTGTGATCTAAATCTTTCATTACTGCAATGATGTCTGTATCAGGAGGCATCCTAAGCCCAGTAATGTGGCTTTGGCAGACTTGCACAGGTACTGCCTTGGTGGTCTTTCTTAGGTAAGTTTCTGGAGAATTCCCTGGATTACCAGGCAGAGACTCTTGTTCTCTTCCCTTACTTTCCGCCAAACAAATGGAGTCTGTCTCTCTGTTCTGAGCTGCTTGGAGCTGGGAGAGGGGCAACACAAGCACCCCTGTGGCTGTCACTACTGGGACTGTGCTTGGTCATCCTTAGAGCCAGCATAGCACTGGTTCTCACCCAAAGTCTGTGGTGACCACTGACCTGGCTACTGCCTGTATTAACTCAAGGGCCAAGGGCTCTAAAATAAGCAAGTGGGAAATCCATCCAGGCGTGCATCCTTGCAATCAGGGTGTCAGTTAGCCCAGTCTTGAGCAGGTCCAGAGATACCATCCTGGAGCCAGCGCCTGGTGTCAGGAACCTTAGGAATCTACCTGGTGTTCTATTCTCCTGCAGCTCAGCTGGCACCCAAGCCACAAGACAAGGTCCTTCCTACTCTTCTATTCCTTTCCCTCAAGCAGAGGAGTCTCCCTCCATGGCCACCACTACCCCACGCCCATGGCAAGTCCTGCCTGGCTGCCACTGATGTTCACTCAAGATGCAAGGGCTTTTCAGTTGGGTGAATGCTCTTGGGCCTGGGTCTCTCCCGTTAGGCCAGTGGTCTCCCCTCTTACCCAGGGCAGGTCCAGAAGAGCCACTGTCCAGGAGCCAAGGCCTGGAACTGGGGTCCCCAAAATCCCACTTGTTGCTCTACCCCATTGTGGCCAAGCTGGCACCCATGCTATAAGACAAGTCCCCTTTACTCTTCCTTTTCCTTTCCTGAAGCAGAAGGAATCCCTGTAGCCACCATAGCTGGGAATGCGCTGGGCTGCACGTGAGATAGCACAGCTCTGAGTCTTACCTAAGGCCCATGGCAAGTGCTACCTGGCTACCACTGCTGATTATTCAGTGCTCAAGGGCTCTTAAGTCAGCAAGGTGATGACATCTTACAGCACTGGGTCCTTCCCTTCAAAGCAGTGAGTTTCTTTCTGGTCTAAGGTGTATCTAGAAATGTTGTCCAGGAGCTAGTACCAGGAATGGGGGCCTCAGGACTCTGCCCAGGGCCCTGTCCTACTGTGGCTGATCTGGTATCCAAGTTTCAAGACCAAGTCCTCTTTACCCTCCCCTCTCCTGTCTTCAAGCAGAAGGAAGGAGTGCGTTCCAGAGTTACAAGCTGTGCTGTTTGGGGTTGGGGGAGGGGTTACACAGTCACTCCCTTTGCTTCTCTGGCTGGTATCTCACTAGGTTGCATGCACCCCAAGTCTACTGGTTCCAAGTCCAGCATAGCACCAGGACTTGCTCAGGAGTTACAGACCTTGTGGCCTAGATTGCCTTTTAAGTTTATTTAGGACCCCGAAGAGCGTTAGCTCACAGTGGTGGGGCTAGCCAGAACAGGGGCTCCAGCTGTTGAGATGGCTGATTTGCCTCTGGCTAGGGCTGCTGTAAGAGCTCCCTCAATGGGTGCTGGCTGAGTTCTGCCCCATGTTTCTTTCCACTGTGATAGGACAGCAAGGAGTTCCAGTGCAAAGCCCCACAATCACTGTACTCTCCTTCCCACAAGAACACAGGGTTTCCTCTCTGTGGCCATGTGGCTGCTGCCGGGGAATGAGGGAAGGCTGGCACAAGCAGTTCGAGACTGCCTTTCCTACCCTCTTTAGTGCCTCTTTCCTTGATGTGATGTTAAAACCAGTGTTCTGATTGTTCACCTGGATTTTGGTTCTTATGAAGGTGCTTTTTTTTAAATGTGGCTAGTTGTTCAATTTGGTGTTCCTGCAGGGATGATACTTGCCAGAGGTTTCTATTCAGCCTTCTTGCTCTACTTCATCCTCTATGTTGGCCATTTTTATCTGACAAAGCTGTGGCTTTTCACTCCCACCCCCAGTTAAGTCCACCCACTGGGGCAGCAAAGCTGCTGATCTTCCAGCCAGTCTTTTCCTGATAAAACTAAGGTCTCACTGAGCTAGGAGGGACAGAAGTCGTCTCAGGCAAAAAGGCCGTAGCCTGCTCTACTTACTGCCAAGCCCTAGCGGTTTTTAAATATTAAATTTTGTTTAATTTATTGCTTCTCTTTGATCATTTCCCAGATTCCTAAAATGGTTGTTTGTTGACAATTTTGTCCAATTTTATACTTGAGTTTTGCAGAAATGATTTGTCAACCCGTTATACCTGCAAGCCTGGCTTCTATTGGTTACAGATTTTTTCATGGTCCGCTTTTTAACCTTGGCTAGTATTCTGATTTCTAGATCTTTGACTGGCTCTTTTTATGTTCTCTAGTCTCTTGCCACTCTCCCTTTCAAGTCCCTGTTCTGGTCCTGGCTTCTAGAAACTCTGGATCCCTGTGCTTTCCCTTGGCTTAAGTGGTGATGACCACTTCTCCCTCTTAGGTTTCCATCTGACCATCCCTGCTCTTTGCCCTTGAAACCTTCCTGTAATATGCACCTGCAAAAATCACTGGAGGTTATCAACTTTAAGGGGTAGGCCTAAAGCTTAATCTCTCCCCTACCTATTCATGACTCCAGTCAAAGGCAAAAAGGAAAAAAGCAGAAGGTTTTAGAACTGCTTTGAAAAATGATAGATAATGGCTGAAAGCCATTTGCTCCGCTGTCTTTGGTTCTGTCCTCTTATCACATTATTTCTCAGTCCACCTATCCTATTTCATTCCCAATCTACATTATTCAATATTTTTAGATTTAAGCTTCTTAAATCCAGTGACTCAAATCTGATGACTTTGGCAAATAATTTCCAGTATCCCTATGACCATCTACATATAATATGGTAGTCACAGATCTATATAATCTTTAATATTTAATATTTGCTTCAGATCAATTCAACTCTTTTTTTTTTTTGAAGAAATCTGTGGAAAATTCAGGGTTTCACCAGGTTTTTGGTGAATTTTCAGGGTCTTCTCAGAGGCTCCTGTATATTGGCAATCTAGCCAGTCTAATTCTTTGATTTCAAAATGTCATTATTCTTTTTTTTTTTTGAGACGGAGTCTTGCTCTGTCGCCAGGCTGGAGTGCAGTGGCACAATCTCGGCTCACTGCAACCTCCGCCTCCTGAGTTCAAGTGATTCTCCCGCCTCAACCTCCCAAGTAGCTGGGACCACAGGCGAGTGCCACCACACCCGGCTAATTTTTGTATTTTTAGTAGAGACGGGATTTCACCATGTTGACCAGGATGGTCTCCATCTCTTGACCTCGCGATCCGCCCGCCTCGGCCTCCCAGAGTGCTGGGATTGCAAGCATGAGCCGCCGCGCCCAGCCCGTCATTATTCATTTAGGTGTGTAGGAAGGCCTGGGTTAGTAATTGAAAAACTCCTAAATGTGTTATCTTTAACATCATCCTAGGATACTGATTTACTGTCACATTCTAATAGTCTTAACTATTTCTAATATTTTATTCATGCCTTAAAAATATACTGGCATTGTGGGCTTAGGCAAACTGAAATTTGTATAGTTTTCTTCTCTGTCATTGAAAAACAAATACCTCTTTAACAAGGGTATTACATTGGTTAATTTCTAGGGAAAGTTCTCCAGAAATGAAAATCAGTGCGATGCTTGTAATTCTTGTTTTCTCAGACTACATGTCTATTTCAGGGAAATAACATTTAGAAATTTAAGGTCTTCTTTGCATAGTAAAGTGATATGAGTCAATTCCTTTTCTTTTTTTTAAAGGAAACATCTGGCTTGTCCTTTTCAGGCATTGTAGAGAATTTTAGCCTCGTGATACTCATTGGCTTTAATTGACATCTTTTAGGTCTGAGAATTCATGAGTTAATCGAGTGGGGATGATTCTGGAGTAGCTCCAGTACACTAGTTTACTTTGAAGAGCACATCATGATTTTATTTTTCACAAAGCCCTGAAATAACATTTTGCTTCTTTGTGGGTATAGGAGATAAATACCCTTTATCTTTCATTCTCATGGAATCCATTTTAGTTGCACTAATGTGCATTAAGAAGTTTCTAAGGCGATGGGAAATGTCAGCAAGAATGAAATTAATTGGGTGGTCATCCCTGAAGGTACATATTTAGGGTTTGGTTCACAGAATTGTCACTTCATCAGCTTGCCTAAAAATAGAGGATTTACTTACTGGTCGGCTTGAGTTGAAAGTAATTTCTTTCCCTCAGGATCACCTTCTTTGACAGAAATTATTTTAAGCCAGCTTCACAATTAATTCACTCTCATTCTACTGTGACCAAACATGTCTGAATTCCCTATCTTTTAAAAAATATGTAAAAATACATTAAATGTCTTTATAAATTATGTTCCTGCCCAGAGCTTTTGTTTGCAGAAGCATTATCTATAGCATGGAATGGGAGTGATATAATCTGCAGGATATTATTAAGAAAGTAATAAATATGCTATGGCTTTTCCATTCCATATACCCTAGACTATCTGTAAGAGTTGATAAGAAAAATGTAAAAGTTTACGCTGATGTATATCTATTTTATATGGTCCAAAGAAATAGGGGTACCAATGTTTTTTCCTTTAGAGTATTCTATTTTGGTATTATATTCCTTTCATGTATCTCATTCTCCAGTATAATTTCATCCCCATTATTTTGGGATTTTAATTTTCTGTGAGATCTCTTCCTACCTTATCCACTAAATCCCTTCTCAAACGCAGACTGCAGAAACACCCTAAAGACATAGTATGAAGAATTTAAAGCACTTGAATGATATTCTCTGTTGATTCAAGTGGATGTATACATAGCAATAAATTCATTTAAATGGATTTAGCGATCTTCTGCTCAGCACATGCAATTTGGACAACAGTCAAAGCCCATAAGCAACTTAAAATCTTGTTGGGAGATAAGTTATGCAAACTCAGATGCCTTCAGGGCCCAGTCAGGTAACAAATGGTTGACCTACATGGGTGTAAATAGCAGGGAGTGGTGGGGACTGTGGAAAACTAACGACACACACCACTTGAAGGAATTCCAATTCTATAATTTGTTAAGCCATTGTGTTGGGCAAGCAAAACAGTTTCCTGGGAAGATTCAGCCTATTGGGTTGGACTTAGTCTGTGGATAGCCAGCTTTTCAGCATTCCATTTTTCTATTGCTGTGTGACAAACTTCCCCCAAATTTAGAGTACTGAAACAACAGTAATTATTTATTTTTATCTCTCATTGTTCTGGGGGTCACCAGGCTCAGTTGCATGGTTCTTGTGTGGGGTCTTTCTTTTCTTTCTTTTTTTTGAGACAGAGTCGTGCTGTCACATAGGCTGGAGTGCATTGGCATGATCTCTGCTCACTGCAACCTCCATCTTCCAGGTTCAAGAGATTCTCCTATCTCAGCCTCCTTAGTAGCTGAGATTATAGGTGCCCACCACCACACTTGGCTAATTTTTGTAGTTTTAGTAGAGATGGAGTTTCACCCTATTGACCAGGCTGGTTTTGAACTCCTGACTTCAAGTGATCTGCCCACCTCAGCCTCCCAGAATGCTGGGATTACAGGTATGAGCCACTGCACCTGGCCATTTGTAGTCTTTCATATAGTTACAGTCAGATAGTGGCTGAGGCTGGAGTCATATGGAAGACTACCTCTCTTACATGTCTAGTAGTTGATACTGTTGACTAGAATATCTACATACGTCCTCTTCATGTGTGTTGGGTTTTTTTTACAGCATGTTGATTGATAAAGAAACTTCAAAGAGCAGCTTTCCTGAGAAAGAGAGAGGGAGGGAGAAAGGGTGTGCTTTTATGCATCAGGGGGAGGTTGTATCACATTTAATTACCTAGCCTTGGAAGTCACATCATCATTTCTGCTGCATGTTATTCTTTAGAAGTGAGTTGTTCAGGCTAACCCATAATCGGGGGAGAGGAATTTAGATTCCGTCTCCTAATGGGAGGAGTGTAAAAAAGTTTGCAAACACATATTAAAACTAGCACATGTAGCCTTACATTAGAGAATGGTAAAACTAAATATATAATAAGCTTGGATGTAATAAGGGAGATACACAAAATGTTTAACAGCTGTTTTGGCATGGGCCCTGAGCAAAGAGAAGAAATAACAGCATCAACAACTGGTGGGATCTACTGGTGCAGCTGCTTCATATTAGCGCTGGGTATTATTAAGGCTCCAAACATGCCCTACAGTCAGTAAGAGCCCTAGGAGGTCAGGAATGGTAAGATCATGTGTCTGAAATAAGATGTTTTAGTTATTCTTGCTGAAGCTTCAGAAGCCCCATTAAGGTCTAGTTTCAGAGATTGGTTGTTTGATTGGTTTGATTTGTCTACCTTTGTCTACCAGCAGTTAGGAACCTTTTCCCTGCATGGCCCTTACCTGAATGTTTTAAAAGTTTGTTATTTTAAAGAGAGGGGAGTTGGGAAGGACAGAAAGAGAAGGGGCAAGCTCCAGGAATACACATTATCTTTTGTATATGTTATGATTAAGTCCAATGTTATTTAGTAGCCAAGGCACCTGGATTTTCCCCTCTTGACCTACAAATTTTGGGTTCTTTGGGTAGTATACTAGTTTCTTGTTGCTATGTAACAAACTCCTACAAACTTAGCAGCTTAAAACAACACAGATTTATTGTCTCACAGTTCTGTATGTCAGAAATCAAGGATAGCTTGGTGTTTTCTCTGCTTTGGTTTTCATAAGGCTAAAATTAGAGTGTCAGCTGGCTGGGCTTTTATGGGGAGACTCTGGGAAGAATCCCCTTCCAAGAGAATTCAGGTTGTTGGCAGAATCCAGTTCTCTCTGGTTGTAGGGCTAAGGTCTTTACTTCCTCGCTGTCTGTCGCCTGGAGGCCAGTCTTTGCTCTCAGAGGCCTTTATCCAGTCTTCACACATTGCACCTGCATCTTAGAACCAGCAGCATGTCAAATCCTTCTCACCCTGGACTTGCCCTGACTTCCTGCTCTGCAGTATCTGCTCCGACTTCCTCCTCTGTTGCATCTCTCTGATTCCAGCCAAACAAGGTTGTCTGCTTTGAAGAGCTTGTGATTAGATTGAGCCTACCTGAATATTCCAGGATAATCTCTCTATTTTAAGGTCCTTAAGCTTAATCATACCTGCAAAGTCCTTCTTACTATGTAATGTAACATATTCATAGGATCCAGGGATTAGGACTTAGCCATCATTCTACCTACTACAGGCAGCAAAGTTAGGTCAATAGAGGTGCTTTCCCCTCACTTGTTTCCTCAGGAAACTAGGCCAACCAGCAAGTTTATGTTAAACACTGGGGTTTCATTGAAATACCCTAAATTTGAAGGAAAAGAATATGCATTTTATGTAAATATGTCTAGGTTTCAGTTTTGAAAAGACAGGAGGTGCTCTTTCTTGATTTCCAGTAATAATGTCAGTATAATATAATGCTTAGGAGAACTAGTTTAAAGTTAGGCAGACCAGACCTTGTACAAGTACATAATGCTCCTAAGTCTCATTATCCTCATCTGTGAAATGGGCTTATAATTCCAATGTTGCTGTGGGGAAAAAGTGATGAATAGAATGTGCTTAGTATATAGTAAGTGCTCAATGAGTGTTAGTTAATACTAATGATGATAACAGAATGACATATTCATAGACTTCTTTATGGTTGGGGAGAAGGTATGAGTTTACCAACTAGTATTAACAATTGCGTTTCCTATCAGTTTCATATTAACCTGATATAAATTAATTTGTTAGTCTGACATAATTACCCTGTTAGACATAAATGAGTAAAGCAATTGTTCTAGAAAGGGATTTATACAAGTTTGTTTTTCTTTCTTTCCTTTTTTTTTTTTTTTTGAGACAGAGTCTCACTATGTTGCCCAGGTTGGACTCGAACTTCTGGGCTCAGACAGTCCTCTTGCCTCAGCCTCCCAAGTAGCTGGAACTATATTTGTGTGCCACTGCTGGACTTAAGAGTTTATTTTTAGCAGGTTCGCTTAAGATGAATTGCTTGATTTTATTCATAACAAGCAGTTACTGAAACTCACAACCATCTAAGTAGTCAGGGGTTGGCCACAATGGCCTGTGGGCTCAATGTCACCTGCTGCCTGTTTTTATATGGGCCATGAACTAAGAATGAGTTTTAGGGATAAATGTTTGCAGTTGGTTTGATGATGGTGAAGCACTAACTTCGTTTTGTTTTTTGTTTTTGTTTTTTAATTAAAATAATTTTTGTGGGTACGTAGTTGTAAATATTTATGGGGTACATGAAATATTTTGATTCAGGCCTGCATAATCATTACATCATGGAAGATGGGAGCATCCATCCTGTCAAGCATTTGTCCTTTGTGTTACAAACAACCCACTTACAGTATTTTAGTTATTTCAAAATGTACAATTTAATTATTGACTATAGTCACCCTGTTGTGCTATCAAATACTAGGTCTTATTCATTCTTTCTAACTATATATTTTTTGTACCCATTTCCCATTCCCTCTTCTCCCCCATTCCCCTACTGCCCTTCCAAGCCTCTGGTAACCATCCTTCTACTCTACCTCCATGAGTTCAATTGTTTTGATTTTTAGATCCCACAAATATGTGAGAACATGCAATGTTTGTTTTTCTGTGCCTGGCTTATTTCACTTAACAGAATGACCTCTAGTTCCATCCATGTTGTTGCAAATGACAGAACCTCATTCTTTTTATGGCGAAGAGTACTGCATTGTGTATAAGTACCACATTGTCTTTATTCATCTGTTGATGGACACTTAGGTTGCCTCCACATCTTGGCTATTGTGACCAGTGTTGCAACAAACATGGGAATGCAGATATCTCTTTAATTATTTTCTTCCCTTTGGGTATATACCCAGCAGTGGGATTCTGGATCATATGGTAGCTCTAGTTTTAGTTTTTAGAGGAACATCCAAATTGGAGAAGCATAATTTTGAACCCCAATTAAGCAAAATGTTATCTCACCCCAAAATAATTTCATTATTCTCATTAATAGGCCTGTATTAGAAATCACTGTACTCAGCTGGGTGCAGTGGCTCACGGCTGTAATCCCAGAACTTTGGGAGGCCGAGGTGGGTGGATCACTTGAGGTCAGGAGTTCGGGACCAGCCTGGCCAACATACCGAAACCCTGTCTCTAAAAGAAAAAAAAAAAGAGAAATGATTGGACTTGATCACAATTATATTTTTAAAATTTCATCAATAAAATTAATGGACACTTTGCTCTTAAGTACCTATATAATATCCTTGATTTTACCTCTTTACCTGCAAAGCCTGAAATATTTATGATCTTACTCTTTACAGAGAAAAATTTGCTGACTGCTGATCCAAGTAAACTATTGTGCATTTAAGATTTGGATGTAGACTCCTGTTAGATAGAAAATATCCGTAAGATGTCCTAATGCAGTGCCTTAATTTTATAGCTAAAACCAAACCCCAGGAAGGTAGATGACTCTTCCCACACAACTCAGCTAGTTAGTGATAGAGGCAGTACACTTTCCACTGGAGGAGGCAGACCCTCTGGGTAGCATAGTTGGACTTTATTCATCTTTCTTTAAATGGACCTCTGTGTTGTCACCAATCCAAAACTTTTTGATGGACAGGTGAGAGGCGATGCAGCGTAGAAACACAGTTGTCCAATCGCCTCATTGAATAGGGCCTGGAAAATACATAATTGCTGTGTTTCCCTTTTGCAGGGTGAGCCCTTTAGGTTTTAGAATTTCTCATTAAAACTTTTTCAAAAGCACTGGTGTGCTGACTTTTTTTCTGTGAAGTTAGTAACAATAAATAACTGGGTATGTTAATGCATTTTCACTGAGCCATGTTCAATTTAGAATGAGATTGTTCATTGAGCAGTACAGTAACCCTAAACTGAGGGAATAATTTCCCCTCATGTGCAGCCTTCCCATTGTTCCATGGTTATCTGCTAATAAACCCAGCCATGCTGTGTTTGTCTCTGCTTCCCTCCTGCCTGTGTAATGATGATTACTCTCTGGCATTTGTTTCTTTTTCCACAGGTGGTTTACAAATCCCACGACTGTCAATGCCTTCTACAGCGCATCCACCAACCAGATCCGTGAGTACTGGCTCCTTGCCTCCTTGGTAATGTGGTATAAAATGGAAGGAACTCTTCCGTGACTATGATGGAGGGTAAAGCATTCTGTATTTCCCCCAGAAGTGACAGGGTATGCTGGTGAAGGAAGGTTGTTTTCCTACCTATATGCTAAATTTTCCTCACTCTCTTCAGCTTACTAGTTTGTTTTTTTTTTAAAGTTTTATGTCACCATTGATTTAAAAAAAATCAACTACAGTAAATTAAACCATAATGAAATTCGTCATGAAAAGGAGCAAGCTTCCACTTTCCTCTCATAATGGCCACACCATTTTGTTCATTCGTAGGATTGCTGGGGAAAACAGCAGGTAACTGAGCGGGTTGTAGAACTTAAGAGGACCATCTGTGTGTAAGAAAGAAGCTTGGAAATATTCTTATTAATGCTAGTATGTTATGTCTTGAGGTTTTCTACTTATATGTATCAGGTACATGCAATTAAAAATGCCATGATAAATTTAAAACTTTATTATTTTTATTATTTTTTCAAGACAGAGTCTCCCTCTGTCACCCAGGCAGGAGTTCAGTGGTGTGATCCTGGCTCACTGCAACGTCTGCCTCCTGGGTTCAAGTGATTCTCGTGCCTCAGTCTCCTTAGTAGCTGGGACTATAGGTGTGCACCACCATGCCCAGCTAACTAAGTTTTTTTATTTTATTGTATTGTTAGTAGAGATGGGGTTTTGCCATGTTGGCCAGGCTGGTCTCAAACTCCTGGCTTCAAGTGATCTTCCAACCTTGGCCTTCCAAAATGTTGGGATTACAGGCATGAGCCACTGCACCTGGCCTTAAAAATTATTAAGATCTGATTAGCATAAATTGAAAGTCTGACAGCATCCAGCCTTGGCAATAAGGACACATACTCACTGCCGGTGAAAACATAGATTGGCTCATCCACTTTGTGGAGCAATTTGACACTATCTCGAAAAGCTGAAGATGTGCATGCATACCTATGACCATCATCTGTGCTCCTGGAATGTGCTCTAGTGCTGTGATTCTTGAAATGTGGTCATTGAACCTGCAGTAATAGCATCATGGGGGATCTTGTTAGAAATGCAAATTCTTAGGCCCCACCTTAGATCTATTGATCACACTTTGGTGGTGGAGCTCAGAAATCTGTTGCAATAAAAACTGCAGGTGATTGTAATATATGCTACAGTTTGGGAACAGCTGCCCTAGAAAACTCTTGCCCAAGGCATAAAGAGGCCCATGTGAAAATGCTCATAATAGTATTATTTATAATAGTAGAAAAAACAAAATAACCTACCTGTTCCTCTGCAGGAAGATGAATCAAATGTAGCATATTCCCACAAAGGAATACAATACAGCAGTGAAAAATGAGCAACATATATTAAAATGGATGAATTTCACAAGTATTAGGTTGGGCAGAAAAAAACACCTTGGAAAAATATATCAAGTATGATACTATATGAATGAAGTTGAAAATCATGTAGAACAGTTCTATACGTTGTTTTGGAGGCCCATCCATTTGTAGTTGAAGTGTAAAAACATTCATGAGAATGACAAACACCAAATTCTGGTGAGTGGTGGCTTGTCTTGGGGAGGGTGGGCCACTCCTGCTCAAATCCCTACTGGTTCCTCCTCATCTCCCGTATCTCTTGATGGTGGCATGCCCCAAGGCTCAGTCCTTGCACCTTTTCTGTTCTCTTCTCTCCATCTTTGCTCACTTGCTTGGTAATAACATCTAACCTCATGGTTTTGATCACATTTCTACAGTGTTGAATGCAGGGGATGGAATTTACCACCCTTGTTCATACCGCCACCATTTCCCACCTGGATTATGATAATAGCCTCCTCATTGGCCTCCCTGCTTTTGTTTTACCCACCTTCAGTCTATTCTAAATATATTGTAGCGATTTTAAGATGTTTTACAATCACATTGTGTCACTCTTTTGCATCCCATCTCACTCAAAGGAAGAGCCATTTTGTTTTTGAGATGGAGTTTCACTCTTGTTGCCCAGGCTGGAGTGCAATGGCCTGATCTTGGCTCACTGCAAGCTCTGCCTCCCAGGTTCAAGCAATTCTCCTGCCTCAGCCTCCCGAGTACCTGGGATTACAGGCATGTGCCACCACACCTGGCTAATTTTGTATTTTTAGTAGAGACGGGGTTTCACCATGTTGGTCAGGCTAGTCTCGAACTCCCAACCTCAGGTGATCTGCCCACCTTGGCTTCCCAAAGTGCTGGGATTACAGGCTTGAACCACTGTGCCTGGCCGAGCCAAATTATTTATAATGGCCTTGAGGCTTGTGATCTTTCTGCCTGTGCCTCCTACTGCTTTCCCCCTTCCTTCCTCCTCCTATTCCAGCCACGCTGGCCTCCTTTGTGTTTGTAGAGCACATCTGACATGCGCTGCTCTTGACGGGTTTATACCTGGGGTTCGCTTTCTCTTGGAAAACTTCCCCAAGTGACCTGCCAGGTTTATGCTCCCATTTCCTTCAAATCTTTATTCAAAGGCCAGACGACCTTCTCAGTGAGGCATCTTGCCTTCCCTCTGGCCAGTCGGCCAGTCTGTCATGGGTCCTCCATACTAGCTGTTGTTCCTACAGGACTCTGGGCAGACGGGACAGCCCGAAGGCTGTGGCTGCTCACTACCAACTGGCGCACCTTCTTAGAGCCGCCCTCGTGTGGCCACTATTAGGAATGGCAGTCTCTGCCCAACAGAAATGAACAGAAAGGAGGAAGACAAGCAGATGGTGGGAATTTTTTATTTATACATTAATTTACATAACCAAGTAAGTTGTTAAATATTTTGAATGTCACTTCTTACTATATAAATATTCATTATCATGAAAGTATCATTGCTTTCTTAAGGTCCTAAATGCCAACTTGAAAACTAAGTTGCATATCTTATATGGGAACTTATGATATGTGAGTTATTAATTATAAGTAATACAACAATTTAATATATTATTAATTATAATAACATTTAGAATATTGGGTAATAGAAATTGTTTATTCACCTAAAAACACTGTCTAATATTTGCTACATGCGAAAGAACATATGTAGCATTTTGGCACATGTAAGTTATAAAGAATTTATGAAAACATGACAAAATCAGTGTGTGCCTATGAGGCCCTCACCCAATCAGGAACCATCCCTCCCTCTCACCACAGAGGTAACACTCTTGTGATTTGAGTGTTGATTTTTTAAAAATAAAACTTTATTTATATAGGTATCCCTAAACAACATGTTGTTTATTTTTACTTGTTTCTTAGTATAATAAAAATGGCATCTTACTGTATACAATCTTAACTGTGTTTTTTCAGTCAACATGTTTTTAGGATTCGCCCATGTAGCATGTGGTGGTAGGTTGTTTTCATGTTCACTGCTGTATAATATTTCATTTCATGACTGTACCCCCAGATTGTTTATTTTTCTATTGTCTGACCTATGTGTCCCCGCAGCCAGGCTTTTGCTTATGAACAGTGCTGCTCTGCATATTCCTGTGAATATTTCTTGAAACAAGTATCTGAGAATATACACTCAGGAGTGGAATTCTTGGCTGGTAGGAAGAAGTTATCTACCAGATAACATCAGATGTTTTCCAAAGCTAGTGTTCTAAAGTCCAGAAGTGTTTCTGTTTTTCCTCATTTTTATCAACTCTCGGCATCGGTAGACTTAATTTTCACCAGTCTAGTGAGTGTAAGAGATCAGCTCTTATGCAAGAAAAGCCATTGTTTCTACATTCACTTTAAAATGTCAGTGAAGGCTTACTTCTCCTTGGGGGACTCAAGTGTGTCTAATAATAGTTCCATCTCCAGGGTTCACCCCTGCTCGCCTTCTTCTTGTCTGGGAAGGGCTAATCCTATCAGAGGTTTACTGCGGAAGAAGCCATTTCAGGGTAACGCAGTGGTTTCGTGAAAGCTTATGGGCAGAGGGGTTTTAAAAATGAACAATTTGAAACAGTATTTTAATTAAGAGATTCAAGCTGTTTCTGTTTTCCTAATGACCACTGCTTGCTCTCATTGTAAATTACATTCCCAGGCAAGATGACAAGGAATCCTTTGGGTGACTTTTTTTTTTCACTCCTTTCTGATTATCTGGACTAAAAATTAAGACAGGTGAAGTTTCTTCTTGCACATTTCCCCACTGGGTTTCCTGGGACTTCCCCCACCCTACAACTGCCTTCCTTTTGCTTCACTGAAGAAGTGAAAAATTGAGGTGATTCTCTAAAATGAACATCTTTATTGATTAGGGGCTGATTCTGACAGCATGTGGCCATCTGTTTAATTGGGTTTTACATCTAAGATGTAACTATACTTAGTAACGTGATTTATGACAATTTCATTCAGTTCCCATTATCATTTTCTGATTTATGCCACTTAAATCTGCTTCTGCACACAATAGAGATTTGAGCAGAAAATAGAAAAACCTGTAGTTTTTTATTTCTTTCAAATCCATGCCTTTGTGTGGAACCCTGTGATTTGTGGCCATCTTTCAATGTTAGATTTTTACAGGGTGGTTATAGCTTCTTATGTTTCTTCCCTTGTCAAGCTGGGTAGCAACGTCTCCAGGCATGGAGCATAGTGTGAAATTATAATGATTTAAATCTGCTGTGTAAGGAGTTATACTCAGTAGCTGTCATAGAATTTAATTATATTTGAATTAACAAGGTGGTTAAAGAGGAAAACAAGGATCTGTGATGACTGGTGCCTAACCCTAACTTTGTGATAACTGTGACGCTGACCTCACTGCTTCCCAGAGGGGCAAGGTAAGCACATGGATCGGAGATCTAGTTTTTATGGCCTGAGTTGAGGTTTTTATCCTTCCAGACAACTTTGTCCTGTCTGCCACATGAGGCTATCTAGCCCTAGGGTTTTAGGGGATGATTTAATGATATGAATTTGTAAAGTGTCAGCACATTGCCAGGCTCAGGGCTTGTATATTTAAACCTGGCATGCCAGGAATCCCTGTGATAACCATTGTGTCACAGCACAAACAGCAAAATATAAAGATTGTCAGGGGGAATTATTTTAAACTTCTGCCCTCAAGAGATTTTAGGGTGGGCGTGGTGGCTTACGCCTGTAATCCCAGCACTTTGGGAGGCAGAGGCAGGTGGATCGGCTGAGGTTGGGAGTTCGAGACCAGCCTGGCCAACATGGTGAAACCTCATCTCTACGAAAAATATAAAAATTAGGCAGGCATGGTGGCAGGTACCTGTAATCCTAGCTACTGGGGAGGCTGAGGCAGGAGAATCACTTGAACCCAAAAGGTGGAGGTTGCAGTGAGCTGAGATTGTGCCACTGCAGCCTGGGGGAAAGAGTAAGATTCTGTCTCAAAAAAAAAAAAAAAGAGAGAGAGAGAGAGAGAGAGAGATTTATATATTAAAACAATATTTTTGAGTAAAGCACAACCAATTTGGAAAAGTGTTTGACAGTTTGCTGATATCTCCTATTACCCAGAAATTCCACTCCCAATAAAATAAGCAGATTTTTATGCCCAACAGAAGAAGAGGTAAATGATTGAATCTTACACAACCATGAAAAAATGAACGACTCCACATTATAATATGTATGTGTGCCACTGAGTAAATGCTGAGTAATGGAAGCCAGGTATAAGACCAAATACTGTTCTTTTTCATGTGTATAAAGTTCAGGAACAGGCAAAGAAATCTCTACGATAGAAGTTAAAATAATGGTTACCTTTGTTGGGGTATTGACTGAGACGGGGCCTGTGACATATTCTTTATCTTGATCTGAGAGATGGTTACACAGGTGATACAAGAGTAAAAACTCACTGTGTTCTATCAAGATTCGTGTCTGGGTGGGTATAATGGCTCATGCTTGTAATCCCAGCATTTTGGGAGGCCAAGGTGGGAGGATCTCTTGAACTCAGAGTTCGAGACCAGCCTGGGCGATATAGGAAGACCCTGTGTCTACAAAAACAAACAACAAAGAATTAGCCAGGTGTGGTGGTGTGCGCGTGTAGTCCCAGCTACTCTGGAGGCTAAAGTGGGAGGATTGCTTGAGCCCAGGGGTTTGAGGCTGCAGTGAGCTATGATTATGCCACTGTACTCCATCCTGGGTGACAGAGCAACATCCTGTCTTTAACAACAAGAAAAATTTTATCTCTTTATGTTAAGTAACACCTTAAAATAAATAGGAACACCCCTCCTTTTCTCCATAAAAGTATTTGGAACAGCATATAGTATGCATGGACATCTTGAGCTAATAATAGCTTGCCTCAGGCTAAGTCTCTAGAGGGGTAGACCAGAGATTGGCAAACTTTTTCTGTGTATTGCCAGATAGCAATATTTTTGGCTTTGCAAGCCATACTGTCTTTGTTGCAATTTCTCAACTTTGTCATGGCAGTCATAGATAATTCATAAACCAATAAGCCTGGGTGTGTTCCAGTAAAACTTTATTTACAAAACAGGTGGCAAGACTGCAGTTTGCCAACCCCTAGAGTAGAGTGCTTTGAGCAAATGGGCTCAAGTGTGCCATTGAGGAGAGTTATCACTCAGCTTCCATGGTTCTTTGGATCTATTCAGGTAGTGGTAGTGGTGGGAAGAGTGAATAGCTCACATTCCGTTTTCATTTCTACTTACATGGATTGGTCTTTAGAATAAAATTCAATTTAAGTATTCAGTATCAAAGCATATTTGAAAAGTACCTCATTTAAGTATTTAATTCTTATTTTCATACATCTCAAATCGAATTAAAGAAGTATTTTAAACAGATAAAATCTTGGCTTGAAAACAAGCATGGCCTAAGGGCTAAAACCAGTGATTTTATTATCTTTGCTGTTATACACAAGGGATTTTGTTTCCTCAGTTTAATCACAGATATTCTGCTAAAGAAGATAAGCCTTTGTCCAGAGGCTGGGCTTATGTTGACGTTGAATTGTGGAATTAATCTGGAAATCAAACATAGATTTGTTTTGCTGTTAAGAAAATAACGGTGTTTCAAACTGGGAGAATTTCTAATACTTCATTGGCTCTGCCTGAAACCATAAAGTAAAAAACCATAAATTAAAAGCTAAGGTAGCAAATACTCACCTGTGGCTTCTCTTGGAATTTAATGAAATTAAACCTTTGAATTCATTTGATGTTCCACTTGGGGACATGGGAAAATAAGGCTAATATATAGAATTTGGGAATAGTCTTCCATTGTTTTAGAGCTAGAAAGAAACTTAAGTGGTCACCTCATCAAGAGATCCTGATACTCAGACCAATTCTTCTATTTTTTTCCACTTATTCACTTGATAAGGCCCCAGGGATTCTCACTTTCTGCTATTCATGCCTCTGTCTAGTTCCCTCCCACGCTGAGTAAGGCTTATCACTGTAACTAATAGGATGCTATGGAAATTCTAGACTAGGACTTCTGAGGCTGGGTCATAAACACATTGTGGGTTTTGTTTTATTGATTGTTCACTCTGGAGGAAGCCAGCCACCACACTGTGAGTGCACTCAGGCAGCTCACAAGTCCACATGTGAAGGAACTGAGGCCTCCTGCCCATTAGGAGCACCATGTGAGTGCACCATCTTGGAAATAGATTCCCCAGTGCAGCCAAGCCTTCAGGTGACTGTGGTCCAGGCTGACATCTTGGCTGCAACCTCACAAGACACTCTGATACAGAACCACCCAAATAAGCTGTTTCCAAATGCCTGACCCAGAGAAATGGGGAGATAGCAACTATGTCTGGGGATGATTTGTTATACAGCAAGAGGTAACTAATAGAACTATTATAGCATGCCAAGGTACTAACTGAGTTTGGTAGGAGGGTATATAACATAACATTGTGTGGTGTAGTGGTTAAGGGTGTGAGCTCTGAAGTATGACAGTTTGATTTTGAGTCCTGGCTTGGCCACTAATAACTTGCACCCTTGGGCAAGTTACTTAACATCTTTAAGTCTCAGTTTAATTATCTGTAAAATGGAGATAATAGTAGTAACCATCCTATAGGGTTGTTGTGATGATTAAATGATATTATATATATAATATCTAATGTTATCTAATATATATAATCTAATAGAGATTATATAATATCTAATATATGTTACTATAATATATAAATTATATCTAATATATATTTATAGTTTATTATAAATTATGCATATGCTATTAATGTATAATATATAAAAATTATATAAAATATATATATATTATATATATATATAATATCATTTAATCTTCACAACAACCCTATAGGATGGTGACTACTATTACATACATATAATGCTTGGCATAGAGTATGGTTCATAGTAGGCACTCAATAAATATTAGCTATTAGTCCTTGCTTTTGAGGAGTTGGGAGAGAGAGACTTGTTACCAGGTCATTTAGAGGACATCATGTTGAGTGTGCAACAGAAGGGTCTGCAGTGCATTCTGGGAGCCACAGTGGAGGATTAATTAAACCTAGTGGAGTCAAGATTGGATTCCCAATGAAAGTGATGTTTGAGTGGACTTTGAAAAGAAAAAGAAATTTTTCTGGGCAGAGAAGGCTTTGAGGGTTAGGGCATGCAAGAAGAAGCACTGTTTGGTGCAAAGGCAGCAGATATGGCAGAACATAGCACAAGAACAGACTATGAGATGGCCACAATTGCTGTGGGACAGCTTGCACTGGTGGAAGAGAGAGCAAAGGGAATGATGGGAGATGATACGTGGAAGGAGGGCTTTGTGGGTCATGTCCAAGAACAGGCCAGAGGGAGCTAGTATAGTTTTTATGGGAGGAGGCAAATAATTTAAGTTTTAATTTCTGTATTAGTCTGTTTTCAGGCTGCTAATAAAAACTTACCTGAGATTGGGTAATTTATAAAGGAAAGAGATTTAATGGACTCACAGTTCCACATGGCTGGGAAGGTATCACAATCATGGTGAAAGGCGAAGGGGGAGCAAAGGCATGTCTTACATGGTGGCAGGCAAGACAGTGTGTGCAGGGGAACTCTATGAAACCATCATATCTTGTGAGATGTATTCACTATCATGAGAACAGTATGGGAACCTGCAGCCATGGTTTAATTATCTCCCACTGGGTCCCTCCCACAACATGTGGTAATTACGAGAGCTACAATTCAAGATGAGATTTGGGTGGGGACACAGACAAACCATATCCGCTTCCTTAATCCTAGTATGAAAGATCATGGCCTGGAAAGGGACAGATTGCAGCCACTAAGACCAGTTGAGTTTTGCAAATGGCTCAAGAGAAGGGTGGGGAGGGCCTAAACTTAGGCAGTGACAAGTGTGAGGAGGAGTAGGAAGTGGATAAATCAAATCCCAGGAGATCATTCTCTTATAACTGCATAGAGATAATACAGATAGCACAGTGGTCCTCCCTTATTCATGGTTTTGCTTTTCATTGTTTCAGCTACCCATGGGCAACCAAGGTCTGAAAATATTCAGTGGAAAATGCCAGAAGTAAACAATTTCTAACTTTTAAAATGTGTGGCATTCTGAGTAGCATGATGAATCTCTTGCCGTCTAGCTCTGTCCCGCCTGGGACATGAATCATCTCTTTGTCCAGTGTATCTACACTGTATACGCTACTTGCCTGTTAGTCACTTAGTAGCTGTCTCAGTTATCAGATCAACTGTCACAGTGCTTGTGCTCAAGTAACTCTATGTTACTTAATAATGGCCCCAAAGCAAAAGTGCAGTGATGCTGGCAATTCAGGTATGCCAAAGAAAAGCTTCCTTTCTGTGCTAAGGTGAAAGTTCTCCACTTAAGGAAATAAAAAAAGAAAGTCATATATTGAGATTGCTAAAATCTACAGTAAGAACAAATCTTCTATACTTGAACCTGTAGAGGAAAAAGAAATTTGTGCATTGCATGCATGTGCGTGTATTAGTTTGGTACTATCTGAGGTTTCAGGTGTCCACCAGGGGTCTTGGAACATATCCCCCAAGGACAAGGGGGGAGTACTGTAATTTTCTAACTTTTCCACCAAGGCTTTAAAGGACTTCCATCAAATGGAGATTATAATTGTTCTTTGCAGCTACCTTTTGCTGAGGAACCATTAATGTGCCAAGCATTTTATGCCAGGTATTTTAATGTATGTTATCTCTAATCTTCACAAGAGTTCTATAAACTTGGTATTATGGGCTCATTTTACAGAAAAAGGAAACTGAAGCTCAGACAGGTGAAGTAACTTGCCAAAGACTGCACTAGCAAATTGCAGAGCTCGGAGTATAACCCAGCTTATCTGATTGCATCCTGTTTATTGTCACACTACACTGTGAGAATTACAGTCATGTGATAGGCTGGGTGCAGTGGCTCACACCTGTAATCCCAGCAATTTGGGAGACCAAGGTGGGCGGATCACTTGAGGCCAGGAGTTCAAGAGCAGGCTGGCCAATATGGGGAAACCCTGTCTCTACTGAAAATACAAAAATTAGCTGAGCATGGTGGCTGGTGCCTGTAGTCCCAGCTGCTCGGGAGGCTGAGGCACCAGAATCACTTGAACATGGGAGGCGGGGGTTGCAGTGAGCTGAGATTGCACCACTGTATCCTAGTCTGACTGACAGAGTGAGACTCTGTCTCAAATAAATAAATAAATAAATAAGCAAGCCATGAGCTGATATACATGAACACACTCTGAAAAGTTTAAATGTATGATATAAATGTGTTATTATTATATCATCTCCTCACCTATGCTGCTCTTTCACTAGTTGGGGGATTGTTTCTATTCTGGTATGGAAACAAGATACTATAGAATGTAGGGCAGCCAGGAGGTGAGGGTGAGAAGGTTAGATGGTCCCTATGTCCTGCTGATTTCATGCCCAAAAGGGTGATGGCATTGAGCAGTTCATTATTGCCTCTTCTAAGAGTGCTGTTCTTTGTAAGACTTTTGGCTAAGCCTGTGATCTCCTTGGGTCTTTAGCTTATGGAAGAGTAGACGAGGGGTTATTACATAAGCTAGTTTAAAAAGGGTATTTAGATATACTCCCTCAAAAGGTTTACTTTCCAAAATTTACACTGAAATTTAAAAACTTTTGTTAAGTTAGCTGAAGTTAAGTCATGAACAAACTTCGAATAGTTTGCAAAACTGACAGATGATGCAGTTAGCAAGGTTGTGGAACACCTGCTACAACTTTTTTTCTTTTTTGCAGCACGGAGTGGGATGGAGTCTCACTCTGTCACCCAGGCTGGAGTGCAATGGCCCGATCTTGGCTCACTACAACCTCCGCCTCCCAGGTTCAAGTGATTCCCCTGCCTCAGCCTCCTGAGTAGCTGGGACTACAGGCGCTTGCCACCACGACTGGCTATTTTTTAAAAATATATTTTTAGTAGAAACAGGGTTTCACTATGTTGGCCAGGCAGGTCTCCTGACCTCAAGTGATCCCCTGCCTCAGCCTCCCAAAGTGCTGGGATTACAGATGTGAGCCACCACGCCTGGCCCTGCTACACCTATTTTAAGGCATTCTTGCCCTGGTTTAGTTGAGGAATTTGGCGGTCCTGATACAGCCCCCCAGTTTCTGAAGCCTAACTAAGGTGGCATCTGAGAATGGTGTTCTGGGTAGTATAGTGGGAAGACAAAGGTAGTCTCATCTGGAAAGCTCTGCAGTCTCTTGGGAGTAAGTCACAGAACGAATGCCTATAGGATGCATTTACCACTTGCAGGGTATTTCTAAACGCTGTTTTCAGACCTAGTGCATGGGGCAGGCTGGCTGCAGGGCTGGTAGTAGGAAAGCATGAAATGATTATCAGAGTCAACCTGATTAAAGACAGGGTGTGAGTGTTGAGTGGGGCGCTCACTGGCAACTACCTGGATGTAGTAGTAAGCCAGGATGAGGTGAGCATAGGAACCTAAAAACCAGCCATGGGAACAGGAGACAGGAAGTCAGGGAAAAGTCTCATTAATTTACCTCGATGGTCACAATCTCATTTGTCTTTTCTTTAAAAAATCAATTGTCTTTTACCATTATTACAAAAGTAGTTCATATTTATTGTAGGAAATCTAAAAAAATTTTAGGTAAGCTAAAAAAAATACCATTTAAAGATAGTCATGTTTAATACTTTTGTTGAATACTACTCAAATGTATGTTTATCTACAAATATTTTACAATTTACGGATTCATCCAATAGTATTACTTTTTCCCCAATGAACATTGGAACATGAATATTTTTCCATGTGTTGCACATTCTTCTAAGTCTTTAAGTATAGCGTTCAATTGAGAAAACACCTTATTTAATAACTTCCCAATGGACATTTAGGCTGTTTCCCTATTGTTAATCCTCTGTGTTAAGTTTTGTGACTAAGTTTTTGTCTAAATCTGAGACTATTTCTCTAAAGCAAATTCCTAGAAGTGGAGGAATTGCTGTATCAAATGGTATCCCCCATTTGAGGGTTTTGAAATGCATCTTGCCAAACTTCTCTAGAGAAAGCGGTACCAATTTGTCTTTCCACTAACAGATGAGATGGTTTAACCTTTAATGAGTTGCATCTTAAAGATGCTGTTGGAGGAAATGAATAGACTCAGTTTTTTGTCTAATTGATATGGGGAAAATGTTAGTCACATTTCATTCTTGAGATCATTATTGCATAACCAGATACGGTTCAGTGAACCCACATAAGCATTTGTTGAGTACCTACCATGCTCCTAGGCCTGGGCTGAATATCCCTGCTTCTAGTATCAGTTTCAGATACTTAGTACAGCAATTGATAAATGAGAGGACCTGTTGGAATATGAGTAGAATATGGGACATTGAGCTTCATAGTGGAAGGAAATTAGTGTTTTATCTGCCAGATGCTGAACTGTAGCAGTGGTTCTCAAAGTCTGGTCCCTGGATCATCAGCATTCCTTATGATAGATGGGCATTATCTAGACCTACCTGCTGAATCAGACTCTGGGATTTGGGTCCAGCAATTTATGTTTTAACAAGATCTTAGCTATCAAACTTCTGTAAGATGCCAAAGATTGAGAACCACTGAGCTATAAAAATGCAGCAAATGCAAAAGAGGTTAGACTTGTTGGGTAAAGGTGGGGTAACTATCTTCTCCTGGTTTGCCTAGGACCGTCCCAGTTTTAGTGCAGAAAGTCCCATATCCCAGGAGCCCCTTGTGTTCCAGCTGGACAGGGGTGGTTGGTAATCCTGGTAAAGAGTGCAGGGGTGAAGGGAGGTTCCTTTGTTGCAGCCTAAAGATAATTATGGCAGAAAAAAAATAGAAGGGCCAGCAGAGAAGGTTTCAAGATGGAGGGCAGATTTCAGAAGCTGCTTTCTGCTTGTCATCTCCAGGCTGATAGATGTGGTGGCAGGAGGTTACCTGCAGGAAGCCAGCAGATGGCTAAGGCATCTTGCTGAATCCCTTGACAGGAGTCACAGCTGTTAGAACTTGCTACTTTCTGGAAAGGGGAAGGTTGGCATTCACCAAACTACTGCAAGATGCCAACTAGAAAAAGAAAGCCATGATTAATCTTAGCAATGATGACAATGAGATCATTTTACAGCAGAAAACATAACCAAAAATGCTTTGTAATTGCAGCAATTTCCATGTCCTGACTGATGGCCCCCTAGATTCTAGAATGGTGTCCAGCTTATCTGATTACAAGAACTAATCCTGAATAAGATGTAACATTCATTCTTAGAGTAAGCATTCATCCTGGATTTTTCTAAAGCAGGTGCAATTTAAACTCTGGTTTTTACTACAGTCATAATGTATAAGGCATGTAAAATTTCAGTTTTGAAAGTATAGTGTACAAACTTGTAATACAGGTCATCATATGTTACATTGTTACATGCATGGTGTTGATGACAAAAAGACAGGATGACCAATTTATAGATCAACTAAACATAAGAAGTTCCTTATTTTTCCTAAACCAACAGTTCTGAACCTGTTTGCATAGTCAGATAACCTAGGGAGCTTTTAAAAAATGCCTATGTTCAGGGTTCCATCCCAGCGATTGTGACTTAATAGGTCTGAGGCAGGGGCATGGACATGGATATATATATATATATATATATATATATATATATATATATATATATATTTAAAAAAAGCTCCCCAGGTGATATGCATTTGGGTTGAGAATACTGTACTTAACCTGACATAAACCAATGAGTCCCAAGTTTAGCGTGTACCAGAATAGCCTGAGGGGCTATTCAGTAGGTCTGGGGAGGTGGGGGTGCAAACATTTCCATCTCTAAGGAGTGCCCTGGTGATGCTGATGCTGCTGGTCTCCAGACCAATCTTGGAGCACCAGTTTCCTAAACCATTCCTACTTCAAACCCCAAATGACCTTACAAACCGCATCTGTCACCCATTAGCTAGACATGTGAATAAATAACTCCCTCTCAAAACACTTTTGCACATCTACTCCCACGTATCCAGTATTTCTTTTCTCTACTGAGTTTAAAACATATTTAAACTAAAAAGCATATTTTAGAGAGATTGCTATAAGTTTACCGTCCTCTTTAGGTCTTGCAAATAGGATTATTTGTCTAGTGGTATCCTTTCTCCCTCACTAGATTGTAGGTTCTTTGAGGACATTTGGTTGTTTAAAGCTTACCCATGTGGCTTGGAACATCATAGATGCCCAGTAAATGTTAGTAGTCAGCGGTTATGCATAGAAATTGCATCATCACAACCATATCCATCTATTCCCAATAGTTGTTATAGTAGGATCTAAATAGACTGACACTCCAAAATTAGGGTCATAAAATACTGTTCACTTAGTGAACTAGAAGCTATTGCACAGAACAAGTAAAATAAAGAAGTGATCAGGAGGTAATTACAAGTGAATTTCACCAAGAAGTACAATAATGTAGATATGATACATCAACAATAGACCTGAAATATAGACTATACATAGTTTAGTAATATAAGCACACACTTAAGGCTTTTGAAAAAAATTTACTGTCATAACTTGTACTAGAGTAAAGCCATATTAATATGCATCAAAAAAATCCATGCAAAAGACCAAATATCCCATTGTTTGACAAAACTAATAATGCAATAGAATGTATTGACATAGCCCCTTAAAAATATCACAAACATCCACACTGAAAGAAAACAGACACAGGTACACACTTAATGAAAAACCCAAGTCTATTTCTGGATAAAGCAGCTACAGCAAATATGGACACAGATTTAGTTCAATAAACAGCTGAATGTGTATGCTGGCCCACACATCCTCAAGCCCATTGAATTCTCCTTTGGAATTTTCCCTTGGTCACCTTTTTTTTGGACTGAATTTACTTTGTCATTTGCCCCTGGCTCTGTCACTTCTGTCCCAGAGGCTGCTGGAGGGATCCTAAATGAGCAAATTCAATAAGCTGATTCCTTCAGAGGAATCAAAAGAGATGTTAAATTTATGGATGAAATCCTCCTAAATGTAGATGAGGTGATTCAAGTTGTCTTGCATTGTGTTACTACATTTATAAAAGTTTGCTGTAAAGACCTGGAACCAACCCAAATGCCCATCGATGATAGACTGGACAGGGAAAATGTGGCACATATACACCATGGAATATTATGCAGCCATCAAAAACGATGAGTTCGTATCCTTTGTAGGGACATGGATGAACCTGGAAACCGTCATTCTCAGCAAACTTACACAAGAGCAGAAAATCAAACACCGCATGTTCTCACTCACAGGTGGGTGTTGAACAATGAGAACACATGGACACAGGGAGGGGAGCATTACACACTGGGGTCTGTTGGGGGGAAATAGGGGAGGGACAGTGGGGTGTGGGGAGTTGGGGAGAGATAGCACGGGGAAATGCCAGATATAGGTGATGGGGAGGAAGGCAGCAAATCACACTGCCATGTGTGGACCTATGCAACTATCTTGCATGTTCTTCAAATGTACCCCAAAACCTAAAATGCAATAAAAAAAAGTTTGCTGGAGAGAAAGAGAAAAAGCACATGGTCTGGGTTTCTTCAGACTGGCAATGAAAGTTGGGGCTTCCTGTTTTGTAAAACTCCGACCAAACATAGAAATAACAGAAAAATATGTCTGAGTCTGGTTCATAGTTGTTTCAAAGCTATCCACATTTGTAAGTGTTAATACTAAAAAAAATAACACTTCCAAATAACGTAAAATTTTGGAAGGTAATGTTTTAAAAATATTTTTCGTATAACTTTTCTGAACCATACACTTATGAATATGGGACTTAAAATTAATGCTGTAGCGAAGTGAAAGCAACAATGAATGTATGGAAAGTGGATTAAATTAGTTCAATATTCTCTAGGCCAAAGGCCTTTGATCAATATTTTGTCTAATTTTCTCTTTTCCACATATGTCACAAATATAAAAAAATTCCACTTTTATTGGAGGTCAGCAGGGTGGACTAAGAGGATACAGGAGTGGTGGAATTTGCATAAAACTGTGCAGGAATTTTTAGCTTGTTAAGATCTGTATTCTGATTGAAAGTTTATTGGAAAAATGTGCTGATCTCAAAAGTACACTAGTTCTGCCATGATAGCAAGAGAATGGAACCAACAAATCCTTTTATCTAGAAGGAAAATGAAATCCAGAACTTGTATAATGGAGCATACCTCACATCTGGTACTGAATGAGAAAATTGAAGAAATAATACGTTGGTACTACTAGCAGTATCATATGATGTTTTAAACTTTGGCTAACAAGATGTACTCCTAATGATAGGTAATGCTTCAACCCCAGTCATCCCTTTGAATTTCACAAAATACAGATTCAACTCATTCAACAAGTATTTATTGAGTGCTTACCATGAGCCAGGTATTGTTCTAGCTCTGAGGATATCACCGTTAAAGAACAGTAAAAAATAAAAATCCCTTTTGTTATGGAACTTGTATTCTAGTTGGGGAAAGACAGAAAATTCATACAAAATAAGTCAAATGTAAAGTATGTTAGATGGTGGTAAGTGTTATGATGAGCTACAAAGCAAGAAAGTGGGTAGAATAATATCCTGCCCCTTAAAAAAGCACTAGGGAAGGTATTAATGAAAAGATGATCTTAGCGTAAATATCTGAAGCAATCCATACAGTTAGTGGCGGAAAGTAGGTTCTAGCTTAGGGAGAGAGGGGTAGGGCAAAGGAAAATTCTTCCTTTTCTTCATGTCTCTCTATACAGTGTGAATTTTTTAGGCCTGAATATATTTATTTATTTGTTTTCTTGAGGTCTGAGCTGTAGAATAATGGGCTAATTTTGTTTTTTTCTCTATACTTGTTTGTACTTAAAAAACCCTCTAATTAATGTAACTTACAAAAATGTGTACTGAAAGCCAGACACATGGAAGCATTTAAGTTTCCTGGGAAAGCTGTAGCTACCGTCAGGGTACGATTTATGACTGTAAAAGTCAAATAGTTGAACCTTGGGTAATCACCCATTGAATGTGATTGGTTCTTTGGCAATTGTGTCCTAAACAAAAGCAGTCTGTCTTTTATGATTAGTATTTTGCTAAGGTCCAACTAGGTTACTCCATATTTACTGATAGGAGAATTATAATGAGAAACACCAGTAAAAATGAGAGGTTGACCCTAGTAAAAAACCCAAAGCAGGCTCTTGTGGCTTTCCCTGGTACAGATTTGAAAGAGACACTAGTACTGATAAATAATTAGGTTATTACAGAGACCAATATTTTCTTTTGTCAGAATTTTAAACATTGAAACAGTATAATCACAATTTGTATATTTGCCTGAAATAGGAGTGGAATTTGCTAGTGTTAACAAATGCAAGAACAAAATAATACTATGTAAGGTTAGTTAACTGTTAACTGTTTTTCAGTAGACTTTAGAAGAATTTTCTATAATATACACAAACTTATTTCTAAAAGAATTTTCATTACACAAGTTGATGATCTTTGGATAATCAAAATTTAAAACATTACATTTATGTGTAGAGCCATTTTTATCAGCCACTACCCCAAATCCTGATTTTCTCCAAAAGGTAACTACTATGATCACTTTGATATGTATTTGACAGACTTTTAAATAATTTACATGTGTATACACATACACATAGGGCACATACACACATATATGTATATGCTCACACTAGTAGGACAGTTATGTAAGAAAATAAATTGTACTTATATATATATATATCTGTACTTTGCCTTATGCCAACAACATGTCTCGGGGATTATTTCCCATGCTGGAATGTTAAGACCTACCTCCTTCTTTTCACTTACTGCACAGCAGTCCACAATATGACTATACCCTAATTAAGTCATTGTCCTCTTATTTGGACATTTAGCTTGCTGCACACTTCTCAACTACAAGCCATGCAGCAATGAACTCTAGTGTACTTGTGCAAGTGATTGGGTCGTGGTTCTCACTGTGGTACCCAGACCAGCCAATCTGCATCACCTGGGAACTTGTCAGATGCAAATTCTTAGCCCTACCCTAGACTTACTGACTCATAAAGGTGGGGGGGGGGCTGGGGGGCGGTGCTCAGCAATCTGTAATTTAACAAGCCCTCCTGTGAGTCTGGTACATTATAAAATTTGACAACCACTGGCAGGTATGTATGTATACAGTCAGTCCTACTATATGTGTTCT
>NW_016107443.1:4899057-4921528 GCF_001604975.1 Cebus imitator
TTTTTAGTAGAGACGGGGTTTCACCATGTTGGCCAGGATGGTCTTGATCTCTTGACCTCATGATCTGCACACCTCGGCCTCCCAAAGTGCTGGGATTACAGGCGTGAGCCACCGCACCCGGCCATATATGTATTACTCTTAACCACCACTGTGCTATGCAAAAGTATGTAATAAAAGGCCACAGGGCTTATACGAATAATGAGGTTGGGGCACAACAGTTAAAACCTTTATCAGTGACACATTAAAAACAAAAGTTGGGAGCCCAGTAAAAATGATAGCACAGTTTTATACATGTTAAATGGGTAAACACACAGATGCCATACAGTAAATATGGCACCTTCCCTTGAAGAGACTTGCTTGTGTAAGTTGACATTGAAGGGGATGTTCCTTGTGAGCTTTTGGGTAGTGGTGGAAGGAGGGTTACATGAAATTGGAAGGAAAGTTTTAACACCAGATGTGGTGAGTGTGGCTCCTACCCCACGTGGCGAACTGAGTCAGTTACTTATGTTGAGGTGCATGCATTTTGTGTATTCTTATATGGCTCAGTCCATTTGGGTGCAGTTTTCTGCATTTTCCTAGCATTTCTTGTGGATAAGCAAATGTGAAATGGGAGTTATGTCCAAATTTTCCCCTAATGTATCAATTTCCTTGGAATAAATTTGCCTTTTCAATACAGGTGTCATAGCAGAACTGACTGTATATATGGGGGCTCACTCTTACACATAGATTACACAAAAAGAATTCCATACACTGTACTGAATGGTGTTTTTCACTTAATATTTTTTAGAGCTTTTGCCATATCACTAGTTACTTGTTTCTTTAAAAAATGGCATTTAAAGCATTAAGAGATGACTAAATTGATCTCTAAAATGCTTGCAACAACTTATACTCCCATCAACGTGTTTCCTACACATTGGCCAATATTACCTGTTATCACATTTATTACTTTTTGCCTACCACTAGTTAAATGTCCCTCTCTCTCTCTCCTCCCTCTCCCTCTCCCTCCCTCCCTCTCTCTCTCTCTCCTTCTCTCTTTCCCCCGCTCTCCCCCTCTCCTCCCCCACCTCCACAGAGACATTTACACTGTGAGGAACAGCTCCCATAAGTACACTGATAGAAAAAGGAACTGTAAGAGTATGAAACAGGTGGGAAGGTGGTGTTGAAATGGCAATAAATAAATAATAAATAAATAAAATGGATATAAAAGAAAACATAAGAAGAACCTATTAAAAAGGGAGAGAAAAGGAATTCCCTTTCTACTTATTTTTCACTTCTACCTTTGCTAAATACAACTTATCTGCTTTATAAGATAAGATACTGAGTCAACCCTGTAGGGATTCCATCTATCACTCTAGCTGGTTGACTTCTCCAAAAATGCAGCTTACACTATTAATCCATTCACTTCAGCAAAACATGCCTAAGGGTACCAGATTCTTCTGTTTATCAGTATTGGGTTCCATGGCCCCAACAAGCTCAGCAGATACAGTTGAACAGAGTGATGTGATGGCTTCACCTTTTGAGTCTGTGGCTTCTAATGGTGAAAGTGGCAGAAATAGAGGCTCATGCAGGTGTCAGACGTTTTCCTGTAAAGAGGTTGGCAATGGACGTAAATGTTTCCAGCTGGGCACATTACCAGCCAGGGAAGCCATAATGATTTAACAATGAAATCACATTGGTTTATGATCATTGTTGTTATTAGGAAATATCATTGCTTTTTGATGATTTACTATGTGAAACTGAGTTTTCATATAAACACTCTGATTTGCATTTATATGTAATACATATTTACGTATGTATATATATCCAGGTCAGAATGAGGATGGAATAGTGATGTAAAGATGCCAAAAATAAGGAAATGTAGAAATTATGAAGATTATTATGATGTTGTCCCTTCAACATCATATTAGATGCATTTTCCTTTATGTGAAAATGACAGAGAGCTACTAGCTGGAGCCATCTCTGTTTTGCAATTAGGCTTTTGCACCTTGCAATTGCAAACTATGATATTAATAAAATATAAAGAATATATATAAGGGTTATATATAACCACCATTTCCCTTCTAAATTAAGGACTTGCTTTCCCATCCTCATTTCTCCTCATGTGTTCTGACATGGAGAAGAGAGAGAAAAAAAAAGTTAAGAAGAGGGAGGAAGAACATTTTGACTTATAAAACAGCTTTCAGTCTCATGGGGCCTAGAACCATTGCTCTGGAGCAGTGAAGGACACTACAGGAGGCCTCTCTCTCTCTTTTTGGTTATGATTCTTTGCTCTATCAGCTGTGATGACTTGTAAGTACAGTTCCTAGGATCAACCTAGGGTGCAAAATTTAGTGGTGAGTTGCAAGGGCAAAGCAAAGCATGTCTCCCACTCATCTGCACTCAAAGTCAGGTACATAATTTGGGAAGCCCAGTGCAAAATAAAAATGTGGGGCCTTTTGTTCCAGAAGCAGGAAAAGATGCCATTGAGGGTGCTAAAATATACAGCCTTGCTCTTTTGTGGTCTTTCTCTTTCAACTTGTCATGGTATTTTTTTTATTTGCTATTCAATGCTATTATAAGAAAAATGAAAGATTTAAGTCATTGCATGAGTGTTATTTTTCATCTCTATATTGTGGAATGACAGTTTTAAATGCAAACATAAGAGCATTTAACTTGTATGTGGAATCACCAAAATTACACAGTTTGTATTTTGTTTTTACTAGCATGGAGGAAATGCCTAACAAAACTCACGCTGTTTTAATTTCACTTCTTAATACATGTACATTCTACCAAGACTCTCTACCTTTGGTTTACTGATGAGTAAGGAAGGACTAAAAGGAAAAGAAACTGTAGGTCATTGTATTAGTCTGTTCTCACACTGCTAATAAAGACATACCTGAGCTCGAGTAATTTATAAAGGAAAGCGTTTTAATTGACTCACAGTTCACATGGCTGAGGAGGCCTCACAATTATTGTGGAAGGTGAAAGAGGAGCAAAGACACATTTTACATGGCAGCAGGCAAGAAAGCCTGTGCAGGGGAACTCCCCTTTATAAAACCATTAGATCTTGTGAGACTTATTCACTACCATGAGAACAGTATGGGGGAACCGCCCCCATGATTCAGTTATCTCCACCTGGCCCCACTCTTGACATGTAGGTATTATTACAATTCAAGGTGAGATTAGAGTGGGGACACAGCCAAACCATATAATTCACCCTATCTTTCTCTGTCCTTCTATGTCGTCATTTTCAGTGTAGGTGTTTGGCCAATACAGGGAAGTAACAAGTATAAGAAAGGTTATGACAGGATTCCTTGGTCATTCATGTTTCTTAGACTTCCACTACCTTCTTTTGGTGGTTTAAGCAAATTCTGGTTTGAATGAAACGTATGGCCTCTTAGGGCTATCAGAGCTTACTCAGTTCCGGATGTATCATGTTTACCTTGCACTTGTTTGGCATCTTGCTGAACTCCCATGCACTGTGGGCCTGATGGAGTCTTGTGCTCCTAGGTCATTGTGAATGCTGTGTGTGAATGGGGCTCCTAGGAACAGCAGACACATACTGTGCACATCTTCTCTGTTTACACACACACGTTCCATTGTCCTCTCAGGCTCCACCCACAAAATACAAGTTCAAAGACAAAATCATTAAGAATTTTGAGATGGTGGCAGGAGAGCATTAAACTAAGTGCAGGACCCTTCTTTTTGGAGTCTGTGTGATGACATAGGCTGCACACCCATGAAGCTAGCCCTTTCTGTATCAGGCAAAGCTGCTGGACAGCCTGAAGCCTCATGGGCATGCCATATATGAAGGAGGCCAGCTCACAGCAAGCTGGACATTGTAAGTAGTGTACCAGTGCAAAATGGTTTCCCTGAAACCATTTAATACACTTATTTCAAACTCAGTTGACTTGATATCATTGAGACAGCTAGATCTCTTAGAGGGCTCCCAGTGCCACAAGGAGTGCCTTTCAGATGGGTCTTTGAAATCTCAGTATTATAGCTAGACCCAGGTACTCATCATTGAATCAATCTCTCTATATCTCTTAACATTTTTTTTTTGTCTTTCTCATAGGATTTCCAGCAGGAGAGCTCCAGAAGCCTTTCTTTTGGGGAACAGAATATCCTCGGTGAGTAAATGAGTAAAGAAACCAGTTACCAGTTAGGAAGAAAGAACATGTTGCTTTCCTGGAGGACAAAAGAAACAAAATCAGTGGTTATTCAGCAGAAAGAAGACATAGAATCTGGCATGGGTTGGCTGTACTCTTATCATTTTAGGTATTTGTTTTGCAATCCTTGTTGCCAGGGTATATGACTGGACAGGAAGCCCAACTTACACATAGGTGGGTTTCATTTTTATGTATTTATTCTCTTACCCATTAACTCATACTACCAATATTTGGACCTTGAAGGATTGTTGGGATTTGAATTCATGGTGATGGGTCTAAAACCATTCCAGGTAGAAGAAACAATGTGAGATAAGGAGGCAAAAGTGTTTCTATAATGGCAGAGTCTAGTTTGGCTAGCCCAAATGGTATATGAAGGGAAGGTGTGGAAACGAAGACTGAGAGTTGATATTGGACGGCTCTGCATGGCAGGTAAGGAGCTCAGATACTAATTGGCAATAGAAAATATTGAAATTTTTGAGCAAGTTAGTAAGATAATCAAGTTCATCTTTAGAAATATGACCTGTGAAGCTACAGAATAAGTCAAAATTGGTAATGTACTAAGTTAGGGATACCAGTTTAAAAGTCATTTTAATGCCAAAAGATTGTAGACTCATGTAATTCACAATTTCCATACATAGTAGAGTTTCTGATAATATTCAATGTCAGTATCAACACTTTTATTTTATGCTTTTTACTTGCTGTGTTTTAATGCATGGAAAATTTTAGTCTTGATTTTATAAGTTGAGTCTCTTGTGTTTTGGTTTGGATATATGACAATTTAAAAATATATAGGTTTAAAAGATATAGATTCCCATAAATATATCAATAAGAGAAATTGGGCTTTCCCAGAAGCTGACCTTGTGATAAGTATTCAAGTGCAATTAGTTCTTTTGAGAGGTGCTACAAGGAAACACCAACAGGAGAGTGGAGAATTGAGATAGTGAGGGAAACAAGCCAAATAAATTGTGTCCTATGAGTCTTTTATGGCCGCCAAAATGAATTACTACAAACTTAGTGGCTTTAAATTACATGAACTTATAAACTTATAGTTCTGTAGGTCCAAAGTTCAACTTGGTTCTCATTGGGCTAAAATCAAGGCGTCAGCAGGGCTACATTTCTTTCTGGAAGCTCTAGAGTCGAATCTGTTTTCTTGCCTTTTCTAGCTTCTAGAGGGGGCCCACATTCCTTGGCTCATGACCTCTTTCTCCATCCTTAAAGTTCCATAGTCACATCTCCTTCTGACTCTCATCTTCTGTCTCTCCCGTCTACTTAAAAGGACCCTTGTGATTACATTGGGACCATTCAGATACTTCAGGATAATCTTCCTATTTTAAGGTTAACTGATTAGCAACCTTAATTCTATTTGCAGCTTTAATTGCCCTTTGCTGTGTAACATAACATATTCACAGGTTCCAAAGATTAGCATGTGGACATCTTTTGTAGGCCATTATTCTGCCTACCACATGTGTGTTACAAAGCCAGTTATCACTGTGGGCAACTGGAGCTCAATCTTGATGGGGAACTGTAAAACATGCTTCAGAGTGATCACACCTCAGAGACATGGCAGCTGGGGTATTTATCCTCCCACTCACCTTCTATCATTGATTGAGGGCTGCTACCAGGCGGTACCTGGCAGTGTCCATCCTAGGCCAACAGGGCTCTAGTGGCCAGAGAAAGTCCTTAGGCAACTAGCTTCAGGTGCTGACATTTGAAGGGTGTCAGATTGGTGTGCTCAAAAATGGTGAATGCTAAGAGGACATGGGCAGCCATTGCTAAAGCTTACTACATGGAGACACCATTGTTAGAATAAATAAGAATTCTAGGTTTGTATTTAACCAAATTCATTAATATCATCCCAGGCTTCTGCTGCATAGTTTTCTTTAGAGTTCAGATGTTTGGAATCAATTTGCCCTACTTTTAAGATTAGAAATATGTATATATTTCTAAAAAAAAAATGTTTAGGCAAAATATTCTTTAAGCTGCCTTCAAACTAATAAAGTCCTAGAATTCTTTGATTCTGCTTATTGTTAACAATTTAACTGAGTTTCTATTATTGTGGTTAGGAAATAGTCTGGTTAGATTTTGATGTTATTAGATGATTTGTTTATTGGGTCTGTGAGCATGATTTTCTGACATAAAAGCTAAGGTCATAGAAACCTAGGAGTTAATGTTAGTGTCTATTTGTTTGTACCTTAGGCTAAGTCATAGCGAATACTTGAGTGTGAAAGAGAATTTTTTTTCCTGAAGATTTCTATGTCCTTATCCACTCAATGAATAGCTATTAAGTATCATTTGGGTATTTGGCATTGGGAATATAAATATGCTAAAGACATGGGAGTCACGGTCCAGTGAGATGGCCTCCCATAAGTTCATCTATTCTGTATTAATAGATGGAGAGCCTCTAGAATCAAGGGAGTGAGTATCCTTTCTGCTCACACTGGTCAGCTTAGTCCTCATCTGAGTGTTGAGTCTAATTATGGGGCATGAACAAGCTGAATTGTTTCCAGAGGAGAGAATCAGGTCTGTAAATGGTTGAAGACAACATTTCCCAAAGTGTGTGTTCCATGAAATAGTAATAGAGGTAAGTCATCCTCTACTTCCCTCAGTTTTGGAGAATCACAGTAGTTATCAGCATAAAAGTTCCGTAGAATTTCTGCAAGAAAGAAACCTATTTGGATGTGTTTAACACAGCTATCTTTTTTGTACCATTAACCATCCCCACTTCTGTCCTCAGCCCGCCACCACCCTTCCCAGACTCTGGTAACCATCCTTCGAAACCTGGAGGTTCCCAAACTCCCCTATGTTTTGGGAAATGCTGATCTAGAATTCATGACTGAAGAATAAGAGCTGAAAGAACTTAACACCTGAGGGGGAACCTCATAACTGTCAGCATATTTTTGAAGGAAAGTTAAGGTGGGAGAATGAATTACTATATTCAGGAGATTCAGCAGGTGTTCAATTAGAGGCTGCACTAGGCCAATAGATGGAAGCCATAGGAAAGACATTTCAGATCAGCATTATGGAGAGCTATTATGTTTAGACTCGTCCAAAGAGGGAATGGGTTATGTTAGAAGGGGATGAGCTCTTGGTCATTGGAAATACCCAAACAGAGTCTTATAACCATTTAAATGGGTTTTTCTAGAGGGATCCCATTCCAGAACTTGGACTAGATGACCTGTAAGGCATTTCTAACTCAGAAATGTTTATGGTTTTATGATTCAGGCATTGGGCAGCCCTTACTTGACAACAGTGTGAGATCATGGTTAGTCCAGACAGCAGTATGGTAGTTTTGTTGTTGACAGCAAATTCTGTGTACATGTTAAACCCATTGAGTAATAAGAACAAAAGAGAAACTGAGTAGGTAGTGAAATTGGTGTCTTCCCCATTTCATTTATGGAAGACTAGATCTTCAATGCAAGAAATCTTACAGTTTCTGAGCAGCCAGCCAAGGTTGCATTTTAAAAGGGAGAGTTTATTTATTTTTTAATATGACATGCAATGTAAATACTCTTCATTGATAAAATGGAGGATGTGAATCTAATATTATGAAATATTATTGCCAGGCTTAGTCATATAAAATTACTTTTTGTCTCTTGTCCAAAGGATTGTCATTATGTAACTGAGAATTGAAACTTACAATGATTCAATCCCTTTCTGAATTCTCTATTACCTTTTGCAAATAGGAAGCTTGTTGGAGCAGCCCCTCTCTTAAGGGACATTTATTGCACAGCAATTTCTATAAGTTTCCACTGTTCATGCCTTCAATTCATCCAGTCCACAGCATTGACAGAGGGTTGTAGAGGACCAAGTACTTATTCTCAGAGCTGAGAGACCTGGAAAAACTAAATGCTGCACTCTACACACTGATAGCTACTGCTGCAAAAATTAACACTATGTAAAATTACAAGTTTGTCCCACACTACTATGATAGTCCTATGATTGAAATGCATAATTTCACTCTTCTTTAATGAAGGTTTGCAGTGATGGAAAAACAGTAGGAAGCATTTTTTCAAATGCAAATTACCTTACAGGAAAGAAATAATAAGGGAAAGAATTGCCACCAAGGGGAAAAATTAAATCATACAACACTTCCTTGGGTATAGTTGAGACAAACAATTAGTATGGTAAGGATCATTATGTCTTGTAATAGCATGTTGCTTCAAAAATTTCCATTCCTTCCAGTTATGGGTGCTATCTATTTGCTGGGTGACTTTGATGTTGCATGTCAGGAACTAACTGTGAGATATTTTTAGCATAATTGCAAATCTCATGAAGAATCTTCACAATAAGGATTCTAAGTGGTCTGTAATTCTCATCCATAGGTTCAGTGACTAAATTCAGATACATATAGATCAGTCACTTGCATGAGATGGTAAAGTTAACTCATCAATTAGTTGAATCATTGTTACTTTCTTACTCTGTACTAGGTAAAGAGGATTTAGCAATGAACAAGTAGATAAGGGATTGGCCTCAATAGAATTCATACTGAGAGAGAAAATCCCAGACACACATATGGAAACCCCATTATTGATTTCTTCATATATTCTTAATATGCTTTGCTATGTAACAAAGCACCATCAAGCAACCATTTGTTGGCTTATTATTCTGTAGTTTGGGCAGGACTGAGCTGAGACAGCTGGTCTCTGCTCTGTATGGTGCTGGCTGGGGTCACTCAAGTAGGGCTGGAGGATCTAAGGTGACTTTACTCACATGTCTGTGCCCCAGTTGGGCTGGCTCTGATGGCTGGGGCCTGCCAGGGCCTCTCTCTCTTCCTTCAGAGTCTCTCAACTTCTGGGGTTTCCTGTTTGCCTCATTTGGCCTCATTCTCTCTAGCTAGTTAGTTAGCTTCTTTGCAAGTGACTTGCAAGAAGGTGGAAAATGGAAGCTACTAAGTTTCTTAAGGCCCGGAAATTATACCTGACTCCTTTCACTACATTCTGGTGGTCATAGCAAGTCTCAAGGCCAGTCCAGATTTAAGCAGAGGGCAATCAATTGCCTCTTGATGGGAGGAGGGGATATTTGCATTCAGGGGTGGGTAGAATTGTGGGTGGCCCCTTTTATAAATAATCTACCACATGCTTCTTCAGAGGTGAAGAGAAACAATGTGGCACCTTTTTCAAATCCTTGCTATTCAGTTGTCATCTTGTCTATAACAGAAAGAGGAACGTGGCTGCCTTTGAAAACAGAGTGATCCCTTTTAATCTCTGCTCTATTTCTTTTTTATGACTACATTTGGAAAACAATTTAACTTCCAAGATTATAATGACTTTTCAACACGTTTCCATTTGGAAAACAATTTAACTTCTAAGATTATAGTGACTTTTCAACAAGTTTCCAGATAAAAAAATAAATGATATGTTTACTGACAGGATCTTTTCAAGCCCTGTTTTAGGTGTTCATAAATATATAGCTACAGCAGATATAAAATCATAGAAATCTTAGGGCTGAAAGGGACTTTAGAAATCATCTCTTTCACATCCCTAATTTCACAGAGCAGGATGCTAAGGTTCATATGTGGTCATAATGACAATGTTAGAATTTATATTTTGTCTATTTAAATTGGAAGATATGTTTAGTTTTTTTGTAGCTTTATGGGTTTGGTTATTAGATTGTTATTACCATGGTTACTAGAAAGCAGTTTATCTTGGCTTTCCATTGAAAAAAATTAAAGGATTATGCTCTAAGATTCATGCTTGTAATTATCTCCAATTTATTTATTTATGCCATAGATCTCTGAGTTATGGTGCTATAGGAGTAATTGTTGGACATGAATTTACACATGGATTTGATAATAATGGTAAGTACTGGTTCATTTTACAAGCTGCTGCTTTTATAATAACGTTGACTATGTGGATGTTAATTGTCATGATTATCTTTGCATAACAGCAGCATCATAGCTTGAAGATTATCCAAAGCAGTGTGAAGGCTGATTGAAAACTTTTCCCTGTGTCTTGCTGTGATAGCTTGCAATAAATAAACAGTTGTTCCCATTGGTGATCGGGGTAGACTTTAAAAAGCGGCCTTGTAATTTCAATAAAATTAGCTTTGCATTTAGATCAGGATTGCTGTAGCTGCCATAGTAGTTACAGGGATTGATTTATAGTATTTCCCTTTGTCATTTCTGTATTCATTGTCTTGAGATATTCTCCCTGGGGAGCAAGCTTTGCTCCAACGATGATTTTACATGCTGCCAAGTTAGGACTTGTTGAGTTAGGACTCTGGAGCTTGGCTGACTGGTTCCCTTTTACGATTTCGAAGATTATGCAATGCTTAGTGTCTATTTTTCTCTATACTGGCTTATATTCTGATTTTTTTTTTTTTTTTTTTTTTTGAGACAGAGTCTAACTCTGTCTCCAGGATGGAGTGCAGTGGCACTATCTTGGCTCACTGCAACCTCGGCCTCCTGGGTTCAAGCAATTCTCTTGCCTCAACCTCCTGAGTAGCTGGGATTACAGGCATGTGCTGCCACACCCAGCTAATTTTTGTATTTTTAGAAGAGATGGGGTTTCACCACGTTGGCCAGGATGGTCTTGATCTCTTGACCTCGTGATCTGCCTACCTTGGCCTCCCAAAGTTCTGGGATTATAAGCATGAGCCACTGCCCCTGGCCTATTCTATTTGTTCCTAATAATCTATGTAATAGGATATGCTTTGTATCCCAATGACATTTAAGAAAAAGGAAAAAGCAGAATACGACATAAACTCAAGAAATGACTGCCTTTGAGAGTCTTCATCATCGTTAATCAGCACTCTTTTCTCCTTTAACTTTGGAGTATTATTGGAAGGCCACATGAAATCTCTGAAACTTATGGATTAGCAGCAAATTACTATCACATCCACACCCATACAATGATTTATAGGCAGTCTCAGGAACCAGCTGCCCCAAGGCAACGTTATATACAGGGGGACCTCTTCCTTCCTTCCCTGTAGTATCTCTAACATCCTTTCCTGGATACCTACCCTAGGGCCAGAGACCCTTTGGCTCCTCTAGAAAAGTCTTCCTGTACTCCCACCAGACCTTCCTTAATCACGTAGATTTTTTTTGTTCCCCTGGTCTTCGTTTCTCTGTTAAAATGTAGCTGATCTGTAGTCATCTGACTCTCCAGAGTTAGACTTTCTGTCTTTGGGTGTTTGGTTTATCTGAGATGAGATGAGAGTCTTAACTAAGAAACAACAGCTAGTAGTTTCTTCCTAGGAAATTTAAGTACAGTTCCTCCCCCAGAACCTTCTGAAGAACTTGCGAAGTCTCTCTCAAAGGAATGAATCTAATGGTGGCAATTTCACTCTAACCAATGCTTAGGACAGTGCATTGCACATATATGTCTGGTACCTATTTAATGAGTGGTTAGTAAGGACAGTGACTCCATACTATCCCAGGGGGTGGTGGTAGTAGCATATAGCCTTGCTGAAGAGTTTTGGGTTGTTCCAATTAACAACTTTACTTAGGGGACTTTCTTGTAAGCTGTCTGTGTAATTAAACAATGCTTTTGATTCTCATAGTAACCTTGAATATAGAAGACAGTCTAGCAGCATCCAAATTTTGTTTCAAAGGATGTAGAGAAGAATGAAGTGAGCACATAGCCAGAAAGCATGTTTAACTAATCTTTCTTCCATTATGATTTGGAGATTTTCATTCTTGTTCCAAGTTTTCTTTTTAGAGCAATCTTTCTCGTCTAAGCAGGACACTAGTGGCTGTAGAATGATTCATAACAGAGGTTTTATGTGTCTTTCAGCTCCTGGCAACTTGGAGGAAACTGGTTCTTATAGGGCTGAATCAGGGTCTATGATCTCACAGTATGGATGACTCACTGGGGCTATTCCTATGGATCATCTGGAATTTAGCTGGTAGTAATGCTCTGATTTCCTCCATGGGCTTTCTAAATGAAGGCATCTTATTTCATAGTCCAGTGAACATTTTGGGTCAGATCAGTTGAACACACAGAATGCAAGATTGGATAAGACTAATATATGTAACAAATTGTTGAATCTCATTTTTAAGATGCTCTATGTTCCTTAGAAGGAAAGAACTTTCTCAATTCTCTTTATCCTTTTCACTCTTTTTACAATTAACCTGTGACATCGGAGAGAAGGCAGGAGCTGATCTGAGGAAGAGTGTTCCCTGCTGTTATGACTGCTTTTTGAAGGCTTGTCGAGGTGAGGGAAAGGAAAGATGAATTTAGTTTCCATAAATAACATAAATGTCTTTGAACTTTTCTTTTTGCTAGGTAGAAAATATGATAAAAATGGAAACCTGGATCCTTGGTGGTCTACTGAATCAGAAGAAAAGTTTAAGGAAAAAACAAAGTGTATGATTAACCAGTATAGCAACTATTATTGGAAGAAAGCTGGCTTAAATGTGAGTACAACTGTGGCTAAGGGGGAGCCTTGTGTTTCATTTTTCCTCATTTGGACATTAGCTTGCCTTAAACCATTGGTTCTCAAAGCGTGTTTACAAGATCAACAGCATCTGTCTTCCCTGGGAACATTCTTGAGTCCTACCCCGTACCTGCTGAATCAGAATCTTTGGGACGGGGGCCTTGTCATCCCTTAACCAGGTAGGAACTTTGTCCTGATGTATTACTGGGGCTGGAAAATACCTAAATCCTTGCTATGCCTCAAATCTATTATACTTGCAGATGAACTTAGGTAAAAATCCATATGCTTCTTTTAAAGGGAATGTTTATAAACACTGACTTGGTTCTCCTGGTTCTTAAACCATGCTCAGCCCAGGTGAGACCACTGCTCATTCAGGCAGAGAAACCAGTCAGTATCCTTGAATGGTGTCTAGCTATCTTATCAGTGTCCTGGAAAGCCCCTTTCTCCGCCTATATATTTTGGAATATCTACAACTGTGACCAGAGAAGACCTAAAATGGGTGCTTCTGTGTATCTATATTATAGTGCAAGGGTTTTCACACTGAAAAGTCATCTGGAGTATATGTTGCTTCAAAAACAGCATAGCAGAAAGGGGTTCTAGAATCAGACATGGGTCCAAATCTAGGTTCAACTAGTTTTTATGAACTTGGGCAAGTTACTTAATATTCCTGAGTCTCAGCATCTTCATTTGTGAAATGGGTGTTTCTGAACTCATTTATTTGTTGTAAGAATTAAATGAACAAAGCAATGTGAAGCACTAGCACAATGCCTGACCTACAGTAAATGTTCAATACAAGACAGTTAATATTCCTGATCCTTTGTGACATACTCATTAGTACCCTATCCCAGGAAAAAACAAAGCCAAAGATTTTCTGGGTTTAAAAAAACCCAAAAAATAATAGAACAGTTTTCTTGGAGGAAGGGAATTTATATTTCCTGGTGATTATCATATGCAGGCATGAGAGTGAAACTTTTGACTTAATTGAAACAAATGTATCCCCATACTGGTCCTGAGAGGTGTAGTTATTACTAAGTGTACAGGTTTTACGTATGAGGTTCAAAGGGATTAAACTGAGGTTCAGAGTCTAGATAAGAGTTTATGTCTGTACGACTCCAAAGTCCATACTCCTTCCCCTATATCATGCTCAGGTTCTTATTTTAAGTTCATTTTATATCTGGGTGATGTGTGGGTGGACTGCTCTTCACCATTTATTTTGGCCCAAGTGTCAGAGAGATTGAAACTTAATTCTGACAAATGTGTACCTTTGTCACAAGGACGATAGAAAGGGCATGCCTGTCTTAGCATAAATCCACTTAACCATCAGAAAACAGCTTCAGTTTCATTCCCACAGGAGAGTGGGTGGCTTCCTTTGTGGATATAAGGGCCATGCTTCATTTTTCTGGATTCATTTATAGGAGCTATTCCTTTGTGCCTCAATGTTTCTTTGTTGTGAATTCGGCAGAGCTCAGATGGGGCACCACAGATGCAGGCTATCAGCAGCTGTTGAGCCTTTTTGTTGTGGTTGAGTCATGAGAGTCCAAACCTAGGGCCATGTGGTCTACTGAGGCAGACCAGAGTTCAAGGAGCCAGAGGGGAGAGTCTGCTCCAAAAGGCTCTCTTTTAGATATAAAGCTTAGAGTGAATGGCTAGGCATGGTGGCTCATGCCTGTATTCTCAACAGTTTGGAAGGCCAAGGTGTGAGGATCACTTGAACCTAGGAGTTCAATACCAGCCTGGGCAACATACAGAGACTCTGTCTCTATAAAAACATTTTTAAAAAAAATTAGCTGGGTGTAGTGGTGCAAGCCTGTACTCCCAGCTACTCAGAAGGTTGAGATGGAAGAAGTGTTTGAACACTGTAGTGAGATATGATCACGCCACTGCACTCTAGTCTGGGTGACATAGACCCTGTCTCAAAAAAAAAAAAGCTCAGAGTAAAAAGGAAGGGGATTAAATTTAAGCAGAACTGGATAATATGATCATGATCTTCAAGAGCCAAGAGGAGTTGGTACTTGAGAAGGTAGCATAGTAGGAAGCAAAGGCTTTGGAGACAGAAGACTGCTTGTGTTTGAATCCCAGTGAAAATGTGAGCAGTTTCGTCACTCTGTCTTCTGTTCACTAGGAGAGCCCAAGAAAGAGGTTCCTTAGGTCATGTTTTTTTTTTTTTTTTTTTTTTTTTTTTTTTTTTTTTTTTTTTTTTTTTTTTTTNATAGCATCTCACTGTGTCTCCCAGGCTGGAGTGCAGTGGTGTGATCTTGGCTCACTGCAACCTCCGCCTCCTGGGTTCCAGTGATTCTCCTGCCTCAGCCTCCCAAAGAGCTGGGATTAAAGGCACCCTCCATCATGCCTGGCTAATTTTTATATTTTTAGTAGAAACAGGGTTTCTCCATGTTGGCCAGGCTGGTCTTGAACTCCTTACCTCAGGCGGTCTGCCTGCCTTGACCTCCCAAAGTGCTGGGATTACAGGCCTGAGTGACCACACCTGGCCTAGGTCAGTGATTTATACGAGAAAGTAGTTTCAGGAGAAGCCTATAATAAAATGAGGGATACCTGTTGGTTTCAGATGTTTAGCCTCATCCTGATTCCACAAAGGATTCTGGAGCATGAATTATACCACAGAAATTGTTAAGCCCAGGGGCTGTTTGATCTGTATGTCAGTCAATTACTGGAAGTCTCCAAATGAGGTGTCTCCTATAAACTAAGGTTGATCTGAGCTGTTAGCAGCTGCAGGAATGGGTGCACAGTTTAGGGAGAAAAGGGGATCTGGTGGGATATCAACATCTGCTATGTACTCTGAGCTTTAGATCCTTAATAGTTGAGCAAGGATGGTGGTAATTAGCACTTTCCTCATAGGATTGTGGATAACAAAGAATATATGTAAAGCAGGAACGGTAGCCTTTGTATACTGAAGCTAGGAGGGTCCTGCGTGATTACAGTGAATAATATTTTCCAAAGATTTGTTTTTATTCCTTGATATTGCTTGATACCTGGGTGATTGGGCTAGCTTAAAAGTAAAGAGTTGGTAAGATCCGTGGTTTGAAAGTTTCAAGCAAGGTATATTAGTTTTCTGTGGCTTGCTCTAACAAGTTACTATAAACTTAGTAGCTTAAAAGAACATAAATTTATTATCATACGGTTCTGTATGGCAGAAGTCTGACATGGATCTCAGTGGCCTAAAATCAAAGTGTTAGCCGGGCCACATTCCTTTCTAGAGGTTCTAGGGGAGGATTGGTTTCCTTGCCTTTTCTAGCTTTCGGAGGCCGGCCACATTGCTTAGCTCATGGCCCCTTCCTTTTTCAAAGCCAGCAATGACCAGTGGAGTCTTCTCACATTGCATCACTGTGACACTCTCCTGCCTCCCTTTTCCTCTTGTAAGGACTTTTGTAATTACACTGGATCCACCTGGACAATCCAGGCTAAAGTCTGCATCTCAAGATCCTTAACATAATCACATCATAAAAGTCTCCTTTGCCATACTTTATTTTTCCAGCTTCATTTCGTAGCGGCCATTCCTCTGTGCCTGAATCTTCTTTGCAGTGAATAAGATAACATATTCACAGGTTCCAGGGATTAGGACACAGACATCTTTGGGAGGCCATTATTCTGCCTATTACACAAAGGTTGTAGGGCTTTTCTATAAGCAGCCAGACAGTAAATAATTTATGCTTTGTGGGGCGTATGGTCTCTGTTGCAATATTTAATTTTGCCATTGTAGCAAAAGCGCAACTACAGACAATATGTATATGAATGGGCATGGCTGTGACCCAATAAAACTTGATTTATGAACACTAAAATTTGAATTTCACATAATTTTCATGTGCCACCAAATATTATTCTTCTTTTGATTTTCCCCAGTTGTTGAAATATGTAAAATCTGGTCTTATCTTGCAGCCTGTACGAAAACAAGTAGCAGGTGGGATTTGGCTTGTGGGCTGTATTGGTTTAGAATATTTTTGTCCTAGCTCATTTAAAGTTGTTTTAAGAAACAATCTCGAATATTGGGAAGAATTTCTTTACCATGCTTGGCTGGTTGTCATACATATTGCAAACCTCAACCTTGTGATCTGCACTACTTCTATTTGATTTTTGTTCCCTAGGAGAGCTACTTTTAATTTTTCATAGAAATTGCTGAAGGTCTTGAAATCTTGTTCCTGTGTGGATGGTAAATTTTTGGAAACACAGGCGCAATGAGAAGAATACTCAAATTCTGTGAGTTAATCAGAGAAAGTAACCTGTGTATTGACATTCCTAATTTTTCCCGTTAAACCACAGTCTCTCAGAATATTGTTAACGTTTTATTGGAGCTGGCTAATTATGACTATCTTTGATTTCCTGAATGTAATTTTCTCTTTAAAAATTGATACTTTTCTTGCTATAATATTTATGCCCCTTGCTGAATGATAGTTGACCACAAAACACTCATTTTTCTTTTTTCTTTCGGTTAGGTAAAGGGGAAGAGGACCCTGGGAGAAAATATTGCTGATAATGGAGGCCTGCGGGAAGCTTTTAGGGTATGCATTGCTATGTTTGCTGTGGTTGTAAAAATCAAGCCATTAAACACCATATGGGTGTACCTCACTTCATACCACAGTTATGTTCTTGAGGCGTTAGATATTATGGAATTTCTGTAAATAGAAGTGTATCTCCCCATTGACCCTATTATATAAATAGAACTACATTTCTTTTTCTTTTTGGGGTGGAAAGTCACCCTAAAGAATAATATTTGTTATTGAGAATCATGTATTTAAAGGATAGCTTTTAGAAATCAGATTGAAGCCTGCTACAGAACTCTCCTTGGGGCTAGGTTCATTTGTTTTCCTTGAGTAGGTCTTTCTGTAGTCCTCTTACAATATCCAACTTCTCAGTTATGGCCAGAGGGTAGTGGTTCTCATATACTGGGCAAGGTTCATTATAACGTTTTCATCATCCACTAGTTTGTGGTCAAATAACAGGCATAAGGAGAATGCAGAAAGATTTCATAAAGCTAAATGCATTCAATTTAACGACTGGACTGTTATTCCCGGTTATGTGTTTTCTATATTTTATAAAAGGAGGGCACTACTTTTACATGGCAAAGTAAAAACAATGGTAATATGTGGACCCCAAAATTTATTGCCATAGGGGTCTTGCCATTGTATTAGTTTGTTCCCTGCTAGGAATAGAAAGAACAGCTTCTTTTCCCAAGTGTTATTTAACATCTGAATGCTTTGGTCCAGCTGCTTTGGTATACATTGAGTGTAAGGCCTTTCTGCAGGTGTACCTGCATTACTGGTAAGTGATAGGACATGGACGTGCATTTCCAGGTGTTTCTTTTCATAAAGAAAATTTTGACATGATGCATTTTGCATGTGGCAGGAGTACCTATTGAGAAAAGAGAAAAACTCACCATTGCAAAGACTCATCTCTTCTTGTTCTCTCACCAGGCTTACAGGAAATGGATAAATGACAGGAGGCAGGGAGTTGAGGAGCCTCTTCTACCAGGCATTCCATTCACCAACAACCAGCTCTTCTTCCTGAGTTATGCTCATGTGAGTAGACCGAGGAAAGGGGATCAAAGAAAGATTTCAAACAAAAGTTTTATGGCATGAATTTGATTTTAGCAAAAATTTTACCTTCTTAGAGTACATAATTAATTAGCTAATTGAATCAAGGTATATTTGTATTTTTTAAATCAAGTGGGTTACCAGCCCTATGGTAATTCATTTGGTAGTTCCTCAACGTATCTTGACTTCTTAATGTATTTGATACTAGTTGTAACCATTTCTATCTAGTAAGTTGTTCTTTGGCTTTCATGAGCCTGCCCTTTCCTGTATTTCTCCTCCTTTGCTGACTTTATCCCACTGCTCTCAGCCTGTGGAGGACCCTCAGGGTCACCTTCCCAACTCTCGAATGCATATGCACAGACCCCTAAAGCTGAAGAACAACAAAGGCAACTAGAGTCATGTCATTCTTTTGTGAGTTTAACAGGCTCTTAGAGCAGAAATTGAAAGGAAGATGTGCAGGAAATAAAGCACAGTTCTGAGTTTGAGTCTCTGGCTAATGAGGCAAGTGCCAAGTCTTTCTTAGTTATTACAGCTTATGTCATAAACATGTAGGCAACCTTTTCAAAGAAGTCAGGGACAGGTCAATAAAGGTTCTAATGAATGGCCTCACAGGGGGCTAATGTATGTATATGCTCAAATCATCAGTACAACCTTTTGTTCCTAAGTCTTTGCTTTCACTGCTAAGCTCATTCAGTTACAAGTCTTCTATAATTGACTCTTGTGAAAGGATTCTTGCTTGCCTGGAGTCTTCTATTTCTTAAAGCTCATATAAAAACACTAAATAAGTTATTATTTAGCAACCTGATGTCAACAAAACTCTAGTCATCAACAAAATGACTTTCCTTTTAGTTTTCCTGTTTCTATCATCACATCCCCAGTCTTCGAATTGTCCTGGTTAGAAAGCCTGGATTCTTAGGTCTTATGTGATGCATCTATCCTCATTTTTGTTACATGTGTTCCGGAAGCTAGATGTTTCATACTTTTAAATGCTTTTCAGATTCAATATTTTCTCTCCTGTTTTAGGAAGTTTGGGCTGCTATAACAAAGTGTCATAGACTATGTGGCTTAAAAACGGCAGAAATTTATCACAGATCTGGAGGCTGGAAGTCTGAGATTAGGGTGCAGGCAGGATTGAGTTCTGGTGAGGGCTTTTTTCCTGTGTTGCACACTGCCAACTTCTGTGTCCTCACAAGGTGGAAAGAGCTAGTTAGCTCTTCTGGCCTCTTCTTATATGGGTACTAATCCCATTCATGAGGGCTTCACCCTCATGATTTACTTAGCTCCCAAAGGCCTACCTCCTAATACCATAACATGGATTAGGGCTTCAACATATGAATTTTGGGGAACAGAAACATTTATTCCATAGCATCCCCATTACCCTATCTCATCATATGTAGGCATAATCTTAATATCCTCTACCCTGGATTATCCCAACAGCCTTACGGAATGTTAATCTGACTTCAGCACTTTTTTTTTTTTTTTTAACCACTGTTTCACTTACCTCAGAATGCCACTTTTATTTCATTACCAACCTGCTCAAAGAACTACAGTGGCTCTCAAATGCCGACCACATGGAAGCCAAACACCTCCATCTCCATCTGACTTCCCAGATTTTCAGTATGATCCGACTCCACCCAACCCATTTTAATTTCCCATAACTCCATTGAGTGAGGAAAAAAACTCAGCCTTAGCTAGGCAAGTATCCTCACTTCCGCCCTATAATGTCATGCCCATTACTGTCTCTTTGGCTTTGCTTCTGATTCTCCTTCTATAATACAAGCTTTCCTACTCTTCCCCCTCAGATGGCTATTCAATCTAAGCCTCATCCTTCAGGATCCATCTTCCACTCCCTCCACATCTTCCATAAACTCTTCCCCAATGAATCCTCCAGTCCTTATTATTTTCTTTTATCTTCAACTCCTTTTACACTTACTTTCATTACCATGCAGTTGAGTACTTAGCTGCTCTCTAAATGTTCAAGAATTTTAGTTTTATCTTCACAGCTAATCTTTGGATCTTTACACTTCCTGTGTATCTCCATAGCACCCAGCAAAGATGCTGGGTATTTTGAAGACACTTGATGTTTTTAGATCAATTGCTTGAAAGGAATAAGACTAACAATTCAACTAAGGAGACTCCCTTTTGGGTCAGTGCTGGGTCAGATATCTAAAATAAGTATACAAAAAATAGAATTTTCTAGAGTTGGGGTTGGCAAACTATAGGGCCAAATAAGGCCTCCTGCCTGTTTTTGTAAATAATGTTTTATTGGAAAGCAGCCACATGCCTTCATTTAATCATGACCTGTGGCTGGTTTTGTGCTACAGGGGCACAGTTGAATAGTTGAAACAGGGACTTTATGGTGTTCAAAGCCTAAAATTTTTGCCACCTGTCTCTTTCCAGAAAAAGTTTGCTGACCCCTACTCTAGAGGACAAAGTATAGTGATCTATCAGTTCTTACTATTTACATCTTAGTCCACAATATCTCTTTGTAGATTAAATAAACTAATTGATAGGGATGTTACTTATAATTTTGAAATGTTTCCAGATCTAATACCAAACTATTTCTGATTTATTTTAAAGTGAAGAGATTTAGGGGGGGAAAGTGGAAAGCTATTTTATATCACTAGTGAGAAATTTATCTTGGAGTTTTTCCCACTGACAGAATGAGGAGATTTTCAATCTTTTACACTTTAAAGTAAGTCTGCTTCTAAGGAGTAAAATTACTTTCCCTCCTGGGAAGGTACTAAGAAAACAGTAGCAGCCATAATGTGTTTTCAGAAGTCTCTTAAGTGATATATGGAGCAAAGACAATACTATATTATAATGTAAGACCATAAGAAATGAGGTAAAATCAAATGCCACAAACTACTTCACATCAGCTAACTTCTGAGGAAATTAGGGAATCACATTACAAAACGCCTTCAAAGAAGTCAAATTCAGAACCACTGTGACTGGAGGTTTTTCTTCATCAAAAGCAACAACAGATTGGGGAAGAACCAAGATGGCCGTTTAGGAACAGCTCGGAGTTGCAGCTCCCAGTGAAAGCACAGAGGGTGAGTGGACGCCGCATTTTTATTGCCCACGGACCAAGAGATTCCCAGGCGGAGGAGCCCCACAGTTTGCCAGTGTGGTTCTTTTGGTCGGCATGGCTGCTTTGTTGGCGCCCCGGCCAGGGGTTATCCATACAAAATACACTGGTCCCGGTGCCCTTTTGGCTGGCGATTGGAGCCCCGGGAAATCGCCCATTCATCTGATTAAAGAGGGGACTGAACAGGGAGCCAGGCCAGGGGATTCCTGGGCAAAAGTGCCGCTGTTTAAGCTGGCAAGTCACTGCATGGGAAATCACACAGATCCCGACACCTTTTCAACAGGTGACTGGAACACCTGTGATAGAGTCGACTGTTCAACTAAAAAAGAAAAAAAAAAGGCTCTGAGGCAGGGAGCCAGGTGATCAGGCTCGGCTGGTCCCACCACCACAAAAGAACAGCAATCAGAAACTCTCTGGATTGAGAGTTCCATAGCAAGCGCAGCTGAACCTGGCATGGTCCAGCTCTGTGGGGGAGGGGCGTCTGCCATTACCGAGGCACTTCACCACTACGGAGGTAGTCTGCCATTCCTGAGGCAGCCTGCCATTGCCAAGGCAACCTGCCATTACAGAGAGTCCGCCAATACAGAGGTGGGCCAACATTGCCGAGGCAGTTCTAACTACACCCATATAAACAGGACTGCAGGGAAGTTCATACGGCAGCTGGGCGGAGCCCACAGCAGCTTAGCAAAGCCTCTGCAGGCAGACAGTGACTGTGTTGCCTCCTTGCTGGGCAGGGCAGCCCTGAAAAAAAAAAAGGCAGCAGTACAATGGAAACTCATAAAGCCCTAACTCCCTGGGACAGAGCACCTGGGAACAAAAAGCGGTTTATGAGTTCTGCTGCAGCAGACCTAAATGTACCTGCCCAGCAGCTCTGAATGAACAATGGAGCTCACAGCTCAGCATTTGAGCTCCTATAAAGACAGACTGTCTCCTCAAGCAGCTCCGTGACGCCTGTATAGCCAAAAAGCTACCTCATAAAGGAGAGATCAGACTGACATTTGACGGGTATCCTTCTGGGACAAAGATAGCAGAAGAAGAAAACTGGTAGCAACCCTTACTGTTCTGCAGCCACTGCAGGTGAGCCCCAGGCAGGCAGGGCCTGGAGTGGACCTCAGCAGACCTGCAGCAGAGGGGCCACACTGTCAGAAGGAAAGCTAAGAAACAGAAATAACTTCATCATCAACAAACAGAACGTCCACTCAGAGACCCAATCTGAAAGTCAGCAACTACAAAGACGACAGGTAGATAAATCCATAAAGATGGGAAGAAACCAGCCCAAAAAGGATGAAAACACCCGAAACCAGAACACCTCTCCT
>NW_016107443.1:4926338-5002109 GCF_001604975.1 Cebus imitator
TGGGGAGAGATAGCATGGGGAGAAATGCCAGATATAGGTGATGGGGAGGAAGCCAGCAAATCACACTGCCACGTGTGTACCTATGCAAAAATCTTCCATGTTCTTCACATGTACCCCCAAACCTAAAATGCAATTAAAAAAAAAGCAACAACATTGTATTACCTTTCCTGCTTTCTATATCCCTGTAGTTGCTGTGACCTGTCATTTTGCTCAGATATTCTTCTAATCCTTCTCTTCTTTCCATTCTATTTTCTACTTATTTAGGGGACATCCATTGAGAACCTTCCTGTTATCTATAAATAATCTAACTAGTCTCCAATTTCTTCCTCCTACTATACACGCCTGCCAGATAAGTCTTTTAAAAATCTGGATATTATTATTTTCCTGCTCAAGAATGACTTTTAACTATAGTTTAAACACTCTGGTCAATTCTTCAGGACTTCAGAAATCTGACACTGTCCTTCCTCTCCCCCTGCAGCCTGTTATGCACCATATATGCAGCCTAGCTAAATGTCTTGTTCTCTTTCCTCTCAGCCAAATCTTTGCTCCCATTTCCCCCTCCACTTAGAATATTTTTCCATATTTATGTGTTCTGGTTCAATTCATCCTTTAAGACCATATCGTATCTCAAGTCACATGTCAAGTCAGGACAAAATAGGTTACATTGCAGAAGCAACACAACAGAAGTTTATTTCTTGTTCACTCTCCATGTCTAACATGAATCAGCAGTGGGGCTCTTTTAGTTTTTACTCAAGAACTTGAGTTTTGGTCTAGGCGTGGTGGCTCATGCCTGTAATCCCAGCACTTTGGGAGGCCAAGGTGGGTGGATTGCCTGAGGTCAGGAGTTCGAGACCAGCGTGGCTAACATGGTAAAACACCGTCTCTACTAAAGAAAAATACAAAAATTAGCTGAGCATAGTTGTGTGCACATGTAATCCCAGCTGCTTGAGGCAGGAGAACTGCTTGAACCCAGGAGTTGGAGGTTGCAGTGAGCTGCGATTGCACTCCAACCTGGGTGAGAGCCAGACTCTGTCTCAGAAAAAAAAAGGGAATTTGGGTTTTAGAGTCTATTTCTTGACATGTGGTTCCATGGATACCGCAGGAGTGGAAAAGAAATGTGCACTGGCCATTTACGTAGCATCTTAAGGCTCTTAAAACTTCTGTCAGGAAGTAACATATATTACTTCCGCTCACACTTCAGAGGCCAGAGGCAAGCCATCTAGCTGTGCCCAGCTTCAAAGGAGATGGAGAATCCTAGGCCTACACTAGGGTGAAGCAAGCAAGGCGCTTAGGGCGGCAGACTACTAATTCTCATCACCATCCTCAATAATGGGTGGCTGGTTCATTTTATTGATTTGAATAACTATGGTGAAATTTGAGAAGGACTATTTCAAACATTAAATTCATTGAATGAATACACTGATCGATTCCTAGGCACATATATGATGCTCTTGATTTAAAGCACTTGTCTGGAAACCTTTCTAATGTACTCAAATTGTGAAATTATTCACACTGATAAAACCTTCCTCTACTCTGGGGATCAGAATAATGGATGTTATTACTGATGACGATTTTATTTGATCTACTAAAACTGTTTGTCATCCATTGAATCTAAAATTATTCTTTAGTATAATTTGGAGCAGTTAAGACAGTAGAAAATACATAATTGGAATGGAAGTTCATTTGTTGCCATGCATTTCTCTTCTAGGTGAGGTGCAATTCCTACAGACCAGAAGCTGCCCGAGAACAAGTCCAAATTGGCGCTCACAGCCCCCCTCAGTTTAGGTAAATGGGTGATGGCGGTTATTACCTGTGCATCTCCCCACTTCCTCCCCCACCCAGCCATCCAAGGGCTCTACCAGATAGGTGAGCTGAAAAAATCCCATGTTGTGAACTGTATGATTTCCATTTTGCAGCTAAAAACTATCTGGCCTCACAGAAACTAAGTATCTTTTCTTTCATTAGTAGTAGGCTGGTATAGTCAGCAGTCTCTCAACTGAATTTCTGCGGGTGGGTACTTGTACATATCTCTAGTCTAGTGCTACATCAAGGGCCCATGAGACTGTACAACACTCCAAAGGTAATTTGGAATCCAAATCATAGCTTTAGTATTAAATCCCATTTGTTATCTTCTAGTTTTTGAAAGAATCTCAGTAAACTGGATTATTGAACTGCTTGCTTTTTCGGTCCAAAACAAACTAGCCTTTATTGTCTTAGGAAAGGATGAGATCTGATGTACTCTGCCTTAAAACCACTTAGAGCTCTGGTTTCTTTTGTTTTAAAGAATATCCCCTTTAATACCTCTTGTTCTTCCACACAGTCAACCAACAAACGTGAATGAACTCCCCCTTTCTAAACAGCTCTGAACACAAAGGAGGATATATGGTATTGTTTAGCAATTATAATTTGTACCTAGAGTTACAGAGTCTACATTTTGGCTTTCAGTTTGGATCATATTTTGAAACAGTTGCTTATATAAAAAGGGAAAAGGATTATAAATTACAGTCTTGTCAGAATGTATAAAACGTTGAGTACAAATAAAATTAAAGTTAATATTACTTACCCTGTAGTAGCTCCTGTAGGTTGAGAGAAATTTTCTATACTAGGGGAAAGATAAGTATGATGAGAAATCCAAGAAACCCTAATAATTTATATGTATTCACTCTTTGTTTAGGACATTATATCTGGATATCTTTATATTTAATGTTTAAATAAGTCATTATCATACTGCAAGAAAGCCATCTAAAATTTCTCTTAAAATCTTATTCCTAAGATCTTGCCTTAGAAATGCTTCAGAAATTGACTACAAATTACCCACTAGCATAAAAATCTAATCACTGTGTTGGAAATTTCTCCCCCACTGGGCTAAACTGTCATGAAGGCTGATGGTCTCTAATGGACTAAAATGTGTTCCCACTGACAAATGGTGCAGATGAAACCACACAGTAGATTAATTGCTCAACAGATAGTTAAAGGAAATAAGTTTCTGAAAACTTAACTAGTTGCCCGTAATGTTGAATTTCACAGTGTATGCTTACTAATTATCAGCTATATTCTATCTTTAACACTTGCCTAGGGTGAATCACACTATGAAATATGCATCCCTACCCATATATTCAGCTAAAACACAGAGGTTATAAGGATTTTTTTGATACAGTCCATTACATTTATTCAAATGCCCGTAGGTAACAAAGTCATTAGGGAAGAAATAGTCATCGACTGAGAATGCTAAGTCTCTAGTCAACCCTTTGAACATGAAGCTGAGCAGGAAATAGATGAAGGGGGAGGGTTTTTTTTTTTTTTTTTGGCTGGCTTATTACTGATGTCTGCAGTAACTATAAATTTTGAGTGCAGCAGAAATCACACAATGGTAATACCACTTCCAAATGGCAGCTACAGGCAAAGTGCTGAGTAGGAATCCACTCTTCACTGTAGTTGGAAACCTATAAGAATGTGATATATTGGAGCTAACTCCAGTGAAGAATTACTCATCAGTAATAACTAGATACCATGCATTAACTGATTGTTGCATTAATCAAATTCTGGCCAACTATGAGCCTCCATACTTAACACTAATTCTGAGAAAATGTTTTTGTAGAGTGAATGAATTTTTAAAAAATAGCTGGAAATGCAACAGCATGGATGACTCTTACAGACACTATATTTGGTGAAAAAAGTCAAAGACCATACAGTACATACTGTGGATTCCATTCACATGAAGTTCAAAATCAGGCAAGGCTATGGCAATAGAGGTCAGAATAGTGGTTATCTTTGGAGATGCTGTTGGTCTGGGACAGGCAGGAGCCTTCTGGGTGCTGGAATGTATTGATTTGGCAGAAAGTAATATGGGCATATACACACAAAAAACCTGACAAGTTCTACATTTAATATTTTGTGTACTTTATGTCATACTTTCCATAAAGAATTAAAGTTTTTAAAAAGTTAGAAAATCTAAGTATTGGTGATGATACAGTTTTATAAGAATTTGAAGACTGTTGGAAGAGTAATAGGAGCATTTGCTTGGCATTCAGGAGATGCTGGTTCTAGTCTGTTAATCTTTTTGGAAATTTACTTAATTATTTTGGGCTTTAGTTCTCTCCCTGTAAGCAGATTACAAGAATGCCAGCATTCTTTTTAGCAATATTCTGCTACAATTTTATACAGAACCTATTGATGTGCAAGAATCACATGACACATGCTTTGACATATCTTTTTTCAGGGTCAATGGTGCAATTAGTAACTTTGAAGAATTCCAGAAAGCTTTTAACTGTCCACCCAATTCCACAATGAACAGAGACATCGACTCCTGCCGACTCTGGTAGCTGGGACACTGGTTTATGGCATCCTGAGACAGTTGCACAGTGCCAGCGGAGGCTGCACTGAGCCGTCATCACCCATTGCTTTAGGCCTGAAGACTTTCATTTGTAGTGCATTTTCATTATTTGGGTAGATGACCTGCTTGGATCTAGACAGTATCTATTTAAAGCTGTAGGGCTTATAAAATGGAATACAAGAATGAACCAAGTATGTTTCTTTAGAAAACCAAACCAACAAAAATCTCTAGGCTACTTTTGTTAAAATTCTGTCTGTTAAATTGTTGCTATTGTCCAGTTTAGTGTGTTAGCCACAGTTATGTGGTACATACCATTTCAATCTGTAGCTTTGTAAAGTTCAGTCTATTAAACTTGTAACTGCTCAGTGATGAAGACATGTGCATGAATACCTGGGAGGTCTTGCTGCTCTGTGGCATGCAGTGCAAGATTTTATGGACAGTAATTACAAAGCATTTCTCAACTCTAACGTAGTTAAATGAGAAATATGTTTGATCTCCATTTTACAATTTTTGATGAAGTTCTTGCCTCAGCTTTGGAGTCTATTGGAATGAAAACGTGTCTCACAGCTTGCATCTGATGTAGCAGATTGCCCCATTCAAGTTAGCATGAACAAAGCTGGCAGAAAGGCTACTAGGTAAAGGATTTGAGTTTATTAAATAGAAAAAAGGGAATGAGGATGTATCTTTAGGTCCCAGAGTAAGTAAAGCCTCCTAGTTACATAACAGCAGGGAAACTAGGAGATAAAATTTTGTCTCATCTGTATGAACTGTGCAATGATTGTCTATGTGCTAGATACTTTTTTAAAAGCCTAATTCTTGTTTGTTTCATAACCTTCCTATGTGTGCATTGTCCTGGTTCTGAAATGAACAGATTTGAGAAAAGAATTTTCTGATTCCCCATTAGGAACATATGACTTTCATTTCCCTTTAGTGCAAAGGAACAAACATCGCATTGAGGAGGGAGAAAAGAGCCCTTCTGTTTCAGCTTAATGTTACCTCTCTTTTAAAAAAACCTTTTTGAAAAGTTTCTAGATGACATTTTAGAATTTTGAAAAGTTTCTAGATGACATTTTAGAATTTATTGATTCAACTTAAAATTACCTGCATAGTCCAAATAAACAAAATTGTTACTCTTCAAGTCATATGAAGAGTTGTGAGAAAGAGCAGTACTATGTGTTTTATCCTTAGAGCATTATCCTGACAAGTGAACCACTTTGTTTCTTATTAGTGAGAGAGAAAGTGTGTGTGTGTGTGTGTGTGTAGGATAAAATTGTAATGGCCTTAAAGTTGTTACTTGGCATTTCTGGTTTCTTAAAATAGGCATCCCCACACTCCCTTTACATTATTCGTTATACATAGGCTGCTGGGTTAAGTGGGCCAACTGGAAAATCTCAAAAGCAAAACGACAAGTTCAGATTAACCACAGGAAGCCATTGTGTATCCCTGTGATTTGTGATTTTTTAAAAATATATAAGTGTGTGCCATGGCCTTTTGTAGCCATGGGAACATCTGAAGGGAGAAAAATGGAGGGGCACCATCATGAGGAAACAATTATACTGCATTAGTCAGAGGAGAGCAATTTTCACCTTGACTTCTTCCTCTCTGAATGGATAAACTTGTGAAGGGCAGCTACCTTTTCCTCCTCTTAACCTGGCTTCATGTGACCTTAGTTTGTATTTCTAAAAACAAGCAGTATTAGGTTAGGGGTGCTGGAAATGTATGTGCCTTTTCTCTGGAGGAAGGATTCTGACTTGGTTTAGACATATGAGATTATCTTTGTTTTATTCCTGCACTTGGGTGTTTAAAATCAGCTGAGGTTTATTATGCCAATATGAATAGTGTTTCTCTTCTAGATTTCCTTTAGAAACTCCAAAAAAACACATTCCTGCAGGTCAGAGAAAGTGTTTGATAAAAGCATAGAATTATGGCTTTGGAAATAGAAATTAAGTCATTTGTTGGTTTAGCAAAACTGGTTGGTGATTAGTTGGGGCCCTCACAGTTTCTAGATGAGAAAGTTTTCTTATCCTGATTAACTTTAATTGCTGTAACTCAGTTATACTGATAATTGCAGATAGGCTGTCCACTACTAAATCAAACTAAATAAAACAACAAACGAAAAGCAGCAATACCAAATCATCACTACTAGCTAGAACAATTAGAAGGATTGAATTTCCAAATATATGCTTATGTTTAACTCTTCCAATCACATTCTCATTGTCCTTTCTCTTGGATACAGATTGCTAAGATAAACAGACACTGATTAACTGTCAGAAAGAGAAAGGTAAAATGCAACTGGAAGGGAAAGAAAAAAGTAGGAAGAAGCTGGCCTATGGATGTGGCTCTGAAAAGAAGAGAGGATTTTGGCAATCCTTGCTAAGCACATTCATTGGAGTAGAGCCATAAAGTTTTACAAAAATAATTATGGTAAATTAAAAGGAAATTAGATGTTGGATCTCAGACTAGGGCTGCAGTTCTCTTATTCACATACCAGATGTTCTGCCAGTGAACTATTGTCTGGGCATTGGAAGGAGTTAGTTAGTTTTTTTTGTGTGTGAAAATCTCCTAGATTAGTAAAAAATTTTCTAGATATAAAGTGGTTTTATTTGGGCTCATCACCATTGCCCAAAGTGTACTGAACCTTTCACCAAGTCAGCATTGGCCTCCTGTTCTCATTTATTCATTTTATGAGATGGACTTGGACATAACTAATGCAAACAGGATTCATAAATTATCCTGAAGTTTATTTAGTGCCTTGCCTCAATGAAGCTTAAAGCATAGCACATAAATTTTATCTTATTTAGCCCTGGAGCATCACTAAGAAGCAGCTAGGAGCTATGACTTGCCAGACAGATTATGCTTGTGCCAGAGAAGTGGAGAAGCCTGAAATCTCTTGTTAAGTATCCCACAGGAAGGAAAAGCAGTCTTTGGCCTTTGGTCTACTGACCTGTGGATTAACCTCCATCCCTTAGATTATCCCATTTCTAAATACATTTCTTCAATCAGTATTTCTGTAATCACTTAACATTTGATAGGCTTCTTCCTGGATACATTTAACATAAGGCCTCAGTTGCATATTAAATTACGGAAGAATATACGATTGCTTCATACAATATTCTCTTCACCAGTGACGGTGTCCCTCTGATTTGAAGAAGGGTATTCTTGGATTTTATATCTAAATGGTTATTGTGAGACTGGTTGTATTTTCTTCTCCTACTTATGAAACAATGGAACACTCATTCTAAGTACAATAAAAAGTTGGTTGAAGGCGTTCTGTTTCTTTTTTAAAAAATATTAAAATGTGTTAGATCTATTAACATATTTCGTCCTGTTTTAGACAACATTTGCCAAAAACGGTGTACAATAACTGTACTATACTAGCTTTCTTGGCTTAGAAAAGTGGGATTTGAATGCAGTAATTTTCTCCATAGACAAGAAGGTATTTACGAGGTTGTCATTATATTTTCTTCCAGAATGTAAGTCAGCAGATGTGGTTTACTGCCTTTGTAATAATATTTCTATAGAGAAAAAGAGATACCTCTGAAGAAATTGTCAACGCTGATAGGGGACAGGGCTGATCTCACAAAAATGACAGTGAACATCACTGTTACTATCAAATCAAAGAATCTGTGTTATCATTCTTTAACAATCCAGTTAATTTCTAGTCATTCATTCAGCACACAGTAACTGAGCACCCATTATATTTAAATCATCAAACTAGCTATATTTAGGTGGATAATATACAGTATCTGGGCCTCAGTGAACAGTCTAGTCTAACATGGGAGATGGGTTTATATAAACTGTTTCAATTACCCTACTGAGTGATAATGATATATAAATACTTCATGTTGTGATTTGAAACACAGAAAGAATTATTCAACTTTCATCTTGTGGATACTATTGGTGTTTCCTCTGTGGAGATCCCAGCAAATTCCTTTTACTGGGTGCCCTTACCTCATCTTCAGTCTGCTTTTGTTTCTAATTGACTGTGCTCTCTAGGATGGCTGCCCTCATGCTACTGGAGCCTCTTTACCCAGTGCACTTTCAGAGAACTGGAAATGCCTGGTGACCCTTAGACAATGAGTGGTATGGGACTCTGCAAGCCCAACTACCTCCTTGAGTTCAGACAAATCCAGAGGCATATAACAGAATTTATACTGATTTCTCTGTGGTGTCTTTTAGTGTTATGCTGAGAGTGCAGATTGAGTCCCCTGTTGATTATTTTAAACACCTTTCTGGCACTGATATATTCAAAGATCTGGAAAAGTACTAGTTTGTAGTATCCTAGGTCAGTCCATCTGTGTAGTAGATCGTATCATCATGTACAGGAAACGGACATCAGATGACACAGAGGTTGTGGGTAATCAGTAGCTGATTATGGCCTGTTTGTGCCCCTCTTAGAGAGTTTATTCTACTTTCCAAGATGATCCATGAAATGAGAATTTTTGTGTATAGGGTAGTGGCACAAGGAAAGATGCATATAAATGAGTGTTTATGAGTGATCTTCGGGATGTGGACTGGAAGGAGGAGCTTTGGGACAAAGAAGGCAAGAAGTGTAGAATTTTTCTTGCTGTGGTCTATGTAATTTTATGAGAACAAAGAGGTAATAAGTTTGCTTAGGTTTTAAAATATGTATCTAAGTGGACTTGATCAAAATTTGCAAGAGGCTATTTCCAGTTAGGTTTAATATATTTGCATGTGCCTCAAGTTCACTTGCTTTCTTTATTAAGATCACACTAGCTGTAGAAACAGATAATCTCAATGGCTTAACCCAGTTTATTTCTTGTTTTCATTACATACATAATTGGTATTAATGATCAATGAGTTTTTCTCCTCTAACTGGTGACTCAGGGACCCAGACTCCTTCCATATTATGGTTCTGCCATTTTCAATACATGATTGAATGTATGCTCATCTCTAAGAAGCCAGTGGAGGGAAAAAGGCCATGGAAGATATTGAATGGAAGATTTGGGATTGTCCTGGATGTTGTCTGCATTACTTCTGCTCATATTCCATTGGCCAGATCTAACTGCAGGGTAGGCTGAGACATGTACTGTAGCTGTGTGCCCAGAATGAAGAGCAAATGGGTTTAGTTCTTGGGGTGCATTCCCAGCCACACCTTATAAAGTGAAGTGTGGGGCAGTAACTTTGAGCTCTTCTCAATTTAGAAAATTGCTTTTGAGCACAGCACAATGGAAATTGAAAATGCCATTGGTAACCTGCAGTTTATTCTGTAGGAGTCTTTTTAATTAACAGCTTAATTGGATAATTCAATCCCCTTTAGAATTGGAGATATGAAAATGAAAATGAGATACTCCCTGTGATCTGACAATACTGTGCTTTAATAAACACACAAAAGTGAGCCTGGAAATGAGCACCACAAAAGCATTACCATGATTTGTGATCAGTGAAAGAAAACCTGATCTATAATTTTAATTATTCCTAAATGGTTTAGATACATGTTTCATTTGAATGTGTATTTTGTTTTGTTAATTGGTTCTATTAGAAAGGTAACTGAACATAAGAATCTGTGGCAAAGCCATGAATTTATAATATGGTCTAAGCTTTTAAAATATATACCATTGAGAAAGTAACTAAAATATCCTACAAAATACTGTTCAAAGTGCAGTATTTTCCAGTGTTTTCAGAGAAATTATATACAATAGTTTTTACTTCTCCATTGATGATGAGATGAAAAATAGTATTCACCATATTCTTGTGTTATGCTTTCTCCACTTGAATGAGAAATTGAGGCTCAGAGTCCAAGAAATGAAAATGAGTGTCCATGTACAAGCCACAAAAGTGCTGTCTAATTCATTCTGGCCAGAGACTCCACTTACAGAGAAAGACAAGCTGAGTAAGTCAAGATCCCAGTATAAAAAGCTACCTAAAATATTGAGTATAATTTGCCCTGCCAGCTTGTCTGGAAATGTCCTAGACAAAAAAGAAGTATAGTTTATGATTTAGAAGTATACTGTGTTGAAATAAAAACTACCGCCAGAGAATACTATAAACACCTCTATGCAAATAAACTAGAAAATCTAGAAGAAATGGATAAATTCCTGGACACATACACCCTCCCAAGACTGAACTAGGAAGAAGTCGAATCCCTGAATAAACCAATAACAAGTTCTAAAATTGAGGCAGTAATTAACAGCCTACCAACCAAAGAAAGCCCAGGACCAGATGGATTCACAGCCCTTCTATCAGAGGTACAAAGAGGAGCTGGTACCATTTCTTCTGAAACTATTTCAAACAATAGAGAAAGAGGGACTCCTCCCTAACTCATTTTATGAGGCCAGCGTCAGCCTCATACCAAAACCTGGCAGAGACACAACAAAAAACTTAGGCCAATATCCCTAATGAACATTGATGCGAAAATCCTCAGTAGAATACTGGCAAACAGAATCTAGCAGCACATCAAAAAGCTTATCCATTACGAGCAAGTAGGCCTCATTCCTGGGATGCAAGGCTGGTTCAACATACGGAAATCAACAAACGTAATCCATCACATAAGCAGAACCAATGACAAAACTCACAGTTATCTCAATAGATGCAGAAAAGGCCTTTGACAAAATTCAACACCACTTCATGCTAAAAACTTTCAATAAACTAGGCACTGGTGGAACGTATCTCAAAATAATAAGAGCTATTTATGACAAACCCACAGCCAATATCATACTGAATGGGCAAAAACTGAAAGCATTCCCTTTGAAAACTGGCACAAGAATGCCCTCTCTCCACTCCTAATCAATATAGTATTCAGAGTTCTGGCCAGGGCAATCATGCAAGAGAAAGAATAAAGGGTATTAGGAAAAGAGGAAGTCAAATTGTCTCTGTTTACAGATGACATGATTGTATGTTTAGAAAACCACATCATCTCAGCCCAAAATCTCCTTAGGCTGATAAGCAACTTCGGCAAAGTCTCAGGAGACAAAATCAATGTGCAAAAATCACAAGCATTCCTATACACTAATAACAGAGAGCCAAATCATGAGTGAACTTCCATTCACAATAGCTACAAAGATAATAAAAGACCTAGGAATACAGTAACAAGGGATGTGAAGGACCTCTTCAAGGAAAACTACAAACCACTACTCAAGAAAATAAAAGAGGAAACAAACAAATGGAGAAACAATCCATGCTCATGGATAGGTAGACTCAATATCATCAAATGGCCATATTGCCCCAAAGTAATTTATAGATTCAGTGCAATCCCCATCAAGCTACCATTTACTTTCTTCACAGAATTGGAAAAAACTACTTTAAATTTCATATGGAACCAAAAAAGAGCTCACCTGGCCAAGACAATCCTAAGCAAAAAGAACAAAACTGGAGGCATCATGCTACCTGACTTCAAACTACACTACAAGGCTACAGTAACAAAAACAGCATGGTACTGGTACCAAAACAGATATATAGACCAATGGAACAGAACAGAGGCCTCAGAAATAACACCACACATCTACAACCATCTGATCTTTGACAAACCTGACAAGAACAAGCATTGGGGAAGGGATTCCCTATTTAATAAATGGTGTTGGGAAAACTGACGCCATATATGGGAAACTGAAACTGGACCCCTTCCTTACGCCTTATACAAAAATTAACTCCAGATGGATTAAAGATTTAAACATAAGACCTAACACCATAAAAACCCTAGAAGAAAACCCAGGCAATACCATTCAGGACATAGGCAAGGACTTCATGACTAAAACACCAAAATCAATGGCAACAAAAACCAAAATAGACAAATGGCATCTAATTAAACTAAAGAGCTTCTGCACAGCAAAACCAAACCAAAACAAGACAAAAAAACTATCACTACAGCGATCAGGCAACCTACAAAATGGGAGAAAATTTTTGCAATCTATCCTCCTGACAAAAGGCTAATATCTAGATCTACAAAGAACTTAAATTTACAGGAAAAAAGCAAACAACCCCATCCAAAACTGGGCAAAGGATATGAAGAGACACTTCTCAAAAGAAGACATTTATGTGGCCAACACACATAAATGAAAAAAAGCTTATCATTACTGGTCATTAGAGAAATGCAAATCAAAACCACAATAAGATACTATCTCAAACCAGTTAGAATGGTAATCATTAAAAAGTCAGGAAACAACAGATGCTGGAGAGGATGTAGAGAAATAGGAACACTTTTACACTGTTGTCGGGAGTGTAAATTAGTTTAACCATTGTGGAAGACAGTCTGACGATTCCTCAAGCATCTAGAACTAGAAATACCATTTGACCCAGCAATCCCATTACTGGATATATACCCAATGGATTATAAATCATTGTATTATAAAGACACATGTACACGTATATTTATCGCAGCACTGTTCACAATAGCAAAGACTGGGAACCAACCCAAATGTTCATTAACAATAGACTGGATAAAGAAAATGTGGCACATATATACTGTGGAATACTATGGAGGGAATAAAAAGGGTAAGTTCATCTCCTTTGCAGGGACATAGGTGAAACTAGAAACCATGATGCTCAGCAAACTAACACAAGAACAGAAAACCAAACACCGCATTGTCCATGTGTTGAACAATGAGAACACATGGACACAGGGAGGGAAGCATCACACACTGGGACCTGTCAGGGGGTAGGGGGCTAGGGGAGGGATAGCATTAGGAGAAATACCTAATGTAGATGATGGGTTGATGGGTGCAGCAAACCACCATGGCACATGTATACCTATGTAACAAACCTGCACGTTCTGCACATGTACCCCAGAACTTAAAGCATAACAAAAGTACACTGTGTTAATCTCCAAATTGATTTAGAAGTCAATGGCATCCCAGTACTTGGGTAACAGTTAGACAACCCTCCTACCCCAGTGATATTTGATGAATGGCAAAAGTAGCCCAAAGCATATTTATTCCAAAGTTGACCAGATTTTCAATTGGCATTTGTAATTTTCTTTGTCTAATAATAATCATAATGAAAATGGCTTCTGTTTGTTGACACCCACTATGTCCTAGGCAGTCCGCTAGGGCATGCCTGCTTTATTGCCAATCCTCACAACAATCTTGCATATAGTTGTTGCTATTCTAACTTCACAGGTACAAAACACGTGACTTGTCAAGACCACATTAGTAATTTCAAGAGCCAGAAATAGTCAATTTTGTCTAACTTCAGAACCCATTCTCGAATGTTCTGCTGAGATCTAGAACAATGTTAACAAACATGGTCATAACCTGTGACTTACTGAAGACTTCAGGTTATACTTCTATAGTAATCTGTTAGAAAACAATGTAAAGAAAGGAGTCAGTTTACAAGAATTTATACTTAATGGTAGTTTCATTTCATGTCCTTCAGAAAGGATTCTAGACCCTGCTCTTTACTGATAATGCTTGATACCATTTATTATGTATCATGTGCCAAACATGTACTAAATACCTTATTTAATTATCACAACAACTTAGATACATATTATTATCTCTACTTTACAGGTAAGAGACCTGAGGCTTGGAGAGGTTAATAACTTTGTTCATGATTATTTAGCTAACAACCGGCAGCATGGATGTGAATCTATTTGGTCAAAGTGCTTTCTTAGGCAAACATAACTATGGTGACTCTTAAGTCCTGGATGTCCAGGCTGTGGCATCCTCTCAGTTCAGTTGGCAGACCTCCCTGAATTCTACCTGTGTTCAGCCCCGTGACTGCCCTCATCCTCTCTGTTCAGTCCCTGAAACCAGAAAGTTTACAGGTTACTTTCTCCAGAGAACAAAATCTTTGTTCCTCTGCCTGTGGGTAGTTGAGAGACTTTGTAGCAATCACCTTGGTTTTGACCCTATGATGCATTCTTTTTAAACATTTTTAAAATTTGACAACGTTGTTTGTATTTATCATGTAAAACACAATGTTTTCAACTATATATACACATTATGGAATGGTTAAATCTCACTGATTAACAATTGCATTACCTCATGCAATTATTTTTTTGTGGGGAGAGCACTTAACATTCACTCTTTGCATTTTTCAAGAACATAATAAATCATCATTAACTACAGTCACCTTGCTGTACAATAGAGCTTTTGAATTAATTCCTTCCACGTAACTGTAATTATGTATCCTTTGAACAACCCCTCCCTATCTCCCCCACCCCTCAATCTCTGGTAGCCACTATTCTACTCTCAACTTCTATGAGAACAACTTTTGAGATTTCACATGAGTGACATCATGCAGTATTTGTCTCGTGTCTGGCTTATTTCACTTAACATAATGCCCTACAGGTTCATCCATGTTGTAACACATAACAGAATTTCATTTGTTTTATGGCTAAATAATTTTCCCTTGTGTATATATATCACATTATCTGTTCATCCCTTGATGGACACTTAGGTTGATGCTATGTCCTGGCTATTGTGAACAGTGCTGCAATAAACACGGGAGTGCAGATATCTCTTCAGCATACTGATTTCATTTTCTTTGGGTACATACCCAGTAGTGAGACTGCTGGATCATATGGTAGTTCTAGTTTTAATTTAAGAAACTTCCATGCTGTTTTCCATAATGGCTGTACTAATTTACATTCCCACCAACTGCGTGTAAGGGTTCCCTTTTCTCCACATCCTTGCCAGCCCTTGTAGCTTTGTCATGCATTCTGACATTTACTGTTATCTAGAGCTTCCAAATCCTGAGACCTTCTGATATTCTACAGAGTATTTCAGTTGGCTTCTAGTAAGGGGACCATTATTTTTGTCTATGTGGGCTTATACCTTTCAAAAAATATATTGTAAGCTTTTTTTTTTTTTTTTTTTTTTTTTTTTTTTTTTTTTTTTTTAGAGGATGAGCAGATCTACATCTGAGTCCCCTACATTTAACTGGAAGTCTACATTTCATTTTTTAATGGGGAAATATTGTAAAAATTTATTTTGAAAGAAATGTTGCTATAGATGCAGTTCATTATTGCCTTTCCCCAGTAACCTTTGTAACTAAAGAGTCTAAAGTTTCCTTTAAATTGCTGAATATTAGGGGGTTTTATTTTACACAGAAACCCATCCTATTTTTTTCTTAATAAACGCCCATCAACATTTGATATTTTTCATTTCTCCTAAAGATATTGAACTTAGCCTTTGGAGAATTCATTTGAGATTAAAGGAACCTATCTCTGTTACCTTCCAAAGTTGCTTAGGAATATGTCTAGGAGAATGCTAGAGTGGATTTGTCACAAATGCTCTGGAGGAAATTTTTACATGTCAACAAGGGCCAAGCTTGCTCCTTGGAGATTCACATTTCAACTCTCATTTGCACACACATAGAGTCTCTGGTGCAGATTGAGTTTGAGTTAACGCACATAGCTTGTTGGGAAGAAATCAATCAAAAACCTTTTTAACGATAAATGGTTCTTTAGGAACGGAAAGTTCAGTATCTCAATTTTGTTGTAAGCATTGAATAAAGACCATTTTAAAGCATTCAGCATATTAAAACTACAAACGGTGATAATAATAAAGGTATTTATTCCCTCACCTAGGTCAGTTGGTGATATGTACAAAGTGATAAGTAGAATAACGAAAAAAATCAACTGTCATTTAATGCCTGCCTACAACACGAGGCAGAGTGCTAGTTGTCATATTGCAATTTGATGAATCCAGGACTCTGGTGACTTTAGCCTGCAACTTCATGAACAATAGCGTAACAGCCTTGTCATTCTTCAGCTTAAAAAACCTTTAGCGAGGTTTTTCCTTGTGTTTACAATAACATCCAAACAACTTAACCTGACTTAAAGCGCCTACAGGATCTGGCTCTCTGCTTATGCTGTCACTTCTTCATAGGCTTTTTCTAGCTCCCATTGGTTTTCTTTCTGTTTCTCTAAATTTACTAAACTTTCTCCTATCTTCTCAGTTTCAGGGCCTTTGATGTTTTGCTGAAATGCCTTTTGTATGTCTTTTACCTAACTTCATTGAAATTAGGTCCCTTAACTATATAGTCTATCACCTCACCTGGCTCATACCTTCGTAGATCTTACCACTGTTGCTCATTTTCTCCTTCCTCCCTGCCTCCCTCCTTCCCTCTCTCTCTTCTTTCCTATTGTTTGTCTTCCCGTACTGTCGTGTAAGTCACATGCTATTAAAACTTGCCCTTGGCCTAGGTATGTTCACCTGCACCTATAATCCCAGCACTTTGGGAGGCTGAGGTAGGAGGATTGCTTGAGGCTAGGAGCTCCAGACCAGACTGGGCAATATAGTCAGACTCATTTTCTAAAAAAAACTCCAAAAAACAAAAAATTTAGCTGGGCATTGTGGATCATGCCCGTAGTCCTAGCTACTCAGGAAGCTGAAGCTGGAGGATGGCTTCAGATCAGGAGGTCGAGGCTGTAGTGAGCTATGATTGCACCACTGCACTCCAGCCTGGGTGACACAGTGAGACCCCGTCTCTAAAAACAAAACAAGACTTTCTCTTGTTCATTACTATGTTTCTAGCATCACTGCTGTATTTCCAGCACTCAGAACAGAGTCTGACAAATAATAGGCCCTTGAATATACATTTAGTAAATTTGTTGTTTCATTTCACCAATAAATATTGATCATTTACGGTGTGCTTGGCATTCTTTAGGGGCTGCTGAGGATATTGCAGTAAACCAAACAGAAGTTCTTGCTTCTACAGAGCTTATATTCTAGGAGACAGACAATAAAATAAATAAGTGAAATGTGACATAGTAGATGGTAATACTTGTTATGGAGGAGAGAGGAGGATATAATATGTGGATGTCAGAGTGTTACAAATTTAAATAGCATGGTCAGGAAGATGTTTGAGCAAAGAACCTATCTTGGAGAAGAGGCTTCTAGGCAGAGGCAGGAGTGAATACAAAGACTTAGAGATAGGAGGGTCCCAGGCCATTTGTAGAAGAGCAAAGAGACTAGTGTGGCTGAAGCAGAGCGAGCAAGGAAGAGTGCAGAACGAGATGATGTCAGGATGAAAACAACATTCAGCTTGTCTGTGGTCATATAGGCTGCTGTAAGAGCTCTTCACTCTGCGTAAGATGGGAAGCCATTGGAGACTTTTGAGCAGCAAAGTGACAAGATCCAACCTGTGATTTCCATGATGACTCTGGCTGTGCTGAGAATAGACTGTGGTTGAACAGGGGAAGAAACATGAAGACCAGTTAGGAAGTGGTTGCCATCATCCCAGCAAGAAATGATGGTGGCTGTGTCCAGGAGAGGAGCAGGGGAGGAAATGAATGAATAAACGATAATAAAATTAAATAAAAACTTTCCATTATCCTGTTACTTTGAAATTTCCACCTATTTCTTTTGTATTTTTCTTTTTCCATGGCCCCATGTATAATTATATGGCATAATTTTATTCTGAGCATAATATGATTTTTAATCTTTTTCATCTAAATGCATTGGCCTACATCCATAGGTGCTTCAAAATCTTCCTTTCGTTTTTGTTTTTTTTTTGAGACAGTCTTACTCTTTTGCCCAGGCTGGATACAGTGGTGTGATCTCATCTTACTGCAACCTCTGCCTTTCGGGTTCAAGTGATTTTGTTGCCTCAGCCTCCTGAGTAGCTGGGATTATGAGCACATGCCACCACACCAGGCTAATTTTTGTATTTTTAGTAGAGACGGGGTTTCATCATGTTGGCCAGGCTGTTCTTGAACTACTGACCTCAAGTGATCCACCCACCTCGGCCTCACAACGTGCTGGGATTAGAGGCATGAGCCACTGCACCCGGCAAAATCTTCCATTTTTAACGGCAGAATGATATTCAGAGTTTCTGTGACATAATTTGTTCAATTAATTCTATTTAGAAATTTACTTCATTTATCACTATTGTAAATAATAAAGATGAAAATCTTAATGTATTGAGTTCTTTTCTTTCTTCTAGATTGTTTCCTTAGAATAAATACTTATGAGTGAATTTACTTCATCAAAGGAGGCATGTATATGCTTTTGTGGCTTTTGAAATGCACTAACAAATTGCATTCTGACAAGGTTCTGTGCATGAGGGTACCTACTAGTTTTACAACAGAACTGGATCAGAAATAGGTCCTGCTCACACAGGACCTATTGTGGGAAGAAAATGTGTCAACCATCAGCTATAATAAAAAGCACAATGAAGAACAGTGTAAGAAGACACCACATTTAGAAAAACCTTATCAGTTTTAGGTGTTATTAATTTCATTTTTAGTAATCTTTGCATCCAGTAAATAAATAAGGCTGAATGCAATGGCTCACGCCTGTAATCCCAACATTTTGAGAGGCTGAGGTGGGTGGATTCCTTGAGCCCAGGAGTTCAAGATCAGCCTGGGCAACTTGGTGAAACCCCATCTCTAACAAAAAATATAAAAATTAGCAGGGCATAGAATGTGTGCCTGTAGTTTCAGCTACTGGAGAGGCTGAGGGAGGGTTACTTGAGCCCAGAAGATTGAGGTTGCAGTGAGTCATGATTGTACCACTGCACTCCATCCTGGGTGACAGAGCGAGACCCTGAAATACATACATATATACATACACACATACATAGAAGTGTGACTGATTGTTTCATTTTACCAATTTGCTTTTTTGTTTTTACCTCTCTTGATATAAATTATCCACTATCAAGGCCCTTCGCCCATTAAGCTATTAAGATTTTGATTTTTTCTCATCCTACTATAAAGACACAAGCACATGTATGTTTATTGCAGCACTATTCACAATAGCAAAGACTTGAACCAACCCAAATGCCCATCAATGATAGACTGGATAAAGAAAATGTGGCACATATACACCATGGAATACTATGCAGCCATAAAAAAGGATGAGTTCATGTCCTCTGCAGGGAAATGGATGAAGCTGGAAACCATCATTATCAGCAAACTAACACAGCAACAGAAAACCAAAAACCCCATGTTCTCACTCATAAGTGGGAGTTGAACAATGAGAACACATGGGTGGGAATACCACTGGTGTCTGTAGCGGGGTGAGGGGGCTAGGGGAGGGATAGCATTAGGAGAAATACCTAATGTAGGTGATGGGTTGATGAGTGCAGCAAACCACTGATTTTCATTTTCTCTTATTGAGTTTGTATTGCTTATTATTTGTAGTTGCTTATTTGACTAGAAAACACTTCTGCTACTCCCTGATCCTCATCTTTGTATATTTGCAAGTAGCAGTGTTCCTTTGTAAGGTAATGGAGATGGGCAGAATAATTCACACAATTTGTCTTACTGAAATAAACTATACAGAGAAGTATGAAAGAACACAAATTTAGGAGGAATACAACGTTAAGTGTATATCAGTTAACGGAACAAATATTTATTGAAGCACTTGATAGATATTATTCAAGGGTTGGGAATAAAGTTATATTTTCCAATTATTTAACAATTTGAAAATTACTGAACTCATAAGGAACAGTAGATATATAAATACAATTTCAGAAGTGTAATGTATAATTGAATAGAGGTGAACACAGAGTTCTCTGGAAATAAAACTGGATAAAGGTATTTATAGAGCTAAGCAATGAAAAAAGTCTAATGCCGTCAGCTGTGAAATAAAAATAAGGCAGACAACTCAACAGAAAATTGGGCAGACAACTAGAACTTATCACAAAAGAGGATATTCCAAATCGCCAACAAATAGATGAAAAGGTGCTTAATTTCACTAGTCATTAAGGAAATGCAAATTAAAGTCATGACATGATTCAACTATTTACCCCCTCCCCACTAGGATGGTTAAAATCAAAAAGCATTTAGACAAGCAGAACTCTCATAGACTCCTGGTAGGAATATACATTTGTATGGCTATCTTGAAAAACTATTTAATAATATCTTCTAAAGCTGAATATACTTGTATCCAATAACCCAGCAATCCACTCCTAGGTATTAAGTTGTCATCTTAGTAGATAATAATGGTTGAATATTGGCAATTTTATATTGTTTAACCTAATGTATACCCAGCAGAAATGCACACCTATGTTCACCAAAAGACACCGAAGAATTTCACAGAAGCACTATTTATAAGATTCCAAAAATAGAAAGTATCTAAATGCCCAGCAACAATAAAGTAAATAATCGAATATTGTTCTACAATAACAAGAACAAACAAACTACAACTACATGCAACAAGATGAGTGTTTCTCACAAACATAATGTTGGATGAAAGAAACCAAACACAAGGAAGAACATACTTTGCGATTCTATATAAACTATAAAAATATGAAAACCGAATCTGTTATAAGTCACAGGAGTGGTTACGCCTTGGGGGTTAAGAACTGGAAGGGTTCACAAGGGGGAGCTTTTAAAGTTCTGGTAATGCTGCATTTCTTAATCTGGATGCTATTTACATTAATGATTTGGGTACTTTTATATATGTATGTATATTGCATCAAACATTTAAAAAATTAACATTAAAATAAATACAAGAAAGTTCAAGAAAGTCCTCATTTTTTCCCCCACAACAATCACTTTGATGCTTTTCTAGGGAAATACTGAATGACAAATTCTTTTGAAAAGCTTTTATACCCTCATTTTTGGAGTCTTTTTTTTTTTTTGGCACTCGTAGGGAATCCTGTACTTGTTGTAGGAACATGGGTAAGAAACTAATCTGGGTGTGGGGTCCTGGCTGGGAAGCTTTCCTGGAAGAGACGAAGCTGGACCTGAGTTTTGTAGCAGCCATTAGAGACAGCCAGGGAAGCAAGTGGATGGCAGACTGTTCCAGGGAGAGAGGCCAGGCTGCTAGAAAGCAAAAAGGTGTGGTAGGGAAAGAAAGAGAACCCACTAGGAGGGACTGGACAGACTTTCTGGAGCTAGAGCTTGAAGAGTAGCTGAGGAGTGGTTATTAATAAGCAAGAGAGTTTGGCCAAGGCCAGACAGAGAAAGATCTTAAAGGGTCGTGATACTCCGGTTAATCCTGTAGGCATCTGGGAACCACTGACCAATTTAAATCAAACAGGTGATACAAGCAAGTTTCTACTTAATAAAGAGTAAGATGGTGATGGTGTGAGAAATACTTGAGGACAGGTAAGAAGACTGAAGCCTGGGGAACCAGTTAGGAGGCCATTGCAGTAATCCATGGGAGATACGACAGGCTGGTGGTATGGGACGAGGAAGTAGGGACAGACGTGAGAGCTACTGAGGAGACAATTGTTCTGACAGGACTCTGTAGCTGATGGGTTTGAAACTAATATCTAGGCATGTTTTTTTTTTTCCAGTAAAAAAGTGGTAGAACCTTAGTTTCGATAAATGATAAGACACATCTAACCTTTGTCCTTATTCCCCGCTTTTAGCACCTTCCTGCAGGTGGATACATCAAAGAATGTTGCCATGACGAACAAGAGGATGCTTACCAATGATTTCCCATTGCTGCTTGGAACAAAAACCCAATGACACATTTCAAACTTTTGCAGTGGGAAATCATGTAGGTCATCTTATTGCACAACCATGCAAACATCTTGATTTTGCCAAATCAGTTGAGAGGAAAAAGTTAATTTATCTGATTAGTCCTGTGCTAATGTCATTCTGGAAACAGAAGAAAAGTGTTACCTATATAGGCTGTCATATACTATTGTAAACAAAAAACAATCTGTGTGTTTATATGATTATATATACAAAACTATGTACACGTGAATAAACGTACATGTATGTATACACACACTAGAAGCTTAAACAGCTATGTGACACTCTTGAGACTTTATATACAGACATTAACAAGGTATGCAAAAAATAACATACATTTCTATTTAATTTTCCCTGTCTTTTTAATGGTTACATTTGGGTGGGGGAGGATCCAGACAATTTGTTCCTCACTTTAATTACCTCATTGCATTTCCGTCTTTTCAATTTTGTTTTTCACAAACGGGAACATTGTGTTAATCCATTCTAATTAAAACCCAGCCATGCAACCCTTTGGTTAAAGAAACAATTTTTGAGTCTGCCTGGGATATTCTTTGGTCAGATATTGCCTCTATGGCTTTTGAAATGATCACCACTACAGTGCTCTGGTAGCCACTGGGGCAATGTCTTTACAGGCTGATTTTCCAAAAACACCAGGAATTGGCCAAGAGCCCTTGTTCTGGAGAACAGTTCAGGGCTCTTCCACAGGGGCCTAACAGAGTGCAGAAATTTATATTCCTATAGAAAAAGAAAAGAGTAGGAGTTATGGGAGGGGCAACAGGAAATGACCCAAGTTCACCTCCCGCTTGTCCACAGAACATTTCTTTGCCTTCTGGCTACCGGAGGAGCTATGCTATTCTTAGTCATCTCCTGCGAAGGCAATTACACAAACCCCCTCTGAAACCCATTTCCGCATTTGTTGAAGAAATTCTTTTATCTTATGTAAATCCCCCATGCTGTAACAAAGCCCTTGGTCTGCCCTTGGCCAGATGCGAGGGCAGCCAGGCTTCCTCTCTCCAGCAGAGCCTTTTCTGTACCCAAAGATGACTATCTCATTATCGTGCCATCCTCTCTCCCATTCTCCAGAAGGAAAATTTTCATCTTTAGCTTTTTCCATTTCCTTCTTGTCATTTCTATGATTCCCTTTAACTGCTGCCAAACACTTCAGAACTGAACCTACTACGATGCAAAAACCCTATTTGGTTTGTTCTCCAACTGATGGGGACAAGGCAGGGTAAAAAAGATCTGAGAAAGCAACAGGGAGAGTAGAGGTTTGTGAGGCTTGCCCACAGCGGTGGAATAATGCTGAGTGCAATAGAGTCCAAAACCAAGGCTCCAATCCAAGGTAGCCTCCTCAAAAAAAGGAAGCCAAGCTCAAAGGCCTTGCCAGTTCAAAAGCCCAGGGAGAATCCAGGGGAATTGTTCTGTAAGGGGAGCAGGCCTGGATGTTGGCTGAATAGTGAGTGGGCAGCTGCAGCCTTTGAAACAAACCCATATCTTACAGTCCTGGGATGGGAAGGGACAGGCATCTCATGAACAGCTGAAGAACTGAACAGTAGTAAGTTCAGGAGATGGTTCTGATTACTTTGTCAGCCTAAGTCTAAATTCTTCCATGTCACTAAACATGTGCCTCAGACCTTCTAGTGGACCAGGACCAAACTTAAAAGAGGATGTAGACCAAGCAGATGGGCCCCAATCCAAATGGCCCCTCCTTAGTTGGACCAAGTGATAGTCTCCTGGGCTCGAAAACTTTGAGCCCTTTCTCTTTCCCTCCTCTCTATTGCCTCAATCACCAAACTGTGACTCTCCAATGTCTCTCATGCTCACGCCTTTTGGCTTCTATGTTTCCTAGTCAAACCAGAACAATCTCAGTCCTGAACTGTAAATTGCTTTCTAACAGGATTTTCGATTCCTATTCCTGTTTGCCAATCTACACCACATTCTGCTTTTATATTTTTACTTGATGATTTTGAATTACCTCTAGGGATAAGTTTATACTTCTTAGTCCATCCAGACCCTCCAACATTTGGCCCTAAACTAGCTTTCCCAACCGTGTCTCCCACTGCTTCTTTACGAGTCCTCTACTGAGTCAAGCATATTGCCCTTTCTATGTCTTTGTCCATGTTGTTCCCTGACTTGGAAGGCCAGTGACTCTCTTCTCTGCCTATTTAAACCCTGTCTTGAAAGATACAGATCTGATCTTAGTTCATCCAAGATCACCTTGACCAAAAGTTCTTTGTGTCCCCCTATTTCTTACAGCACTTTCTATCAGTTTCCCTCATCCAATCCTATACTGCACTGGGCTGTTAGTTGGCTTTAATATGTGTCTGCTGTCTTCCCCAACTAGTGTTTTAAATACTTCAATGGAAAAGGTGGACTTTTAGAGTTAAGGAAATCATTCCACAGAGCTTAGCATTGTTCTGGAGGCACCGAGTTTGCTGTGGCTCCAGTGTAGTTTATGATGCTACAGTGCAGTGCTTCTCAATATCCTTTAGGATAAAGATCTCTGTTCCCTTTCCATTGTCAACAAACAAGTGTGTTGTTATTCATTGATTAACTTTTTTTAAAAGAATACCATAATGATTAGATGCTTTTATGAATTTGCTAATGCTTTACAATGAAGTTTTATTTAGGTATAGCATCACCAACATGTACTTGAAAATTAGTAGTGCTATAACTGTATTTAAGATGTTTTTATTTGGTCTATTTCTTAGCCAGCATGTGGCTTTGTGTACCCTTACAATGATGTTGGCTCTTTATGTGTCCTGCTGCCCCACTGTTTGGCCATATTATTATTACCTCACAGGGCTGTTGTCAGGGTTAAATGAGATATGTATTAGGTACATGACACAGTGCTTGCGTTAAAGTAATTTTGATCTTTCTTTCCCTTCCTCATGCCACCATCAGCTGATTTAGATGATGGGAATATTTCTGGGACCTTCTGGGACAGAGCTTAGGGCAGTGGATGTGGGAAGGGAAGGTGCTCTCTCTGAAAGAGAAGGTGAAAGGGCATTAAAGACTACTTAGAGCAGCAGTTCTCAAATGTTTTACTTGTAGGACTCCTCTACCCTACCCTCTTAAATATTATTGAGGACCCCAAAGAAAGTTTCTATCAAGAAACTTTAAAAAATATTTTAAAATTCATTTAAAAATAACAATAACAATCCTATTACACATTATGTATATAATACATTTTTATGAAAAATAACTTTCAAAAATTAGTGAGAAGGATTGTTTTAAGTTTTTACAAATCTCTTTAATGTCTGATTTAATAGAAGACAGCTGATTCTTGAATCTGTTTCTGCATTCAATCCCTTAATACAGATGGTCCCCAACTTACAATGGTACAACTTATGATTTTTGACTTTACAATGTTGAGAAAGTGATACACATTCACTAGAAACCATACTTGAAGGGCCCATACAACCATTCTGCTTTTCACTTTCAGTACAGTAGTCAGCAAAGTCCATAAGATAGTCAACGCTTTACAATAAAATACACTTTGTATTCGATGATTTTTCCCAACTGTAAGCTAATGTAAGTGTTTGGAACATGTTTAAGGTGGGCTAAGCTAAGCTATGATGTTCAGCAGGTTAGGTGTAGTAAATGCATTTTCTACTTATGATATTTTCAACTTATGATAGTTTAAACAGGACATAACTCCAGTGTAAGTCAAGCAACATTTGTATTTGGTTTTGGTGAAATATAGGAAGAAAATATAGGTTCGTACAGATATAGCGTTGAAAAATGGAAAGGGTATAAGGATATTTGAATACGTTTTCAGATAACTGTGGATATTCTTTGAAACTAAACCAAAACTCAACAAGTGGTAGTTTAAGAAATGTTTTTAATTGTAAATTGATAAATTACACTTGTATACATTTATGGGGCACAACGGGATGTCATGATTTATGAGTAAAATGTGGAATAATTAAGTCAAAATAATTAACATAGTTTCTGTAGTGAGAACTTTTGAAATTTACTCAGCAATTTTAAAACATACAATACACTATTAATGGTTAAAGATTACGTGCAATGCAGAATCTAAAATATCAATAAAGTTTTCATATTCTGTTACAACAAATATCTATTGTTATCTTTATTACAATGCATCTTTTAATCATTTGTGATTTGGTATCACCAAACCTTGGGCACTTGTAAAATATTGGGTGCACAAAATTACGCAGATCTTCCAAATGTAAGCATATTTAATTATACAACTTCAAAAAACTGTCTTATTAATCACCACTGATCGTGTCAGATAAGTTTTTAGTGCTGGGAATCTGTCATGCTCATGGTGGCAAATACAAGATCTTTCAAATTCCAATTTTCATTCAAAAGCTTGAATATTATCATTGGCAATAAATACTGCCAGTTATTTTCTTTGAAGTTACTGACCACTGTAGTTCATTTTTGAGAAAATGTCTGCCAAATACCCAATGTTGAATAACCATCGTCTGTCAGTTGTTCTTCCAAATAAAAAGTCTTCCTCAAAAAAAGAAAAAAAAAAAAAAAAAAAAAAAGCAGATAGGCTGGGTGTGGTGGCTCACACCTGTAATCCCAGCACTCTGGAAGGCTGAGGCAGGTGGATTGCCTGAGGTCAGGAGTACGAGACTAGTCTGGCCAACATGGTGAATCCCCGTCTCTATTAAAAAACAAAAAACAAACAAACAAAAAACACCAAAAAAATTAGCCAGGCATGGTGGTGTGTGCCTGTAATCCCAACTACTAGGGAGGCTGAGGCAGGGAAATTGCTTAAACTAGGGATGTGGAAATTGCAGTGACGTGAGATCGCACCACTGCACTCTAGCCTGGGCAACAGAACGAGATTCTGTCACACACACACACACACACACACACACACACACACACACACACACAAAAGCAGCATATAGTTCAGCTTTCAATTCAAATGATGGTGTTAGTGCTTTTCCTTTAGAGAGCCATTGTACTTCAGTGTGCAGCAAAAGTACTTTATATGTACTTTCCATTTTGTCACACAAAATCTGAAAAAGATGTATACTCAAGAGTTGACATTTAGTAACATTAATAATTGTCAGAACATCACCAAGGACTTATATATATATATATATTTTTTTTTTATTGTGTTTTAGGTTTTGGTGTACATGTGAAGAACATGGAAGATTGTTGCATAGGTACATACATGACAAAGTGATTTGCTGCCTTCCTCCCCATCACCTATATCTGGCATTTCTCCCCATGTTATCCCTCCCCAATTCCCCACCCCCAGCTGTCCCTCCTCTAGTTCCCCCCAACAGACCCCAGTGTGTGACGCTCCCCTTCCTGTGTCCATGTATTCTCATTGTTCAAGACCCGCCTGTGAGTGAGAACATGCAGTGTTTTTCTGTTCTTGTGTCAGTCTGCTGAGAATGATAGTTTCCAGGTTCATCTATGTCCCTACAAAGGACACTAACTCATTGTTTTTTATGGCTGCATAGTATTCCATGGTGTATATGTGCCACATTTTCCCTGTACAATCTATCATCGATGGGCATTTGGGTTGGTTCCAAGTCTTTGCTATTGTGAACAGTGCTGCAATGAACATTTGTGTGCATGTGTCCTTATAATAGTTTATAGTCCTTTGGATGTATACCCAGTAATGGGATTGCTGGGTCAAATGGAGTTTCTATTTCTAGGTCCTTGAGGAGTTGCCACACTGTCTTCCACAATGGCTGAACTAATTTACACTCCCACCAACAGTGTAAAAGTGTTCCTATTTCTCCACATCCTCTCCAGCATCTGTTGTCCCCAGATTTTTTAATGATCGCCATTCTAACTGGCGTGAGATGGTATCTCAATGTAGTTTTGATTTGCATTTCTCTAATGACCAGTGATGATGAGCATTTTTTCATATGTTCGTTGGCCTCATATATCTCTTCTTTTGTAAATCTGGTTTAGTTCTTTGCAGATTCTGGATATTAGTCCTTTGTTGGATAGGTAGATTCCAAAAATTTTTTCCCATTCTGTTGGTTGGCGGTTTACTCTAATGATTGTTTCTTTTGCTGTGCAGAAGCTCTGGAGTTTAATTAGGTCCCATTTGTCTATTTTGGCTTTTGTTGCCAATGCTTTTGGTGTTTTAGTCATGAAGTCCTTGCTTATACCTATGTCCTGAATGGTTTTCCCTAGGTTTTCTTCTAGGATTTTTATGGTGTTGAATCTATAAATTACTTTGAGCAGTATGGCCATTTTTATGATATTGATTCTTCCTAACCATGAGCATGGAATGTTTCTCCATCTGTTTGTGTCCTCTCTTATTTCATTGAGCAGTTGTTTGTAGTTCTCCTTGAAGAGATACTTTACATTCTTTGTTAGTTGTGTTCCTAGGCATTTTATTCTTTTTGTCGCAATTGTGAATGACAGTTCGTTCTTGATTTAGCTCTGTTTAAGTCTGTTATTTGTGTATAGGAATGCTTGTGTTTTTGCACACTGATTTTGTATCCTGAGACTTTGCTTGTCAGTTTCAGGAGATGCTGAAATGATGGGGTCTTCTAAATATACAATCATGTCATCTGCAAATAGAGACAATTTGACTTCCTCCTTTCCTAATTGGATACACTTTATTTCTTTTTCTTGCTTGATTGCTCTGGCTAGAACTTCCAACACTATATTGAATAGGAGTGGTGAGAGAGGGCATCCTTGTCTAGTGCGAGATTTCAAAGGGAATGCTTCCAGTTTTTGCCCATTCAGTATGATATTGGCTGTGGGTTTGTCATAAATAGCTTTTATTATTTTTAGATACATTCCATCAATACCTAGTTTATTGAGAGTTTTTAATCATAAAGGGACTACTGTATTTTGTCAAAGGCCTTCTTCTGCATCTATTGATATAATCACGTGGTTTTTATCTTTGGTTCTGTTTATGTGGTGAATTACGTTTATAGACTTGCATATGTTGAACCAGCCTTGCATCCCCAGGATGAAGCCTACTTGATCATGGTGGATAAGCTTTTTGATGTGCCGTTGCAATTGGTTTGCCAGTATTTTATTGAAGATTTTTGCATCTATGTTCATCATGGATACTGGCCTGAAGTTTTCTTTTCTTGTTGAGTCTCTGCCAGGTTTTGGTATGAGGATGATGTTGGTCTCATAAAATGATTTGGGAAGGATTTCCTCTTTTTGGATTGTTTGGAATAGTTTCAGAGGGAGTGGTACCAGCTCCCCTTTGTATGTCTGGTAGAATTCATCTGTGAACCCATCTGGACCTGGGCTTTTTTGGGGTGATAGGCTATTAATTGCTGCCTCAACTTCAGACCTTGTTATTGGTCTATTCAGGGTTTCAACTTCTTCCTGGGTTTGGCTTGGGAGGGTGCAAGTGTCTAGGAATTTATCCATTTCTTCCAGGTTTACTGGTTTATGTGCATAGAGTTGTTTATAGTAATCTCTGATGGTAGTTTTTATTTCTGTGGAATCTCTGGTGATATCCCCTTTATCGTTTTTTATTGCATCTATTTGATTATTCTGTTTTCAATTTTATTAATCTGGCTAGTGGTCTATTTTGTTGATCTTTTCAAAAACCAGCTCCTTGATTTATTGATTTTTTGAAGGGTTTTTTTTGTGTCTGTATCTCCTTCAGTTCTGCTCTGATCTTAGTTATTTCTTGTCTTCTGCTAGCTTTTGAGTTTTTTTTGATCTTGCTCCTCTAGCTCTTTCAATTTTGATGATAGAGTGTCGATTTTATCTTTCCTTGCTTCTCATCTGGCCATTTACTGCTATATATTTTCCTCTAGACACTGCTTTAAATGTGTCCCAGAGATTCTGATATGTTGTGTCTTCGTTCTCAATGGTTTCAAAGAACATCTTTATTTCTGCCTTCATTTCATTGTTTAACCAGTCAACATTCTAGAGCCAGTTGTTCAGTTTCCATGAAACTGTGAGGTTCTGAGTTAGTTTCTCAATTCTGAGTTCTAATTTGATTGCACTGTGGTCTGAGAGACTGTTATGATTTCCGTTCTTTTGCATTTGCTGAGAAGTGATTTACTTCTGATTATGTGGTCAATTTTATAGCACTTGTGGTGTGGTGCTGAGAAGAATGTATATTCTGTGGATTTGGGGTGGAGAGTTCTATAAATGTCTATTAGGTTTGCTTGGTCCAGGTCTGAGTTCAAGTCCTGGATATCCTAGTTAATTTTCTGTCTCATTGATCTATTTAATATTGACAGTGGGGTGTTAAAGTCTCCCACTATTATTGTGTGGGAGTCTAAGTCTCTTTGTAGGTCATTGAGAACTTGCTTTATGTTCCTGGGTGCTCCTGTATTGGGTGCATATATATTTAGGATCGTTAGCTCTTCTTGTTGCATTGATCCTTTTACCATTATGTAGTGTCCTTCTTTGCCTCTATTGACCTTTGTTGGTTTAAAGACTACTTTATCAGAGACTAGGATGGCAACTCCTCCTATTTTTTGCTCTCCATTTGCTTGGTAAATCCTCCTTCATCCCTTTATTTTTAGCCTATGTATATCCTTGCATGTGAGATGGGTTTCCTGGATACAGCACACTGATGGGTTTTGACTTTTTGTACAATTTGCCAGTCTGTCTTTTGATTGGGGCATTTAGCCCATTTCCATTTAGTGTTAATATTGTTGTGTGTAATTTGATCCTGCCATTTTAATGCTAGCTGGCTGTTTTTCCGGTTAGTTGATGCAGTTTCTTCATTGTGTCAATGCTCTTTACCATTTGGTATGTTTTTGGAGTGGCTGGTAGTGGTTGTTCCTTTCTATGTTTAGTGCTTCTTTCAGGAGCTCTTGTAAAGCAGTCCTGGTGGTGATGAAATCTCTGAGTAATTGTTTGTTCATAAAGGATTTTATTTCTCCTTTGCTTATGAAACTTAGTTTGGCTGGATATGAAATCCTAGGTTTAAAAGTTTTCTTTAAGGATGTTGAATATCGGCCCCCACTCTCTTCTGGCTTGTAGGGTTTCTGCTGAGAGATCTCCTGTCAGTCTGATGGGCTTCCCTTTGTGGGTAACCTGATCTTTCTCTCTGGCTTCCCTTAGCATTTTCTCCTTCATTTCAACCCTGGTGAATCTGATGATTATGTGCCTTGGGGTTGCTCTTCTTTAGGAATATCTTGGTGGTGTTTGCCGTATTTCCTGGACTTCAATATTAGCCTGCCTTGCTAGGTTGGGGAAGTTTTCCTGGATAATATCCTGAAGAGTGTTTTCCAGCTTGGATTCATTCTCTCTCACATTCAGGTATACCTATCAAACTTAGATTAGGTCTTTTCACATAGTCCCAAATTTCTTGGAGGCTTTGCTGATTTCTTTTTACTCTTTTTTCTCTAATCTTGTCTTCTCATTTTATTTCATTGAGTTGATCTTCAACTTCTGATATCCTTTCTTCTGCTTGGTCAATTCAGCTGTTGAAATTTGTGTATGCTTCACGAAGTTCTTGTGTTGTATTTTTGAGCTCCATCAATTCATTTATGTTCCTCTCTAAGCTGTTTATTCTAGTGAGCATTTAATCAAACCTTTTTTTCAAGTTTCTTAGTTTCTTTGCATTGGGTTAGAACATGTTCTTTTAGCTCACAGAAGTTTGTTATTACCCACCTTCTGAAGCCTGTTTCTGTCAATTCATCAGATTCATTCTCCATCCAGTCTTGTTCCCTTGCTGGTGAGGAGTTGTGATCCCTTGGAGGAGGAGAGGTGTTCTGGTTTTGGGTGTTTTCATCCTTTTTGCACTGGTTTCTTCCCATCTTTGTGGATTTATTTACCTGTCGTCTTTGTAATTGGTGACTTTAAGATGTGGTCTCTGAGTGGCCGTCCTGTTTGTTGATGATGAAGTTATTTCCTTCTGTTTCTTAGTTTTCCTTCTAACAGTCTGGCCCCTCTGCTGTAGGACTGCTGGAGGTCCACTCCAGACCCTGCTTGTCTGGGGATCACCTGCAGTGGCTGCAGAACAGTAAGGGTTGCTGCCAGTTTCTTCTTCTGCTACCTTTGTCCCTGAAGGATACCTACCAGATGTCAGTCTGAGCTCTCCTTTATGAGGTGTCTCTTTGGATATACAGGGGTCAGGGAGCTGCTTCAGGAGACCGTCTGTTCTTTATAGGAGCTCAAGTGCAGAGCTGTGAGCTCCGTTGTTCTGTTCAGAGCTGCTGGGCAGGTACGTTTAGGTCTGCTGCAGCAGAACTCATAACCGCCTTTTTTCCCCTAGCTGCTCTGTCCCAGGAAGGTAGGACTTTATTTATAAGTTTCTGTCATGCTGCTGTCTTTTTTCAGGGATGCCCTGCCCAGCAAGGAGGCAGCCTGGTCATAGTCTGCCAATAGAGGCATTGCTGAGCTACTGTGGGCTGCTCCCAGCTGCCATGTGAACTTTCCTGCAGTCCTGTTTATAGGGGTATAGTTAGAACTGCCTCGGCAATAGCGGGATGTCTTGGTCATGGCGGACTGCCTTGGTAGTAGTGGACTGCCTCAGTAATGGCGGACGCCCCTCCCCCACAGAGCTGGACTGTCCTAGGTTCAGCTGTGCTTGCTGTGAAACTCTCAATCCAGAGCATTTCAGACTGCTGGTCTTTGTGGGGGTGGGACTGGCTGAGCCTCATCACCTGGCTCCCTGCCTCAGACCCCTTTTTTTCAGTTTAACAGGTGACTCTGTCTCCCAGGCACTCCAGTCACCAGTTGAAACGGCACCTGGATTTGTGTGAGTTATTGTGCGGAGACCCACAACGCCAGCTGTAACAGCTGGAGATTTGTGGTGCTTTTATGCTTGGGAATCCCCTGGCCTGGCTCCCTGTTTCAGTCCTTTTTTTTATTTTTAGTTGAATGGGTGACTCTGTCTCCCAGGTGTTCCAGTCACCAGTTGAAAAGGTGCCTGGATTTGTGTGAGATTTTGTGTGGAGACCCGCTGCGCCGGCTGAAACAACTGCACTTGAGACTTGTGGCGCTTTTCCGCCTGGGAGTCTCCTGGCCTGGCTCCCTGATTCAGTCCCTTTTTTATCTGTTGAACGTGTGACTCTCTCCCAGGCACTCCAGTCACCAGCTGAAATGGCGCCTGGACTCGTGTGAGTTTTTGTGCGGAGACTTGCGGCACCAGCCGAAACAGCCGTGCTGGAGACCTGTGGCACTCCTCCAACCAGGAATCTCCTGGTCTGTGGGCAATAAAAATCTGTCTGGAAATGCGGTGACCACTCACCCTCTGTGCTGCTTTTGCTGGGAGCTGCAACCCAGAGCTGCTCCTACTCGGCCATCTTGGATCCCTCCCCAGGACTTTTTTTTTTTTTTTTGAGATGAAGTCTCACTCTGTTGCCGAAGCAGGAGCACAGTGGTGCGATCTTGGTTCACTGCCACTTCCACTTCCCAGGTTCAAGTGATTGTCCTGCCTCAGCCTCCCGAATCACTGGTACTACAGGCACATGCCACCATGCCCAGCTAATTTTTTGTATTTTTTAGTAGAGATGAGGTTTCCCCATGTTGGCCAGGCTGGTCTCAAACTTCTGACCTCAGGTGATCCACTCGCCTCGTTCTCCCAAAGTGTTGAGATTATAGGCATAAGCCACCATGCCTGGCACACCAAAGACATTTTCAGTGAAACTGACATTTTCTTTTTACTGTGTGGCAGGAAGAAAATGCACCAACTACTAGCATAGTTTGGTCCCATTACCTTGATTCATGCTAAGGTGCCAGCAGCTTTACCCATCATTGCTTTTGCACTATTGTCACAAATGTCCCATGATGAAAAAGGCAAATAACTTCTTTCCAGTGTTATGGAAATAGTTTTGACCTCATGGACCCTCAGAAAAGGCCCTGAGAATCCCCAGGTGTCTGTGAACTATGTTTTGAGAACCACTGCTCTTAAAATTTGCAGAAGGCCAGCTCTCCCCAGGATGCAGAATGTAGCTACTAGTACATTTGGGAGGAGAGGTGAAGTCTCCTTCAAACAGGGCAATTTGCCTTCTTTTTTGGAGCCCAAGATGGACTTTTTATTTCCTTGCAGAACTGAAAGCATCTGGCTTGGGAGCACGATTATTCTCCACTCACCTTTAAACTGCCTCAGCTATTACTAAATCTCTGGCAGTGATATGTTGATTATGTGAATTTAAAGCCCATAGGAGCCAGAGGAATGACAGATCAGATTCTCTTAAATGAGAAATAAAATCCAGGAGCCTGGCAGCAGGACATACGGCTCTCGCTCCTGCTGACCTTTGATGTCACTCTGGTAGAATGACTGCTTCCAGGCCAGATGGCATGTGGCTTAAACAGAGATGTCTCAACCTGTTTCCTAGTATTAATTGTGCACATTGATACTCCTTTGTTGTATAGTCTATAATTCTTCATTGTCAACCTCATTTATTTTTTGAGAGGAAGCTGAATTCCAGCAGGCCTCCATGAATTCAAGCTATTTCAAAAGCTCCAATTTCATTTAAGTCTCCAAACCCAAACCTTTTTCTATCCAATCACTGTAATAGGCTGACAGACACTAAATCTCCCTTCTGTCAATTGAATGTAAGTCTAGCAACTTTTAAGAGCAATGAGATTGAAGGAAAGAGTGAGTCTCTGTGCCCTAAAGGAGGTGGCAGAATGGAAGCCCATCTAATTTTTTGTTTAAAGGTACTAAATAGGGGTCAATTTGTAAAGGCAGCTTTCGGAGTGTAGCAAGATAGATTCTTAAATCTGATAGAGATAAATGGGAGGTCAATATCCTTTTTCTTATCAACAATTTCACCAAATAACATTTACTATGAACTTTCAGGTTGGGTTTCTCAGCTATAAACAAGCAAATACTCCAAGCAGAGATACTGGAAGTACTGAACCAGGGCAGTTCCTGAGTATGGAGCCGGAAGCTAATTGCTTGTCTATGGAAAAGCATGGTTTCATTACTCAAAAGCCGAACTTATGATTTATTTCTAAATTAATTAGAAGCAGATCCAATGAGCAACAAATGCAAATGGAGTCAACTGGGAAAAGGAGCTGACTGTTTTCACTCAGGGTCATTCTGTCACATGAAAAAGTCTCAGTTTTGACAAAAAACAAAAATAAAACACTGTTTCAAGGAAAGAAAATAAGTTGCGGACATTATATCTGAGAGATTTTCCCCTTTGTATTCATGGCATTTGAATTATATGCACATCACTTAAAAAAAATTGAGCCTTCAATAAAGAACCTGGTAAGTGACTAATTGTAGTTTTAAAACAGGAACATTTGTGTATGTTTTGTTGCTCTAAGTTTTAGTTTTTGCTCAGAATTCTGGTTCACTGTTTATAATAGGGCAGATCATCCATGCTTTTTTAAGAACCACTTTGGCTTATAAAAAATACAGCACCCAACCTCCAACTCCCCGACAGGCCCCGGTGTATGATGTTCCCCTCCCTGTGTCCATGTGTTCTCATTGTTTGACACCGCTTATAAGTGAGAACATGTGATATTTGGTTTTCTGTTCTTGTGTCAGCTTGCTGAGAATGAAGGTTTTCAACTTTATCTGTGTCCCTGCAAAGGACATGAACTCCTCCTTTTTTTATGAATGCATAGTATTCCATGGGGTATATGTGCCACAGTTTCTTTATCCAATCTATTATTGATAGGTATATTGGAACCAACCCAAATACCCATGTAACAAAACTGCATGTTCTGCACATGTACCCCAGAACTTAAATAAAATTAAAATTAAAAAAATTAAAAAAAAATTAAAAATTATTAGTACTGGCCAGGTGCAGTGGCTCACGCCTGTAATCCCAGCACTTTGGAAGGCTGAGGCAGGGGGATCACCTGAGGTCGGGAGTTTGAGACCAGGCTGACCAATGTGGGGAAGCCCCATCTCTACTAAAAATACAAAATTAGCTGAGCGTGGTGGTGCCTGCCTGTAATCCCAGCTACTTGTGAGACTGAGGCAGGAGAATCGCTTGAACCTGGGAGGCGGAAGTTGCGGTAAGCCAAGATCATACCATTGCACTGCAGCCTGGGCAGCAAGAGCGAAACTCTCTCAAAAGAAAAAAAAAATATGGTACTGCTTTAAAAGTTTCTAAGCCAACAGAATTTCAAATGATCTAAAACTTAAATCAACATGTAATAGGATCTCTGGTTTGAGAGAAAAACATGAAAACATGTGTCAGCCTTAGTGTTTAGAGGCCAGGTACGTTTGGAGACTCCGTGAGATGAGCACATAAAGAATTTATTTGCACGAGGGATGAAGTTGCTTCCTGTGAATGAACGAACCTGAGAGAAAGTAGCATTGCTGGGATATTGAAACGGTCAAGAACTAGGGGATGGTATCAGAGGCAAGTGACACTGTTCATTTAAATTTAAACTAGCCACTACCAGCTTATACTACTAAAGCACTTGGCAGAGGTGCAATAACTAAGATCAAGTAAAATCTGAAAGAATGATTTCAGAATAATGTCTTTAAGACATTGGGGAGAATAAGCCTGAAGTGTTTTGTAGGCCAGTAACAGCATGAAATGAAAGGGAGCACAGAGGTCCATTTATCTTCTTGGACTCAGTGGCAGCTTCAGTGAATATTGTGTCTTTGCTGGGGCAGTTGTGACTGCTTATTTGTGAGCATGGTGCCTTAGGTGGTTATTGGGGCATTGTTATGTTTTCATCATTAGTGTAGTCAAGAATAAACCCAGCCAGGCGCAGTGGCTCATGCCTGTAATCCCAGCACTTTGGGAGGCTGAGGTGGGTGGATCACCTGAGGTCAGGAGTTCAAGACCAGCCTGGCCATCATGCCGAAACCCCATCTCTACTAAAAATACAAAAATTAGCTGAGTGTGGTGGCATGTGCCTGTAGTCCCATCTACATGGGAGGTTGAGTGAGGCAGGAGAATCACTTGAACCCAGGAGGTGGAGGTTGCAGTAAGCCAAGATCAGAGATTGTACCACTGCATTCCAGGATGGGCAACAGAGTGAGATTCCTTCTCAAACAAACAAGAAAAAAATCAACAATCCAACAAGCCAGAGCCAGAAAAGAGGAAAATGATCACTGCTATGTGGTAACTGAGTACTGAAACCAACATAATTCATTGTTGCTATGTAAAACAATAATGGACATGATAATAGTTTTCTGTTCCCATATTAATCCATTTTGAACATAAGCTGGAATTAGCTACTTATTCCAGCAAATATCTTTTCCTGAAAAATAAAATTGTAAAACAAGAGTTTACTTAAGAAGAATACCACCTTCCCCATCAAAACTTGCTTCAATATTCTCCCCCTGTTGTGCCCACCAGTCTATAGCTATCATGTCACAAAATTTACCCCATCACAATTAGATGCTTGCTTTGCAAGACTTTCCCTGAAACCACCCAGCTTAGTCTCCAATAACCTTCCCTGTCATTTCCCTTCTGAGACACTGCCTAGACATTGTTAAGGCAGAGCTCTCTCATACTGCAGTAAGTCTCATAAGATACTTTGCTTTGATTGATCAGTTTTTTTTTTTTTTTTTAGTATTTTGGGAGAGGGCAGGGAGTAGGGGTTGACAGCCAATAGCTAAAAGGGTGAATGTCTGCACATTCAGGAGTATAGAGGTGCCACAATTATGGGTGGAGTGGAGACAGAAAAATATGATGTGTTGCTATTTTATGAGCCAGTTTGTACTTAGAGGCAAGGTAAGACTTAAGGAAATGTGGCCTTAATATCCATAACCCTTTTTAAATTTAAGCAAGAACAGCAAATGTCTAAAAAAGGTCTAGCCTGGTGCAGTTACCATCTATTCACTTATTTTCTTCTTCTCTCTCTTTTTTTTTTTTTTGAGACACAGTCTCATTTCGTCGCTCAGGCTGGAGTGCAGTAACGCGGTCTCAGCTCACTGCAACCTCAGGCTCCCAGGCTCAAGCGATTCTCCAGCCTCCTGAGTAGCTGGGATTACAGGCACATGCCACCATGCCTGGCTAATTCTTGTATTTTTGGTGGAGATGGGTTTTCACCATGTTGGCCAGGTTGGTCTGCAACTCCTGGCCTCAAACGATCTGCCAGCCTTGGCCTCCCAAAGTGCTGAGATTATAAGCGTGAGCCACAGCACCTGACCCTATTCATTACTTTTTCCATGATTTTTCCTTGTCAAGGTAAATGTAATGCTCCCTTCCTCCAGACAAAGGTGACTTTAAATTTACTTTATCGTGAAATCACAAAATGTTAAAGGTGTATTTTGCGTGTATGTACATATACATACGTACACACACAAACCATCCTATCTTATTCCAATGAGAGATTTGAAGCAGTTTACAAAAATGCAATAGGATAAAAACAAATAAGTTAGTCCTAGAAGGCAAAGCTCTGCAGGGCCTGCCGGAAATTTATTCCCCATGCCTGTCAGTTTCTGTTTCCACAAAGACTCCTTTCTCTGTGAGCACTGAAGAGCAGCATTAGTAAACACAACACTGAAACTTTTTCTTTCTCGGCCCAAACTCCCTCACTAGAGTGGTGGGACAGGGCAGGTAAGAAGAGAAGGAAGCCCTTAAAGGTCAAAGCAGTGGAGGGTTGGGGAGTGATCGGATCGCACTTCTGCCTTCTAGGCTTGGGAAGATGGTGCGCATGCGTTTTAACGCGCACGTTACTGGCACATGACTCCCGGTCCCTTGTGTTCCGAACTTGGATCCTAATGACGCTGATAACGGGTTACTAGGCACTCATAGTTTTGGATCGTTGGGTGGCCTTGATGTTAGCAGAAGAATTCATCTAAAGGTTGTTTTTAAGGAAGTAGACAAACCTAAATCTGTGTCTCAACTCCAAGGAATGTGAACAAGATGCCTGCTGGTGAACAAGAATGTGAATGTAATGAAGGGAAGTACTACTCTAAAGGAGGTAAACTGTTGAGGAAAGAGAAAAAAATTCCTGGTTACCTTTGGGGGGACATTAAGATCAATATCATAGGTAAAAAGGATGATTTACCAATTCATTTCTGTGACAAATGTGATTTGCCTATTAAAATCTATGGGCGAATAATTCCATGCAAGCATGCTTTTTGCTATGACTGTGCTAATTTATATGACAAAAACAGATGTAAAATATGTCCAGGCTGTAGTTATCCTGTGCGTCGAATTGAGAAGCATAAACGAGGTTCTCTCTTCATGTGTAGTGATGTTCAGGGATGCAAGAAAACATATTCGTCTCAGAAAAGCTTACAGGCTCATATCATACGCCGCCATAAGAGAGCCGGAAAACATGATAGCAGTACTTCACTTGAAAAAGTTCATCCCTGTATTGCTCCGCCACGAACTGAAATCTCTGAAATCCCTAAAAGACTGCAAGATGAGGGCCATCTAAGCTATATTCCACCAGAGCAGCACACCATGATGCCACCACCGACTGTGCCACATATGTCACACAAGCACTATAATCGGTCACATAAGGATATTTGGGCTCCTCCCAAAGAATTATCTCCAAGTCCGCCTTTTCCCATCCAGTGGGAAACCATTAGTATTTTTACAAGAAAACAAGGCAATGTAATAACTAAGCATATTCAGAAGAACTCCAATTCTGGTGCTAAGAAGCCATCATCTCCTGACTATTCTCTGGAGTATCAAGGTCAACCAGTGGTATCATACCCTAATCATATTAGGCCTCGAAAACAGCATTATGCACAACCTCCATCTCCATCATCAACGGTAAACCATCCAATGCCATATCCTCCTCAGGATGTAGGTACTCCTAATTTGATTTCTAGCCAAGTGCCAGCGCTAACCACCACCTACGATCCATCACCTGGATTTGTTATTGTCCAGGTGCCACTTTTCATGAAATCTCCCCTACCACCTATTCCCCAGTCTCAAAATGGGAATCCATCTGAAAGTGAATTCACTTTTCACCATTATAACTCTAACTTTTTACCTCAGTCCACTGAAAATCAGGAAACTTTGAACCCTCGTCTTACACAAAGAGATGCAACGGATCGTAGATTATGGCTTGGATGGAAAGTACTGCCACCTCCACCAATGTGGAATCCACCTTCTTCAAACCTACATCGTGAATCACATCATTCAGACCAGAGAAGAGAGAAACCATATTAAGGATGATAATAGTATTTTCAACTGAAGACCTGATGAGAAAAGAAAAACAACTTCAAGTTCTATACTGTATTGTGGACAAGTGGCTCAGTTCAGCACAGCTGTAGTTTAACAACTTTGTTCCTCTGGTGTGGTAAATTGACCTAAAGGTGACCTCTGATGATTTCCTGGAATAAATATGTATGGTTACATTTTCAAAAGTATTGCGGTTTTTATTTTTTTGGTGATATGTTTGTTAACTTGTGTAAAAGGATTAAATTTCAATATGGTTGTAAAAATGCTATTTTTATGTGAATTTAAGTGCAGCCACATACTGTTTTTTAAATCATATGTTTTACCACTAATTTCCCAAAGTTACAATAAAACCCTAAAAGTAAAACTGTACTAGAATTTGCATAAGGCAGACTGTTAAATGATAGAGAATTATTTCACATTTTAGGCACTGAAATTTAGAGGTTTTGAGGTATAGTAAGTATACAATGCACTTCATTTGGATGCCTTTTCATTTTTAGGCAGCCCCAGAAGCACCAAAATACATGGGAATTCCAGTACTATGATAGATTTATGTTTGCAATGTTAAAAGGCATCACTAAATCATTTGGAAAGATATGGCCAAAGTAATTGAATCTGTAGGCTCCAAGCTGGTGGGGACGATGTTACTTGTTAATGCTTTTTTTTACAGAATGGTTCAAATCACATAATGTAGCACACTTACTAGTCTTAAGTGGCATTATTTTATAGCACTGATAAAATGGTATTATTTAGATGAAGTGTGTTCTACTTTGCTCATAGTATTAAATAAAATATTCAGGGAGGGCTGAAATAACTTTATTATAATTCTTTGTTTCATGGTAGAGTTTGATCATGTTTTTATGTGTTTTTCTGTATATTAAGTTTTAAACTACAGTTTGAATGCCATGGAGGAATTTGAATAATCTATTAATGAGGAGCATTGTTACAGTTACAAACTTGCACTTGCTTGGGTTTTATTATTGTGTGATGAGGGTTTTTCCTCCGACTTGAAATTAAAACTATTAATTCTGCCCTATTTATTTTATTGGTTAACAGTCTAAACTTGGGATGTTTTTGCATGAAGTTAACAGTAAAGACTACCAGATGACTTTGTATTGGAGAAAAGTAATAATTTATATGAATTTCACTGCTTTATTAAATGTCTTTAGAATGAGCTTTTGCATTTTAGGGGATTATTACAGTCCAGCTGTGATGACCACTTACATTTACACTACCATACTTTGTACAGAATTCATATCGATGAATTGATGTTCTTAGGATACTGTATCATTTGAATAAGCCCTCATGAAGATTTCTCCCCCTTAAATAGTACATAATATAAATATGAAATGTTAGTATGCAGATATTATTTATATTATTTACTAGAAGGTTTTTATATATTAATTTAGGACATATTTCTTTTTGGCAAAGGATGAACTGACTGCTAACTTATCAATTTACTGTGTTGGGTACAGGCAAAATAAATTCTTGTCTTGGCTGATCTGATGCTCTCTGAGCTTAGAGCTGAAGTTAGAAATATATAAATGGCCATTTTAACCTTGACCAGCCTAAAATAAGAAATAGACTCTTTTTTAAGTGAGTTATTTTTCATATCTAGCAATTTGAAAGTCTAATATTAATGCAATATTTCTAGTGAAAAAGCCTTGTTATTATAAGCATGGCATGTGATGATGTGAAATGTTGGTTGGTAAGTGCTTCTATCACATTTATAGGTACTTTGACTGGTACACATTTGATTTCCTTTCTTGCCTCTACTTAGAAGCTGTTAAAATATTACTGTTAAAATCCAATATAATTTTGGTTTCATGTAATAAAAGCCAAATTCACTTTAAATCTTCTCAACTATCTACAAAGAGCTCCTCTATGTTTGTTGACATTCAGTGGGATCGAATGCATTGTGAAACCACTTAAATGATGCATTAGACAAATCAGCACCATGCTAAAATTTTACATGTTAAAAGAAGACTAAAAATTATTTTGTTAGGTTTAGGCAATATGTTATTTAGCAAACAGATAAATGTAGCAGACAAAATTTTTAAATTATATTGGTTATGAAATCATCCAGTCATGTCTGAATGATGGTGGTGAGTAGAAAAAGCAGAAAATTACCGTTAGTGTTTCTTTAAGGGAAACATGTGTGAATTCCTTCCTTATATTCAGAGAAGGCCTTGAAGGTATAATGGGCATAAGTCTAAATTAAATGTATGTATCGTACACTATATTGCTCTGAAGACTACTGGGGTGACAGTTTAAGTCTTAAAACCCATAAATATGAAAAAATAAAAATACCAGGGAGAGGGAAAATGAAGGTCGGATAAATAGTAAAATCGAATCCATGTTAAAGTTGGAAGCAAAAAATTTGCACCACTAAATCCTGCACTGTTAATGCTAGATGAAATGTGGTTAAAGCAAACAGACAAGATAAAAGCATGCACATTTCACAGGAAGCGTAAGTCTGATACTGAGCAAAAGTTCCCTTGTGGGCGCTCACAAAAATCATTAATATAGGGTGCTGATTCCTGATTCTGACGGCATGAAAGAATCTCCTGGAGCATCAGCACATATTAACATTCTTTGCCTCACTTTTTCTCAAAAGATTCTGAATCAGTTTTGGGAATGGATAGGATTTAGTAATCTGTTCTTTCAGTAAGTATCCTAGGTGATTCAGAAGCAGCTGACTCAAAAATTTAGTCACTGGACATCCAGTTTCTAGGTCTCTTAGTCTCAGTGGTCTGTCATCCATTCTGTACACAATGATCATGGTAATCATTTAAGAACGGAACTCAGCCTTCAAATGGTTTTGCATTGCACTTCAAGTCCAATTCCTTTTTCATGACTGTATACAGTTAGATTCCTGGTGAATTTTCAAAACTCATAACCTACCCTTCTCCCTCCATTTCCCCTATTCCAGTCACACAAACTAAAAAATAAAAGCTTCGGACCACCGCATTCCTTCCTGCCTCACATTTTGAACTTACTGCCCCCCCCCCCCCCCTTTTTTTTTTTTCCTGCCTGGACCGTCTTCCTGCAAATCTTTTTAAGGCTGGCTCTCTCACTTCATGTTTCTGTTCAGATGCCTTCCCTGGCTACCCTGTGGAAAATAGCACTGCCCTCCACAGCCCCATCTCCTAATCCTGCTTTGTTTTCCTTCATGCTCTATCACTACCTGTTATTACATAACTAATTACTAATTGCTCTTTTTTTTTTTGTTTCTGCCACAAAAATATTATCTCCAGGAGAAGTGGGTCTTTGTAGTATCCCATGACAGAAGGATGAAGAGTGATATATAATAAAGCAATTTTATTTTTTGTTCTTGTTCTTTTCTTTTTACGTTTTATTCTTTCCATGGTGAAAAGTGGGGTTATCTCTTAACCTTTCTCTATACTCTTGGATAAATGGAAAGCTCTCTGATCAGTTATTAAAATGTCCCATCTGATCTGACAGTCAAATTTAGAACTGATTTAAGGGTGAGTCCTTTCCTTACTTCTTAGCTGTGGCTGGTGGAAGACCAGCAGTTAGGGAGAAAGTTGTGTCGACATCTTGCCTTAACTACCTTTGCTTTGATTTATTCTCCCCTATTTCATTAGATGGAGGTCTTGGCCCTTCAGAATTGGAATGCAAGGGATTGGGGCAGGAGAGGTGAGGGAAATAGGAAAAGTCTCAACTTGGTTGGTACTATAAGGAACTGGGTTAGTTACTTTCTGGGCCCAACTTCAGGTTTTAAGAATTTTTTTTCTTTCATAGACACTTTCATGGATAGTAAGAAAGAACTGCTCTCATTGATCCCAATCTCTACTTGTAGTTCCCTTGATGAATATGAATGCTTTTCTCTTCCAATTAGTTCCCTAGTTCTTCTGCAGCCCCTGAGAATCTAGCAATACCTACAGCTCCTCTCAGCTGAGTTGTCTTTATCCCTCCAGCTCCCTGTAGTGAGGAGCAATATCTGGCCCATGAGAAACACATCTCCTTTTCCCTGATATACTCTAGGTGTACTGGCCAATCTCAATGTTGCCAGCTTCCTTTCCCTCAGCTGTCAAATAAATTAGCCTGCCTCCTGCACCTTTGATTTTCCAGATACCAGTCCACAGTGCCCCTAGTGCTCCAAATATTTAGCCCTTGGAGTGGTCTCATTAAAGCACCTCTCTCCTGGGAAGTGATGTGGGAGCATCCTTCATCACTTTTCTAAGAGGAATGGTGGTGGTTAGATCTCACAACATAGCAAAATTTAGAGTCAGGCTATGTTCTTATTGGCCAATGCCCATAACATAATGTTTGTTAAATAATTCTATTATTACTCTAGATCCAACCATGCTTGATTTTCAAATGGCTCAGAAATCCCAGATGGGAAAATGCAATCTGTTTGCATTGCATCTACAAAAGCAAAGGAAGAAGTGCACAATTAAATGGATAATTCAGAACAAAAATGCCTCAGGTATTGAAATGTTCTTGGCAAAATTTTAATATCTGAATCATTCTAAAAAGTATCAGAATTTGGCACATCTCCTAACGGTTCCAATAACCTTATGCTGAGTAAAACTATACATTTTTTCCTTTGACAAAATAGTCAATAAACATGTTTCTTTTCCAATAGAAAGAAGAGGAACATCACACACTGGGGGTGTGTGTGTGTAGGGGAGAGACATTGAGGGGTGAGGAGGGTAGGGAGGGTGGGGAGAAATGACAGATACGGTATGCACCTAAAGTAAAATTAAGAAAAAAAAAGAATTAAGTCATTTTTAAAATATCTTTCAAGGTCAGCTCTAGGTAAAAATGTGGTACAGATGGAGTTCTACTTGGATGGGATCAAGTGGAGGTATAAAACTTTTCCCCTCTACTGAATAAAACTAGAATTTTTCACCACATATCATCACACAATAAAAAACAGATAGTCGTCTTATTTTACTGACCGTCACTCATTTGTGTTTAAACTTTTTTCCTAATATTTGACTGTGTATTCTGTTTGGCTTATGCATATGGCAGACTGATTGCAAAATTGGCCTCAATTCTTTGTCCCTTCTTACGTGTCTTCACAGTTTCTCTTATCAAGGGATGGAGTCAATTTTCTCATCTCCTTGATTATGATTTACTTTGGCTAATAGAATGTGGTAGAAGTGTCAGTGTACCAGGTATGAGGATAGAGGCCTTTCGTCCTTCCACCTTCTTTTAGAGTCCTGCCTCCATGAGAACAAACTTGGCCTACCTTGCTCAAAGATGAGAAAACACATTGAAAACTTTTTTTCCCCATTCAAAGCCATCCTAGACCAACTTACAGTCAGCCAACTCCAAAACATGCGAGAATGCCCAACCAAGATTAACATAGCGACCAACCCAACCCAAAGATGACTGGAGGCCCATGCAGGAGCCCAGCTGAGACCAGACGAAGTATCCAGATTTCCTGTAGTTTGTGAGCAACAATATAAATGCTTAATGTTTTAAGTAACTGAGTTTTGGGATGATGGGTACACAGCAGTAGCTAACCGATACAAGCCATTTTTAGTCCCGTTTTCCCCCTGTAGAGAATTATACACTGTCCAGTTTGACGATAAAATTCACACTAATGTGAGAGGTTTTCAAGACATGAATTATAAATATGTGATGTTTAGACATGAAAAGAACTCACCTTTGAAAGGGTTTATAATAGTAAACATTTTCTTCAGGTTTTGTTATCTTCACCTATTTACTTTTCAATTTTCTCATTAATAATCAAGTTATAAGGATGATTAACCTTCAATAAACTGCATAGTAACCTTGAGCAAATTGTGGAGCATTTAACTGAAGCAGGCATCGCATATGTAGCTGGTATTACCTAGAGTTTTGGTATATATGTGAAGTACCATGCTTATCAGCATATATTCTTATTCCCAATTTTATCTTCTTAGTAGGTGTCTTTAGATCTACATTTGTGGGAGCTATTTGTGTAATAGCCAAGCTATGGTGGCTTGATCTTAAAGATTTATCCCCTACGCTTTGTGAGAGGCCTGCATTCAGGCAGTATATACAGCCACAGTCACTACAGAGCATTGACTTTATCTTTGCATTTAAGGAGATTGAACTCAGCATGGGCTACCTTGGAGGAAAAACATTTTAACTTCATCCTTTCATGGTTCCCAACAATTTGAAACAGATTTCTAAATTGATGTCCTAAAACTTTCTCTTCCCTGTTTAGTCCAGCCTTCCCACCTCTATTTTAGTCAAGTATGAGCAAGCTATTAGTCCCCTAGTTGTGCCTAAGCCCAGATGACTGACATCAAGACTGACATCACTTTAGGTGCTACTTGGCTCTGTATTAGTGAGGAGGCAGTTGGGCAAACGTCTGTTTTAGGAACCAATGTCTGCAAAATCTCAGGTTTCCAATTTAGCATATACTTAAAAATACTTGTGCTTTTTATTAAGAAAAATAGCTTTAAAATATTTTTCATGTTTTGGTTTATAAGAGCACTACATACTCATTATTAAATGCTTATATAATATGGGAAAGGATAAATGCAAATTAAAGCCATCTGTAATTCCACAGGTGATTTTTTTCTGTACATATTTTTACATGTATTTACATGGTGCTCTGTAAAATTTCCCAGAATGCACCTTTTTCTATAATCTCTCTTATTATTTAAATTACAGGGTCAACTTTTATTTTTAACTTCTGAAAGCAAATGACTTTTTTGTATTTTAGTACATAATGGCATTTGATATGCTTTAGTTAGGGCTCAACATACATAAATTATTTAATTTCTTATTGCTATGTCTACATGGTCTTTTGAGACAGCCTTGCACTGTCACCCAGGATTAGTGCAGTGGCATGATCTCTGCTCACTGTAATCTCTGCCTCACGGGTTCAAGCAATTCCCCTGCCTCAGCCTCCTAAGTAGCTGGGACTGCAGGCACGTGCCACCACGCCCAGCTAATTTTTTATATTTTTAGTAGAGATGGGGTTTCACTATGTTGGCCAGAATGGTCTTGATCTCTTGACCTCATGATCCACCTGCCTCAGCCTCCCAAAGTGCTGGGATTACAGGTGTGACCCACTGCGCCTAGCCCTAAATTTTATTTTGTGCTTTGATATCCCGGTAACTTATAGCTATTTAAAACTGTCATCTGGCCATATTCCCTTGGGTATAATGTAGGCACTTTATACCCCACGAATCCTAACTCAATCATCACCTCTCACAGACAGTATGCTCCTCCTCTAGGCATTCCTCTCTTGGTGCATGGTTCCAAAAGCCAACCAAATATGTAAACCTGAACACTGGCAGTCATTCTCTAGTTTTCCACAATCCACTTTCACTTCCCATATTTCATTGGTAACAACATGGTCGATAGATTCTATCTTTATGCTTCTCTCATGGCCATGCCATCCAAACCAGTGCCTTTACCATGGTACTGGCATTTATTGCTTCTTTGGTGGACTCCCGGAAAAGCATTCTTATTGCTTTCTCACTTCTGGTCTTATCACCAGCCTTACTCATCCAACAGAGCTGCCAAGTATGCCCTCTAATGCATAAGTCTGTTTTTAGACATCAATGGATCACCCTAGCATTTGGGATAATGTCAGATTCCTTTGCTTAGCACAGAAAGGCCCCCTTATCTGGCCTCATTTCCTATCACCTGCCCATGGGCATCCTTTTCTCCAGTTATGTATTTTCACTGTCCTAAAAACAAAAGCAGTTTCCCCTTTATATCTTCCTAAATGGGGTTGCCCTCTGCCAGGCATATTCTTTTCCTTTTTTCACCCCCTCACTTTTCTGTGCCTTGTCTATTATTTTACTCACTTCTTTTAAAAAAATATTTCTCCAGTCAAGCACATCATTTTGATGCCTCTTCACTGTGATTGCTGTACTATTTGTATGCTTACTTCATGCCAGTTAACATACTGTATTTTAATTGTTTACATGCCTTTCTCTTCCACTAGACCAGTAGGCCTCAAAATGACCCGCAATATCAGCATCATTGGGGAATGTTAGAAATGCAAATTCTCAGGCTGCATCCCAGATCATAAGCACTGGGGATGAGACCAAGCAATTTGTGTTAAGAGTAAATCATTTAATATTTTGTGATAGGAAAACACTGGCAGGCCATGGTGACATGCCTGGGAATAATTTGGAAGAAGATGCATGAATGCTGCACGAGTACATACCAAGAAGTCATCATCTCCAACTGACATTGAATGACCATCCAAACTCTTAAACTCTAGGCTTTAAATTACACTACTTCTCCACAATACAGAATCATTTGTTACCTGATCTATGGTAGAATTATCGATATGGTATATAAGTTTGGATCCTAATATTAATCAATTTTTCAAATACTTGTTTTTCTCATCACAATATTAATTCTGGTCACTGCCAACAACCTCTTTCAACTCTTGATCGGATGAGAGGGTGTAGGGATCATGTCTTTTTTTATTGATCAGCTGATGATACGGCCAAGCAAATGCTAACACAGCAGCCCTCCAAGCAAGCCTGTACAACTGCATTGGCGATAATGGCTTTATCTTCGCTATAGCGTGATTCCTCTTATACTCCAACATGTGAGAACTTCAACAAGCATTGATTCTAAACCCCACCCTTGACTCCTTCCCATTAATTAGTCTTCTCTTAGCAGCAGCAGGAAGGTCAGCTCAATTGGGTCTCCATCCCTGACTCCCTTTTGCCATAGAAGTTCCAGCACCATAGTCGTAGCAGGAGTCTTCCTACTCATCCACTTCTACCCCTTAATTGAAAATAATCTATCAGTCCAAACCTTCACATTATGTTTAGGGGCTTTACCACTTTATTTACAGCAAACTGTGCTCTAACACAAAATAATATGAAAAAAACTGTAGCAATCGCCACCTCAAGCCAGCTGGGCCTTATAATAGTTACAATTGGTATGAACCAACCACACCTGGCATTCATTCACATCTGCACCCACGTTTTTTAAGGTTATATTATTTTATGTTCAGAATCCATCATCCATAATCTTAATGATGAACAAGATATCTGAAAAACAGGAGCACTCCTCAAAGCTTTACCCCTCACTTTCTCCTCCCTTATCATTGGTAGCCTTACACTTAGAGGCATGCCTTTCCTCACAGGCTTTTGTTCTAAAGACCTTATTATCGAGACAGCTAATACGTCATATAACAACACCTGAGCCCTTTCTGTTACTCTTATTGCCATCTCCTTAACAGCTGTCTATAGTGTCCGTATTATTTTCTTTGCTCTAACAGGACAACCTCACTTCACAACCCTAATTACTATAAATGAAAATAACACCTTCCTAATTAACTCAATCAAGCGCCTAACAATCGGCAGTGTCTTCGCAGGATTCCTCACCACCAACAATATAGGTTCTGCTTCATCCCCCCAAACATCTACACCATTTCACCTAAAACTCACAGTCCTAGGTATGACAGCTTTAGACCAGCTTTAGAACCAGCAATGGAGCTTAACCTTATAACTAACAATCTTAAACTGAAATACCCATTACTGATATTCAACTTCTCCAATGTATTAGGTTTTTATTTAACCACAGTTCACTGTATTACCCCTCACTGTGCTGGCTTTTCTTAGACCAACAACATTAAAGAAGTCCAGAATGCCCGGAAGCATTTCAACTCTTATATTCATCTGCTGCTATAGCAAATTACCACAAATTTAGTAGCTTAAAACAATAAAAATGTATTATCTTACGATTTTGGAGGTCAGAAGCCTGAGGTAGGTCTCACTGGGCTAACATCACGGTGTTGGCAAGGCTGAGTTCCTCCTGGAGGCTCGAGGGGAGGATCTGTTTCTGAGCTTTTTCCAGCTTTTAGAAACTGCCTTCATTCCTTGGTTCACGGCCTCTTCCTCTAGCTTCAAACCTGGCAATGACTGGTCGAATCTTTCTCCTGGTGCCGTCTCTCTGCTTCTGACTTCTCTGCCGCCTCTTCTCTATTTAAGGACCTGTGTGATTACATTAGATCCACCTGGATAATCCAAGCTACTCTCCTTATTTTAAGGTCAGCTGACTAGCAAAGTTCATTTCATCTTGCTATGTAACATAACATAAACACAGATTCCAGGGATTAGGATGTGGACTTTTATGGAGGGTGGAGATGAACATTATTCTGCCAACCACAAAATGTATTCTTGACCTTTGGAGATTTGATTAAAGTTGATACTGCCTTTTGCCTTTACACACAAGCTCTCTGGAGACATCCTGGATTCCCTTTTTGATTGTCTTTCCTTGTGAAGAAAATGGTTTGAAAACTTTGTGGTGATTTAGCACATTTTATTGAAAAGGGGATCCCATCCCCCAGGATTTATGGTTGTGGCTAATAGGAGAGAAGGACCAGTCCAACATGGGCAAGTATGGACTTGCATTGGGCAGTACGGAAATTATTTGTGGATAGAGCACCAGTAACACAATAAGAGAAAGTAAATTGCAACCAAACAAGCTTGCTATTATTTATTATCCTTAAGCAATGGTTTTATCCATTTTCTGGAAAGAAAGAGTAGTTAAACTAGAATCCCTCTAAACCTGTCTGTGACTATGCATGCCTAATATTTATAGTTTCCCTGTTTGTAGAATATGCTTCAGTTTATTCTGTACTATAAATTCAATACCTAATTTTCAAATTAACTGCAGGACCACTTATCTCAAGCTGAGGCTATTGTGTACTGTGCATTCGATACTTAATTTAAAAAAATATTTACTAATCCTGAATTGAAAGCTCTCCTCAGATATTGTTAAGGAGAACGATGTGTACTAGGTAAAATATATCTGACATTTCTACTTATTATCTTACACCAAAAGAGAAAGCCTTGGCAAACAGTACCTTTAGCCATCAAAGCAGACACCAGAACAAAATTTCCTTCAGTTTAAGTGTGTTGAAGGTAATAAAAACTGTGATTTTAGTTGAGGGAAGAGAAGTCGTGAGAAACTTACCCAGCAATCTAACCACAGAATGTCAAGTTATTTATCTTATCTAGTTTTTATTTTAGAGCAATACATTGTTATGTTTCAATCTTGAGGAGAACTTTTTGGCTCTATTTTGCATGTGTTATTAGAACCAAACATGATCACCCAGATCATTATAACTGCAGAAGTTGAGGAGCCACTGAGGTTATGGATTCACTCTGGAAATACAATGCATCTGTAATAACACAATGCAACAATGACCTATGAGGCTAAGAAATGTTACCTGGGGTTCAACCCTTGGACCACTTGGCTAAACAGGAACATAGATTAGGAGAGCGGTGTAAGAGGACATTGATTTTTCACATTCCTACAGTCCTTTCACAAAGGGGATGTGTAGGACATGTTTTCTTTTAACAGACCAGCTTTCATTCCCTTTGTTCATGAATCTGTCTCAGAGAAGTTCACACTTCTAAGAAATGACTTTACTCACACACTGGGGTCTGTTGGTGGGGGCCAAGGGAGAGACAGCGGGGGCGGGGTGGGGAGGTTGGGGAGGGACAACATGGGGAGAAATGCCAGATGTAGGTGACGGGGGGATGGAGGCAGCAAATCACATTGCCATGTGTGTACCTATGCAACAGTCCTGCATGATCTGCACATGTACCCCAGAACCTAAAGTACAATAATAAAAAAAAAAGAAATGACTTTGCTCTCCCCACCATGCTCCAGATGGAAACCTTTCAAGGCCATATTTGCTGTGAGAGATATTTATCATGGAAGTTAAGTAACTTATGATTTAATTGAAGCGTCTTCTCAGCATTGAGAATAGGTTATTTTCTCCAGGAGGCCCCAGCAGTTTCCTGTTTTAAAGATATTGAAAAGAAATATATTGCTTTCAACAGCCCCCCAAATCAATACCACTTCAACTATAGATGGGACCAAATTTCTTATACTTCTTATGTGGACTGAAGAATGGCACTGACCTGAAGTCCTGTGTGATCATAATACTTAGACTGAAGCCATTGTACTCTGTGGTGTGAATGATTGTGGCTCTTCCCTTGCCATTCCAGATTAAGGTGACCAATCCTTGTGCACACCACACAGTAATGATGGTCTCTCATCCATCTATCTTTAGAAACGCCCCTATAGATTGAGGATCAGACCATTTAAACATCAAAATGTATTTTGTTTTCTTCACTTTTTAAAAAGCAACGTAGGGAGAATCGTAGCCAGTCAGTGCTTTTTTGACTAAAGTGATATGTGTAATAAATATGATAATTAGCTGTGAAGTCCTTCATAGCAGAGTACCAATGTTTTATTTATATTCCCATCTTCCTCAGAATTTAACTGTGGCTTTTACAGAAAAGCTCAATATATGCCTACTAAATAAATGAATCAATAACTTCATACACCAATGCCACAAAAATGTCCACTCGTTTTTGGACTTGACATGTAGATTTTTGGTGTTGGGAGAAGGAACTTGATTCTTTTGTATAGTTTACATTTTTCTACTGCAATTATGAAAAAACTGCTTTTTATCTCTTTGAATTCAGTGAGCATGTTTAGTGTTTGATAATTCCAATATCCTTCCTTGTTATTCTATTTCTATTGTTTTTTTTCTTCTACTGGTCTTAATTCATGTTGTCTTATCTCTGGCCTGTCTGCTTCTGTTTGCATGTTGGACCTGGGATTAGAAAAACTGTTGGTAGAAATAATCTGAGCCCAAGATGATGCTATTTTCCTCCTAAGAGGATTCCCATTTGCTTCTGGCAGATACCCAAAGGCACTGGCAATCTTGATCACCTCTGTTCAATTACAGGCATTGAGAGGATTATACCTACAATCCCTGTAATAGCTCATGTACTTTCAGTTCACACTAATCTTAGGATGCAGACTTTTGGAGATCCAAGACAAAGCAAGGACGGTAAACAGCGCCCCTCCACCACCCGCCCCCTTGGTAGCTTCCAATACCACTGGCCACTGTCTGTTCCCTTTAGCTTCACCAGGTTTACTGAATTACTGCTTAGCCTCTCAGATGTCCCCTCCAGGACCATTAAACACCCCTAGAAGTAGAGCATGTAAACACAGGGTTCATTTCTCAGAGCATCCATTCTCCCCTATGTTTTGTCCAGGTAATACTTCTCTATCTTATAACATTATAAGGCCCTTAAGCAGATTTTAAAATATCTTGAATACTTTTCTAGTTGTTCTTAGTGAGAAGGTGTAACCAAATTACCTAATCTGTTATTAGTAGAAGTCCACTCATCTTAATTTTTATCATAGTTCATATATATATATATATATATATCTTTAAAACATTAAAACATCCTTCCTTGTTTGGTCTACTTTATTTCTTGTTTCTTTGTGAATCGATTCTGCTAATTAGAAATGTTCATGTATTTGTTTTGGTGGCTACCTTAATTATAATTTCATATAATGCTTTTAATCTTCCATTTCTTCAGAAAGTATCTACTAATCTCTTGTTTTGAGAAATGATAAAATCAGTATGCTTCTTTCTTATCCCCACTCTACTACTTGATTTAACCTGATTGTATTTAATGTCTTAGTATTTACCATGACACTGTTAAATGTATTTCTATCATTTCATTTGTCAGTTTAAAATGGTATTTGACATATAGCTATTGAAAAGGACAGAATGGTCCAGGTGCAGTGGCTCATGCCTGTAATCCTAGCACTTGGGGAGGCCGAGGTGGGCAGGTCACAAGGCCGGGGGATTGAGACCATCCTGGTCAACATGGTGAAACCCGGTCTCTACTAAAAATACAAAAATAAGCCAGGCATGGTGGCAGGCACCTGTAATCTCAGCTACTCAGGAGGCTGAGGCAGAAGAATTGCTGGAACCTGGGAGATGGAGGTTGCAGTGAGTTGAGATCGTACCATTGCAATCCAGCCTGGGTGACAGGGTGAGGCTCTCTCTCAGAAAAAGAAAAAAGAAAAAGAAAAAAAGAAAAGGACAGAATGTGAGTAATACATATATGGAGTAAAAGAAAAACAACATGTTGGGAAAATGCTTTAAAGTAAAATATTATTTTTGAAGGTCTAATTTTTATACTACATAAATGGCCAATTAAATGTATTCCTTTTACTATGACTATGGGTGTGTCTATTTCTCCTTTTAGTTCTGTCAAATTTTACTTTAAATATTTTGAAGCAACGGTATTGGCTTTTAAAAAATACCTTCCTGGTGTATTAACTCTTTTATTGTTACAAAATATCTTTCTTGCTTTCAAATATTACTTTTGCCTTAATATCTACTTTGTTTGATATTAGAATAAGAGTATTGGCTTTCTTTTGCTTATTGTTTGCATGGTATGTCTTTTTTGCATAATTTTAATTTTGACTTTTTGTGTCCTTAAATTCATGTTTCTCTTATAGAAAATGTCATGGGTGTGACTGGGCTGGTGTTGCGGGCAGTAAAGGAATTTACCAAGACAGTTGTATGTAAAAAAAGGCAGATTTATTAGAGAAGGCATGAAAATATGTTGCAAGGTTGCAACAGGCAGCACAGCAGAGAAGGAGCTGTTTGCAAAGAGGCAGGGGCAGGAGGGAAGTTTCATAGGGAACAAGGTCTTTGTGCCTGTGGAGGTTATTAGGCCTTCAGGTTGTTTGAGATTAGACATCCTTCAGAACAACTGTTCATTGTTCTTCTCCACTTGGGGCCCCTTTCTAGTTGTTGCTTACTTATCAGGACTCCACAGGAAGGATATACTTGGGATTTAATTTTTCAATCTACTAAGACCAATTTAATTTAATGTAATTACTTCTACATTTGATCCACATTACTATGTTTTCTAATTGATCTACCTATATTGTGATTCCTTGTCTTGCCTTCCTTTGGTTAATCAATGTTTTTTATTATTCAATTTTTCCCCTCCATTAGCTTGTTAGTTTAACATCCTTTTACTAGTCACTTAATGCTTATCCCACAGATTATAGCACACTTCCTTAATGTATTCATTTAAAACAAGTTTTTACTTTTTCCACTTTTCTGACAATGCTAGGATCTTAGAAGAGTTGAACTTTATTTTCTTCCTTTCTGCCTTTTGTAATATTTTGCCATGAAATCTAATTAGACATATATTTTAAACCCCACAAACGATTTCTTTTATGTGTTCAATACTCATTTAGCAACATACCTATTTGTTGTTGCTCATTCTGTCCTGTATTTCCATGTTTCTCTCTGAATTATTTCGATCTTTCCAGAAAAACTCTTTCAGTGTTTCTTTTATTGCAGGCCTGCTGGTGATGAATTCTTTCAGTTTTTGCCATAAGACATTTTCATTTCATCTAGAATTTTGAAGTCGATTTTACTGCATGTAGAATTCTAGATTGGCAGTTGCTTTCTTTCAGCATTTTAAGTTGTCATTCCCACAGGGAGGGGAACATCACACACCAGGACCTGTCGGTGGTGGGTGGCTAGGGGAGGTACAGCGTTAGGAGAAATACCTAATGTAGATGACGGGTTGATGGGTACAGCAAACCACCATGGCACGTGTATACCTATGTAACAAACCTGCATGTTCTGCACATGTACCCCAAAACTTAAAGTATAATAAAAAATTTTTTAAAAGTGTCATTCTATTGCCTTCTGATTTCTAACACTTCTGTTTTTTATTTTAAGTTCTGGGGTACATATGCAGATCTTGCAGGATTGTCACATAGGTATACACATGCCATGGTGGTTTGCTGGGAAAAAATTTTTGCAATCTACCCATCTGACTAAGGGCTAATATCCACAATCTACAAAGAACTAAAACAATTTACAAGAAAAAAACAACCCCATCAAAAAGTGGGCAAAGGATATGAACAGACACTCTTCAAAAGAAGACATTTATGCGGCTAATACTTCTTTAGAAAAGTCAGCTATACATATTAATATTTTACCTTCATGTATCTTTTAACCTCTGATTTTAAGGCTTTCTCTTTGTCTTTGATTTTACAAGTTTTACCATTATGTACTTAGCTTTGGTTTTCATTGTCTGCATCTTTCTTGGAGTATACTAAGCTGCTTGAACTTGTGGGTTGTTGCTTTTCATCTATTGGGAAAATTATCAGACATTCTCTCTTCAAATACTGCTTCTGCTCAATTCTATCTTTCCTTTACTCTGTGACTTTAATTACATGTGGTTTAAATATTTTACTTGCTTCTCATATGTCTTATATTCCTTATATTTAGTATCTTCCATTCTTCTCTTTTCTCTGCACTTCAGTCTGTATACCTTCTATTGACCTGTCCTCCAATTCATGAATCCACTTTATTTGCTATGTCATATCTCTTATTAAACACATCTGTTTAGTTTTTAATTTCAAAGACTATTTATTTAGTTCTAGATTTGCCATTTGCTTTCTTTTTATAGATGCCATTTCTCTGGTGATATTTTCCATCTTTTAATCTATTGCTCTCTCTTTTCTGCTATTTTCTTGAACATATTAATCTTAGGTATTTCAAATTTTTTGCTTGCTAACTCTAAAATTTGGATAATCTGTGGGGTCCTATGAATATTGTCCATTTTGCTCTTGGTTTGGGGGCTCTTTAAATGTCTGGTAGTATTTGGTTAAATGTCAGATATTATGTATAGAAAGTTTTAGAGGGTTTGGATAATGCCATTTTTGTTCAGAGGGCTTTTGTCTTTTCTTCTTCTAGGCACATGAGGGGGAGATGATTACCTTAATTTAAGCCAGGAAGCTGACTCAAGGTTGAGTTGTATTTTCTTAAGCATCTGTCCACCTATTGTTTGCTTTATGCTTCTAGGGTATAGATCCCCAAGGGTTCCAACTGAGAACCTGGGTTATTCTGTAATGGTCCTTTACTGTGGCCAGTTACAAACTCAGTCTCTTCAGTGTAGAAAGTCTGCTAAACACAACCCTCTGCTGTTTATAAGCTTTATGACCAGCCTTAGCTTCTTAGCCTCCTGTCTTATGCAGCTTCAGAATTCAGAAAATGTTTTGAGGAGAAAAGTGGTAAAGTGCAAGACTCAGATCTCTTTGTCCTTTCTCAATGGGATCCTAGACTCTCAAAGCTCTCATTGTTTCTCTGCCTTTTAGTGGCAGTCCTCTCTCTAGGTAAAGCTAGTATTCTCAGCCTATTGCTCCATGGGTAGAATTGCCTATTGCCCTCAGGAAAAAGCAGATGCAGAATGCTGTTCACTTTCCCGCAGTTTTGTCTTTCTAGTGTTCTCCTTTTTTTAATGTTCTGCTTGTCTTAGCAGCATTCTGATGCTTCCAAACAGGCCAGTCTTCCTTCCTTCCTTTGTTCCTTCTTTCCCTCCCTCCCTCCCTCCCTCCTTCCTTTCTTCATCCTTTTTTCTCTTTCCTTCCATCTTTCTTCATGTCTATTCTCTTTCCTTCTGTTTTTGGTGTCATCCATTTTTTATGTGTTTCTTAACAAAAATTTGGTCTGCTGCAAGTTACTCCTTTATACTTGGAAACACACCCAAATTAAAAAACAAAACAAGACCATAGAAGATAAATGGTAGAGGATATAAATTTTTCTTTCATTTACTTATTTATTTATTCATTTATCCAACAAATATTTGATGACACACTAGCAAATACATAACAAATGCAAAGATAAAAAAGATAAAACCCCTGTTCTCCAGTAGCTCATCTGTGATTATAATTATTAAAACATGAGTATCTGCTACTTTGTGCCCTGCATTGTTTTCCATTATTTTATTTATCTTTAAAAATAGATTCACTTATTTTCCAAAAACTAAGTCTTGAATTAATCAATTCTGTTGTTAATGCTGTTTTCAAGATTGTTTTCTGTATATTTATTTTTACTTTTCCCATATTTGGTTTTCCTTAGAGTTATTTTTTTGCCTTTTTCTTATGATGAAACCAATCTGGCATGTTTGATTGATTTGTCTCAGTGTGGGTTTCCTATATCACAATCACTTTCATTTCTACTAAATGGTAACAACTAATACAAATGATTATAAAAGCTAACACAAACTACTCACTGTGAGCTATTCTAAGTGCTTTACATACATTAACTCATTTTCTTACCACAGCACAATTTTTTATGTAAGTATGATTATCAACTCCATTTGCAAGATGAGGGAACTGAGGCATAGAAACTAAGTAAGTTCCCCAAAGTTACATAGCTAATAAGTGGCAGGGTTGGGATTCAACCTCTGACAGTCTGGCTTCACAGGGTGAGCAATTAACTACTCTGATATCACCTTATCCCTTTCAATGATTCAGACTCTCAAAGTTTCCTCTCTGACCACAATATCTTCACTTATACATCCCTGATATGGTGCGGCTCTGTATCCCCCACCCAAATATCATTTCAAATTGTAGTCCTCACCTGTGGAAGGAGGTAGGCGACTGGATCATGGGGGTGGTTTTCCCCATGGTGTTCTCATGATAATGAGTGAGTTCTCATGAAATCTGATGGTGTTATAAGGGGCTCCTCCCCCTTTTCTCATCTAGAATTGTAATCCCCACGTGTCGTGGGAGGGAGATGATTGAATCATGGGGGCAGTTTCCCCCATGGTGCTCTCATGGTAGTAAGCGACTTTTCACAAGATATAATGGTTTTATAAGGGGCTCTTGTTCCTTCACGTGCTCCCTCTCTTTCTCTCTCTCTCTCTCCCACTCACCTGCTGCCATGTAAGACATGCCTGCTTCTCCTTCTGCCACGATTATAAGTTTCCTGAGACCTCCCCCGCCATGTGGAACTGTGAGTCAATTAAATCTCTTCCCTTTACAAATTACCCAGTCTCAGGTATGTTTTTATAGCAGTATGAGAACAGACTAATACACCCCCTTACACCAAAATTTGGTTCTCAGCCCCTTCCTTAGATATAAGTTTGGTAACTTCCTCCAAGATCGTCTCACCTCCTAACCCAGCCTGAATCTGAGGCTATCTTAAATTAAAAATAAATTTTCTGGGTTCCTTGATCATTTGACTGTCTCAAACATCAACTCTTTGCCCAAACTACCTTTATGTGTATTTTGTCCAAAGCCTAGCCTGCTAAGCTCCATTGGAGACTATCGCAAGCCTACCTAGATGAGCCTCCTTACAAATGATGCTTGTCAACCTCATGTAGATTATCCTTACTCTGACAATTCTTTGTTTTTCCATTGTTTATTCACTTTCCCATTTCCCCACTGTGACCTTTCTGAACATTTGTCTCTCTCATTAAAATTTCTGCCCAATCCTGCCTCCTACAGCCTTAGCAGAGATCCTCAATTCCTATACACTGAGGACAAAACATCGGAATTGAGTTTTCTAAACTCCCATTTCTCCTCCAGAAAACCTATCTGTTGTGTCATTCATTCTTTTCTCCCATACTTATCAATTTCCTCCTTCCCTCCCATGCTTGCCTTCTTCTTCCTTCCCTCTCTTCCTTCCTTCCTTCCATGAATATTTGTTGAGCATATATATGCAAGGCATAGGTCTAGGTTCTGTGGATACCACAGTGAATACAACAGAATTCCTGTTCTCCTGTAGCTCAAAGTCTAACAGGGAAGACAATTGAGAAACAAATCAATGTATATCATCTAATGCAAAAATCAAAGCATTGAAAATAAATGAAGTAGAATAAAGGAGATACAGAATCCTGGGGGGAGTGCTTTATTTCTATATTTGATAGCCAGGGAAAGTCCCCTCTGAGTAAGCCTTGAAGGTTAGGCAGCCAGATTTAGCAAATAAAAAGATGGGATCCACTTAAAATAAAAAAAAATATAAAAAGTCCAGTTAAATTTGAATACCAGATAATCAGTAATTTTTAATATAAAAATGTCTCATGCAATACTGAAAAATTATTCATTATTTATCTGCAATTAGAATTTCACTGGATGTCCTGAATTTTATCTGGCAACCCTCTGAAGGAACTATGGTGATGAACCATTCATAGATCCAGAGGACGAGGTTTCAGGCAGAGGGAATGTTTGGGGATGTTAATTTTATGTCTGCAATTGTGGTAGGCACTGTGGATACAGAACATCAATACTATGCTGTTTTGTCTCCTAACTGGTCTTGCTGTGCCACTCCTCTCTCTCTCTCCTCTAGTCCATTTTTATACACGGCAGTTAGAGTGAGCCTTTGAAAATACAAATCATGTTTCTTCTCTGTTCAAAACCCTCAATGGTTTCCTGTCTCAGAGTAAAAGCTGGAGTCCTTAAAATGGACTTCAAAGACCTAGGTCAGTGGCACTCATGTACATCCATTATCTGGAGCTCTTTAAAAAAATTTCCATGTTTGGATCCTAGATTCTGTTTAAACTTGCTTGTGCTGTAGCATGGAATTCAGGCTTTGTCAGTTCCCCAGGTGATTCTATACTGTACTGGGGTTTGAGACCCTCTGCCTTACATGACCTTATACTCCTTCTGCCTCCCCAGCTCCAGCTCTGGCAGCTCCCCACAGGCTCTCTCCACTGCAGCCCCGCTGGCTCCACACTCTTCCCCAGCACTCTTCAGGGATGCTGTTGCCTGGAATGCTACTTTCAGAATAGCTACAGGGCCCCTTCTTTCACATTCATGGGGTCTGTGCTCAAACGTCACTTTACTAGCAAAGTGTTTCCAGATCTTCCTCACCCTCCATGCTGGTGCCTCGTCCTCTTTCTTTCTGCTTAATTATTACCCATAGTTCTCAAGATGACTCTTCCTGTTTATTTTTGTTTGTGTCTTTATGCCTGTCTCTGCATACTCCAGTGTAAGCCCTGTGAAGGCAGAGTACTTTGTTTAGTTCACTAATTTAGTGCCTATGTACAGTGCTTTGCACATAGGTTGAGCTTAGCAAGTATAGGTTCATGAAGGAGTTCAGAGAGTAGAGGGAAATTTAGCCCCATAAACAACTAATTGTAACATGACAGTATGCATCATTATTAGAAAGCTTTAAACAGAATTCCCTAGGGACTAGATTGCTTTTGATTCCTGATTCCACCTCTTCCCCTCCCTCTAGGATGTTGTTTCCCAGCCTGACCTTTAAACATCTTGCTCTTACAGCCTCCGTCTGCAAACCCAATCAAGCCCTTCACTCCCCCATGACCCTCAAAAGCTACCATTTAGTGAGTATGCCAGGCATTGTATTAAATACATTATGGACATCATCTCATTTAACTAACAACAATTCTGGGGTAGGTATTAGTATTATCCCCTGATATAGTTTGAATATCTGTCCCCACCCAAATGTGATCTTCAGTGTTGGAGGTGGGGCCTAGTGAGAGGCAATTTGATCATGGGGGCAGATTTCTCACGAATGGTTTAGCACCATCCCCTTGGTACTGCCCTCACAATAGTGAGTGAGTTTTGCTGAGATCTGGTTGTTTAAAAGTGTGTGGTACCTCCGCCTTTCTGATTGCTGGCCATATGAAGTGAGTGCTCCTCCTTTGCCTTCTGCTATGACTGTAGGTTTCCTGAGGCTTCCCTGAAGCCAAGCAGATGACAGCACCATGCTTCCCGTATAGCCTACAGAACCATAAGCCAATTAAACCTCTTTCTTTATAAATTACTCTGTCTTACCTATTTATTTATAGCAATGTAAGAACTGATTAATGCAGCTTCATTTTACAGATAAAGAAAACAAGGCTCAGGGAAGTCAGGAAACTTGGCGATGTGTCTCACTTCAAAGCCTGCACTCCCAATCACTGTGATCTTTACAGTTTATACACCTGGTCTCTCCTTTGTCAGTCTCAGCTTCACTTGACCTGCATGCTGCTCTCCAGGACTCCTTCTGGCTGGATATATGGATGTTGTTCTTCTCCCTTCTCCTCACCTCATTGTCCAAGGGCCCTTGAATGTCTAGACCAATCATGCAAGGGGGTAAGGTGGGTGAGGGGATAGTTGTTAACTGACCTGCTAGGTCAGACATGGCTGCTGGACTCTTTCATTACTCCTTGAGATGCTTCGATGCCACCATGTTCTCTGGTTAGAGGCAAGTCCCCGCAATGCTTTGGTTTCCATGTCTTCCCAACCCATGACATGCTGGCTTTCTCCTTGACATTTTGGGCAACCGTCAAACATACAGATGTCAGAGCTGATCCCAAGGGAGCAGAGTGGAGGCTTCTGGCTTTCTTACATATGCATTTGATAAGAGGGAGCTTTTTTGACTTTCTCGATTCCTTTTCAGCACACCATTTCCTTTCTGTGTGGTGTAAGAACCTCAAATGTGCTCTGCCCTTATCACAACATCACCTTCTGAGGCCACCTTCTTTATGAGGTGTGTTGTCAGAAAAATCATGATGGTGTGATTAATACTGATCCCGATTAATATTTAGACTTTCATTTTTCTGCCTCATTTCAAATTATGATATTTTGGCTACATATTTGAAACTCTTGCAAATTTTATTGAGCAGCTTTTGAAATTGGTTTGGAGTTTCATTATGTTTCCAGTTGCTTTCAATACTGCAGTAGAGGCTGTGGAAGTTACTGCAGACAGTTCTGGTATCTACCACTCGGTTTCCGTGTCTCTGTGACAGAGGTGGAGGTGTTCTCTGGCAGCAGGTGTTTCCTCAGCCTCTGTGCAGGGCAGGCTGCAAGTGCCTGGGGGCTAATGCATGGGAGCCATTTTTAACCTACCAGGGAAAGGAATAGGTGGATCAGTGCCTCAGCTTCCTTGCTGTCAGATGATTCTGAGGTGTGTTCCACATTTTTAGATGGTCTCCAGTGAACAACTGCCCACAGAACTAACCAGCTTATTAATGCATTGCTGTTTTTTCCCCCTTTTCTGTTTCACTCACCTCCACCTCCTTAGAATGCTTCCTGGGGTCACTTCTAAGATAAGCTATTGGAATCCAAATCCTTGGCTCAGTGTCTGCTTCTGGGAGATCCCAGCCTGACACAATATGCATTTTGATTTTTCCTCTAAGGAGCAGAAAAAAAAAATCCCCCAATCCACTATCAGCACCTCCTTAGTTGTTACTTAAATTGGGCCAAACTAAGGTGGCCTGAAGGCACCTTCTCCTGCTTTGACAACCAACTAAACACCTCCCTGCACACGCTAACCTTCCTTTTGACCATTGAAGTTCTAGCAATTTTTACAAATTTCTTTCTATAACAAATTCGAAAGTAAATTTGGGTCTATTTTATTACATTAGCCACCCATTTGATTCATAAAGATGGATAAAATTTTTGGTTTGACCAGTGTGATCAGGGGATGCTGTTGCCTAGGTAACAGCCTGTGTGGGCGTGGAATTAAGGATAATGGGCCTAATGCTACATGTGAAAAGAGAACAGATTGCCTGGTAGAAGGAGGTGTATTAGGTATCTCAAGTAACTTGAGATACCGTTTAGTTCACTGGAAGAGCCATTTTCTAGGCAGTTAGAGGAGTAAATGACTCAGTAAGAGATGCTGTTTGACAGTTGGGATTTCTGTAAGGGGATTTTGTGTCATCTTATTCCAACTTCTTCCAGTTCAATGTAGTTGTAGGGGAAGCTATTGTGTACATACACACACATATATAGGGAAAATACTGAGAAAGAAAGAAAAACATACCAGTGCCTGCCCATGTAGGTAATTCCTCCATGTCCCATTGGATAGAAAAGATTTCTATACAAAGGCAACCAGATTTCCATACAAAGGCAAATAGATGAAATTTTAATTCTGTCTGTCTTCCCAGAGATAGCAATTGAATCAATATTCTGCACTTCTAGGAGGAAAGAAAAAGCATTTATGCTGTGGACTCAGCTAAACGTGAATGTATATCAGGATTTGTTGAGCTTCCCAGCCCTGGTGGCACAAAACAAGCACCATATTGCTTAGTGCTTCACAGCCAGCTTGAAATGGGACAATTTGTCCAGCTAGGGTCCACATCCCCGAAAATCTTCCAGCTGTGTCATTTGCTCATTTACCTTGAAAGGTGCTTGTATAACAGCAAGCACCTTACATGGGATTCCATGGCATTGAAACACAGTGGAACTGGATTTTGTAGAAGATTACTGTTTTCCAGAGTCTTCAAAGCATTCCTTGAAATCTGAGGTGTTGGTGTTGCAATCTGAAGATATCATAAGCAAACAGAATCAGGGATTAAAATTTCGAAGATAGTATCTCTTAACATCTGATAAGAGTTTCGATTATCAGAGCTTGGATAATGTTAGCATCACTTCAGGGTTTTTGTATCTAAAATGATAATGTCATTCCAACTGTAAATGCTCTTTCCTCTCCTGTCTCATCATTGGTGACCTTCTTCATCATATTCAGCCTCTCCATTAACTTTGCCTGGAGAGTAAACCCTAAACCCCATTTTTGTATTTTCTCCTAATGTCTTAATTTGCATGCCATTGCTTCAAGGTTTTAGTATGGTGCATTGCAAGGATTACTCAGGATGATCACTAATAAACATGCTGCCATTATAAAAAAAAACGGTTTGGTTCAATTAAAAAGAATTCCATTCAGAGAAAAAAATGTATGCATGTCAAGATTTTATTTATTTTAACTACTTTATGGGAATCTTTGATAATGCATTTTCATCTTCTTTTATTCCTTCATCCCAGAATTCTGAATGTGGTCTAAATGTTTTGGATGATTTAGGATCATTATGGATCATGCAACGATGTTTGTGCTATCTTCAGGCCCTACTGATGTAATCAAGGGGCTTTGCTTCTCTAAATGGCCTGCCACTACTGTATCTTTTGAACACTATCATACTTGGGTTTCTCTTTTTAAGTTTCTGTGTGTTTTTTCTCTCTGTCTAGTCTCCTAGTCAGAGTGCCTGCCTCTGCCAATTATCTCCACCCCCATGCCATTTCAAACTTACAGCTATTAATCTTCTTTTTTAAAATATGGCAATGAGGCAACTAAGTTTGTTGGAACAGCAGGTAAAGTTAGAACACATGAACTCTTAAGGACCTGAGGCCCCTTTCTATGAGTAAAGTGTATCAGCTTTGTGCATGAACCTGACATCATTTATTTTGGTTGCTCAGAACTTTGTATCCTTATAATTTAGTGACTATGTTCTGTTTCTGAATTACCTAAATAGGTAAGCGCACACCAGAGAACTGTGGCCATATTCTTTGTGTGTGCTTTTTCTTTTCCAGTATGCCCCTCATAGATTATTCACTCTGAATTTAGTGACCATGACCCATTTCTTTCCAGTGCATCAGTAGTTGGCTCTCCATTGCATTTCTCTATCTATCTTTCAAGCATTAATGCTCACCAAGCCCTCTATATCTGGTTCGCTAAATGGGGCTTCTATGGTTCTGATTGGAAATTTAGAGGGTGGAGCTGACAGACTACTGTATACCAAGGCAGGCTAATGCTTTGCAGATGTTCTTTGTTGCACTGGCAGACACACTTGAAAGTAGGAATGTCATGAACTTTCTGTTCGTGTTTTGGAATCTCATTTGCCTCCAGGGCCCAAGACTTTTTTGGGATTTCTTGGGCAATGATTAGGCTTATTATTTTGTTGAACAAAGAAAAAGAAAACCTCCATACTTGTTCTTATGTCTATAATTCTACTTCTAAGTGTCTTTGTTCATTCAAGTCAAGTCTATCTTTAGATCTGTAGAATTTTATATAAAAGGCTTTGCATGGTTTGCAGATGATGACACAGGAATTCTCAGGTTAAATGATCCAATCAAGTTCCATGCCCTAGTTAATTAATGACAGTGACAAGATGGAATTGGGCCCCCTGATTAGTTTTGTTATCTAGTTTTTTTGGTTTTTATTTTATTTAGCATTTTAGTCACACTGACTCTTCCTTATAAATTTCAAATGTTGTGGAGTTAGAGACATACTTGCAAAGTGCATACTGGCTTTATTGTGATGAGTGTTCTTCATTAGTTATGGAATGGTGAGAGCACCCACACTCACCAGACTGCAAATTCCTGATTTATTTAATTGAGGATTGGAAACTTCACAGATGAGAGGGGGCTGCAGGTAGAGAACAGCAGGTGCAGGGAACCACAGCAAAGCAGCCTTTGATACCTCTGATCCTGAGACACATTTGGTCCTGCTAGCCTTGGAGTACTTCCTTTTGTGCTGTGCCTGAGGCTTTTGTAATTGGCTAGTGTGACCACCCAGGAAGAATTTCCACAAACAACATGAACCCTTAACAGGAAACAGTGACAAGTATCCAAGCCCTTCCTGGATCCTGAATCGAACTCAGGGTCAGCAGGCTGCATCCTTAACGTGAAGAGAAAGCAGATTCAGGGTCCAGGTCATGTAGCATTGTGGTTAAGCACATAGAATTGGAGGCTAGACTCCGAGTTTGTTTCTCATCTGCCACTCAGACACTAAGAAACCTGGGGAAAGTTATTTTTAACCTTTCAGCACCTCAGTTTCCCCATCTATAAAGTGAAGACAATGATAGAACCTACTCAGAAGGTTGTTAGGAGAATTAAATGCATCAATACTGTAAAGTACTTAAAACAGTGCAGAATGACGCTTAGCATAACGTAAGGGCGATATAAGTGTTAGCTATTAAGATCATATTTCCCTCTTTTCCAGCATCTCATTTCCTTACAGGCTCTACTCAGGGAAGATGCTGATATTTGTATAAATAATTAGCTTTGGGAATGGATGTGTAAATAAAAGTGCAAGTTACGAAGTTGATTAATGCTTTCTTCCATTGTGGATATATACCCAATTTTGTTTCTGTGCAAATATATAAACCAAATACAAAAAACATATTTCTCGATTCCACTTATATGAGGTTTCTAAAATAGTCCAACTCATAGACTCAGAGCACAGAATGCTTAAAATGAGGGATGGGGGAAGGGAAAATGGAGAGTTGCTGTTCAATGTGTATAAAGTCTCAGTTACACAAGATGAATAAGTTCTGGAGATCTGCTTTACAACATTGTGCCTATAGTTAACAGTACGCTATCATGCACTTAAAAATGTTGCTAAGAGGTTAGATCTCATGTTAAATGTTCTTAACACACACACGTACAAAGAAAGAAGTAGCAAAGATGTAGGAGATAGTGTTGGATAGTCCATCTCCTTGATGGGCTTCAGAAAAATGAAAAATAAACCTGAGCAGTCCAATGTGGTTGCAAATATATATATTTTAGTATACACCATCTAAGAATTTGCTCTCTTTTATCAGAGTATATTTGAATGAGTTAGCCATTGAATATCTACAAAGTGTTATAATTGGTTAACACACCTTTTAAATGAAAAATTTTGAAACTGGGACTTCATTTTCTAGAAAATAAAAAAATGGTTATTATACCTATTCCTATGGTATACCAATATATTTTATTTATAATCTATAGAAAATAATGTTAGAAGGATAAAATGTGATTATCTAGTCTAGAATTTCTCAGTATTGAATCCATAGTGGTTTATATGTATGCTAATGATATTGGTACAGTCTTAAAAACAAGAATACTTTTGAAAAATGCAGGACTGCTCAGGGTCTTTGTTGTGATAAAGTCTTGCCTAATATATTCGACTACTTGAAAAAAAGAATTACAGTGATAAATTTCATATTCTACCTAGTCTTTAGAGATAAAAAACAAAACTAATCAAGGTTATGGGATTTATAATTTCCAAAGTACTCTTGCATATACTATTTCATTGTATGCTTACAGCACTTGCTAAGATAGTATTAGCCCCATTTTACAGGGAAGGATTTTGAGGTTCAGAATGTTGAAATGAGTTGTCCTGAAATAAACTGCCAGTGAATCTGGACTGAAATCCAGGTTTTCAGTCTCTGAAGCCCATGGAAAGTTCCTCTTCTCCATCCACAGATAAATAATTTTCAAATATTTAAAATTATTTCCTAATAATATTTCCTTCAAACCAGAAAACCATCTTTCTATCATAATTCAAAGGATACCTCAGGATATTGAAAACTGTTGTGAGCATTTATTATTGTGGAACATTACTGCAAAACGGTCTGGCCGTTTTGAATTTTCTGGTGGTGTGCATGCTGGATACATGGAAACTTTACCAAGGTAAATGATAATTTGTGATTAGAGACTAGAAACAAAGCTGATTTTCTTGTTTAACCATCCTAGCAAGTTATGAGGGAGAAATGATTGTGTAATATATATGTGCATGTGTGTGTGCAGTTCTGTGTGTAAATCTGATGTTAGAACTGATACAGGAGATGTATAGCAGAATGGGTCCCAGAAGGAAATCATATGTCTGTTTAATGGAAAACTTCAAAGTCGGTAAATTTCATTTTTGCTTCAGAAATTGTCACCGTGAATCCAGTTGCTGACCCACACATAGAAACAGTCTGCAAGCTGTGGCTTTGTAGATGCTTTCAAAATTCCTCCTTATAAGATTACCAGATAAACATAATATGATTTTTGTTTCTATTACAAGATAATTGAAATCCTAATGGTCCCCTTTCATCCTCTCCCTCCTTGATTGCAATAAGAAAGCTTACTTGATCTCATTTGAGGCTCTTACAGATGCTTCCTATACCTATATCCCTTCATATATTCCAGAGAGAGATAAATTTAATTTTTATTAGCTGAGCCCTATGAGTCATTCTGCTAACTGGCACCACAAACCACCTCCCCACCAGACTGGCCTTTGCTGAGGGCTCTAAATTTAGAAACTGAATGAGATTGCCTCTGGGTTACATAAGGAAGCGAGGAGGTTATTTTTAGCATGCCATTATACCTAGAGAGCCCTGTGCTTCTATCTGATTTGTTAAGCACAGGCTGAAAGAAAACGTGATTACTGATTCTCTCCCTGTGCTGTTCGGGTGCAGCATCCCTCAGTACCAAATGACATTTTCAGTTTTGTTTACCTGCAGTCCTTCGTGTTTATTTCGTCTGTGCTATAAACACACTGAAAATCAATTGTGTTGAAACACAATGGTGTTATTTTTTACTACCTCCATCATTTGGGGATAACCTCCCCAATATACACTGTAATTTTATCCTTTCTTTCTTTTTTTTCTTTCTCTCTCTCTCTCTTTTAGGAGTGGAAGGAAAACATTTTGGCTGCTCCTTTTCTAAGGCTGCTGTCAGAGCTGATGATGGCATATGTCTATCTAGACCAAGGAAATTTTGTTTGTGTTTTCTTTGCCAGGCACTTGTTTTTACTTTCTTTTGCAAGGGGACTGCTGCAGCTGATTGGGAAAAATAAAAGTGGCAAGGCAAACATTAGGAGGCCTGCTATCATCCAGGCAGAAAATTAATGGATGCAGTGGTGGCCAGAGAGAGAATCCAGATAGAGGCAATGTTTTGCTTGTCAGTGTATTCCCATTGTTTTCTAGCTCGACATCAATAGTCAGCATTAGCCCCTTCTGATTCCTCTAGGTTGTATTTTAGAAATCAAGTACATTTACCTTGTTGGAATTTTGATGCAGTGATGGCAAATCTCATTTATTTATTTTGATTTATAGTTATTTTTTAAGAGACTAGATGGTCATATGGCTAGTTGCCTAGTAAATCTGTCTACTTAGAGTTACATTTCTTTCTGCAATCAGTGTATGTAGCTGAGGGTTTTAGCTACTCTATGTGTACAGAGCAAAGAGAATGTTGTAAGAAGTGAATGGTGTACATTAGCATCAGGGTGTTCCTAGCAGAAAAGTTAAAAGTGCCCACTGAAACAGTCCACCAAGATATTGCTAAAACATTAGTATTTTGCAGGGTTCTGGGATGCAAGGATCTAGGCTGTACAGCAGTGACCCAGGCAGCTCACTCTGGGTGTCCTGGTTAATCAGCTGCCTGGACTGGGGCCCCTACTTTCTCCCAGCAGGAGTGTCTGGGCGCCCAATCTTTACTTGCTAATCGAATCTCTATTCTTGTTCATAAAATTATTTTTAGAGACATAAATCTAATCATGTCATCTTATTTGTTAAAAGGCAAATTGGCTATAACAGTCCTTAAATAATGATGATAACTAAATGGCAACTAAATAAAAAGCAACTTAATGTTTCTCAGTAGCACAATTTACATAAATATGGAAGTAGGTGGTATATTATATAAAATAAGTCATTATATTTCTCAGAAATGGGAGGAGAGAGAGAGAGAGAAAGAGAGAATCTTCAACAGAATATTACATTACTAAATATAATGCTTGATTCAGCCAAGTCAGTGCCATTTCTCCCAGTGGGAGTATCTGTACCCAAGCTTAGCTTCTCATTGACCCATGGGCCCCAGATGCAGATGAGTTGGTGGTCTCAGGCAACTCCTGAAAACAGATGGGACCCATATCCAGATAGCTTGGTGCCTAGGAGTGTGTTTTTGGACATTTTCTCTCATATTTTCTGTAAGATTAAGAGTGAACAAGGGAGTCTTTTTTTCTAGATGCAAATCCATGTCTTGGCTCTGGGATGCCTCTCTGTGTGTCTAATGGGAAGGTGAGACATTTATGCCTTTGCTTCTCTTATGACCCTGGCCTTGTAAGTTTCTGCTTTTTCTATATAGTGCAACGTTGTGGAACTTGTTTTAAGTTCTTTAACAAAGGAGGTGATAAGCACAAATGATCCACCTGACACATCAGGTAAGGAGAATCCCTACTGTCCAGTCAGCAAGGATCTAGTAGGCCATCCTGGAAGCAGGAGATAACTCTCCTGAGAGTGAAGACAAGGTATTTGGAGAGGTGGTGATACCTTGAATCACCAGAGAATGAGCTCCTGTCATTTGCAACAACATGGATGGAAACGGAGGTCATTATGTTAAGTGAAATAAGCCAGGCACAGAAAGACAAACTGCATGTTCTCACTTATTTGTGGGTAGTAAAAATCAAAACAACTGAACTCATGGAGATAGAGAGTAGAATGATGGTTACCAGAGGCTGAAAAGGATAGTGTGAAGAGGGGTGGGGAGGAAGTGGGGATGGTTAATGGATACAAAAAAATAGTTATAAGGAAAAAATAAGATCTAGTATTTGATAACACAACAGGGTGACTATAGTCATTAATAATGTAATTGTACCCTTAAAAATAACTAAGAGTATAATTGCATTGTTTGTAACACAAAGGACAAATACTTGAGCTGGTGGATGCCCCTTTTACTCTAATGTGATTACTGCATATTGTATGCCTGTATCAAAATATCCCATATAACTCTTAAAATATATACACCTAGTATGTACAAACAACAATTGAACATTTTTAAAAAAAGATTACTAAGACTTGGGGTAGCCGGTCATTTGGAAGTCCTTGAGTGGTGGCTCGCTGTGACAGCAGAATGCTAGATGCCGAAGGGTGGCAGCAGGTGACTGAAGCAGTCCACCCTCTTCCTCAAGAGTCAGGAAGCCCTGAACCCGAAAGAAAAAGGATGGAAAGGCCCCATCCCAGGATGCTATCTGGGCAGCTGGGGCACCTTGAATGTGTTACCTAGTAGCTGTTTGGGAAAAACTTCAGTACAGATAGAAATGGAATGTTACCGGAAGAGAGAATCAGGCTCCCTCCAGGCTAGCACCTCACTCTTGGCCAGAAAAAGTCCCAAAAGCTTGATTGCTTGTTTTCAACTGTAAATCTGAATGGCGGGCAGTAGGGAGGGTTTAATGCAGGATCCTCTATTGCAAAATAAAATGCTAGATTGAGTGTGTTGGATATATCTAATACCTTGCCTCATATCCTCTTGGCCCTCCTAACTTTCTGTGGTGGCAGCCAGCTATATTGCAGGTAGAAAGTAACACCACCTTACCCTAGCTACACTAGTTATCCGATCCAAGACTTCCCGCAGCCTCTGTGTTCTGAGGGTGTGCACAAACCCAAAGGGAGTTAACCCACATGGGAAAAATTCTTGATCACTGGGAGATAGCAGTCAGAAGATAAGTATTGGTCCCTAGGGCAGAGAATTCTGAGGAACATTCTACATGGTGCTCAGGGGGATCTCCAGAAGGATTGAGCTCCAGTTGTCTGCAGTATTGACAGTTTACTAATGTGCCCTTTAAATTGGCTTTTCATCCTCCCTGTTTCACTCTTCCTAGTACCCACTTTTCTGTTCCTTTGGATCACTTTCAAAATTAAACAATCTATATGCATGCCGTGTCATGAGAGCCCTGCCTCAGGCTCTGCTTTTGAGGAGAATAAAACCAGGAAAAGGCAATATGCCTACACTGCTGTAGAATTGGATACAAGGGTACAGAGCAGAACTTTTGAAATTCTGAACCCATGTGGAGAGAGATTGTCATGTTGGGAAGTCCCTCTAGTGCAAGATTTCTTAATCTAAGCACTGACATTTTGTATGTGATAATTCTTTGTCATGGGGGGCTGATCTGACCACTGTAGAACATTTAGTAGCATCTCTGGCCTCTACCCTCCAGCTGCGAACAGCACTCCACCCTCAAGTTGTAAAATTCAAGACCGTTTCAAAAAACTGCTAAATGTCTTTGAGGGGCAATTCACTCCTGGTTGAGAACCACTGCTTTAGGGGAATACAAACTCATGCTGCATGTTCAACAGAGTGTTCAAATCTCAGTATGTCTCTCTATGGGATAATGGGAGGATAGAAATCTTATGGCTTCCTTTTATCCTGATGCTGGCTTGTAAATTTCCTTTTTCCCAATAAAGCCTATCCTTCATACTATGGCACATTGTGGAATATACTGAACTCTGGCTGGAACGTGACTGACAGTGGTTTAGACAGTAGTTCCAACAGCTTATATGAAAGTGGTGACCATTAATGGATTTGTATGTGTACTTTTCCACCAACCTAATATATATATATATATATATATATATATATATATATATATATATGCATGTGCACGCACACACACACAGACACACACACGTTTGCATAACAGCCTCAGGAGATGCATAGAACCCTTGAAGACCATGCATGGATCTACTAGAGCCCACAAATGGCAGGTTAATAATGCATGCGTGGCTAGAGTTTTTTTCCCTAAGAATAGTTAATAATAGACTTGGATCACAAAAATAGTCTGTTTGTTCCCCTTAATCAAATAAATATCTACATCTGGATTTTGAATCCCTGGATACTGTTATACTCAAGCAGGAGGTGCTAATCTCCTTCAACAGTTTTAATTTTAATGTCAGTAGAGAAAACATCTTTCTCCCAAAACACTTGGCCTGCCCTAAATCACCTGCCATCAAAAGCCTGTCTCAGTGTCAAATCATTCTCCTGCCCTTCCTTTCTATTATCACTATTTCTCGCCTTCCCAAGGAAGATAACTGATTTATTCTGAAGTAGCCTAAAAGAATTTACTTTGATTATTAAACTCTTAACAAACTATGGAGAATTAAGTTCAATAATTGAAATTTGGGGTCCAAAGATCATGATGTGTGGAGGTGTAGGTGGAGCATGGATACCCAACAACAATCTGACATAGTATAAGTGTCTTCATGAGATGAATATTTTTTAGTTTCTGGATCAAGGGAAAAAAACTCACAGTCTTAGCTATCATGATAATAAATTATAAAAGCTAACACTTATTGAGCACCATGGTAAATATGCTAGTTGTCCGCCAACTATTTGTACTTTTCCTTCTATAGTGTAATAGCGTTGCTGGATAGCAGCTGCCCAGCCAGGTAGTACATTTCTTAGGTCTTTGCATCTAGAAAGGACCACTGGCTAGTGGAGTGGAAATGGAATTGATGTATACTATATCTGGGACTAATCCTTAGAAGCCTCTCACCAGATCTTACATTCTCTTTCTTCTTCCATCTGACAGCTAGATGTCAACATCTAAGGTGGCCTCAGAAGCCACTTTTTGAAGAAGGCAGAAGAATCTCCTTTATCCTTGAACCTTTAATGAATACATGGAGCAGAGCATTATCCTTTCCACCTTCAACCTCTGATCAGCCTTCTCATGAATGAGAAATGAATTTCTCTTGTGTAAAGCTTCTGATACTTTGGGACTTTGCTCTGTAAGAGCAACTAGTATTATTTCAACTACATGAAGCTCTTAGCATATGCTACACACTCAGTTTTTTTTCTGGTTCTCTGGTTGAAAACACACAAAGTTTTTTGTATGCTTATCTGTTTTAATTCTTATAACATCCTTGTGTGTGTGTGTGTGTGTGTATTTCTCAATTTATAGATAGGACAGTAGACATAGAGAAATGTTGTACTTTTCCTAATGTCACTCAGCAAATAAATGGCTGAACTTGAATTCAAACCCCAGGGGTACATCTCTAAAACTTGTGTTTCTAGGCACACTATATTACTATCCAAGGAGAAGTCCACCTGCCACTCAGCTTTCTTAACATCATAAGGTGAGTTCACATGTCATTTTGTTTTATATTCCATACAGTTATAATTTTTCCCCTCTTTGGGATGTTGGAACAAGAAGTGAGGATTTTATTTTGAGACACCGAAAGATCTCAAAACAGATGATACAAATTAAAAAACCATCTCACTATTCAAATGAATGTGATAAATACTTTTATTTCTGAGTGAAACTTTAAAAGGTGACAAATTTTTAGGAGATGAAATGGATTATATCTCTATTGTGACAAGTTAAATATGGTTACAAATTATTTGATATTTTTCCTATTAAGAGGCATGCTCTATGTTCCCTCTCCTTGAATATGAGCATGATATGTGACTATTTTGACCAAAAGAATATTATAGAAGTGACACTATGACAGTTTCAGGACTTAGGCCAGAAGAGAATGGCAAGTTCCAGATCCTGTCCCTAGAAATACCTACTCTTAGAGCCCTGAGCTGCCAGATAAGAAGTCTGGTCACCCTTAGACTGCCACACTGTGAGAAACACAGCCATATAGGAAACCTTGGAGGATAATACACTATGTGGAAAGAGAGAAGGGGAGACTGACAGAGAGGCAGAGACCACACAGTGTCAGACACGTGAGTAAAGAAGTTATCTTGGAAGCTCATCCTCCGGGCCTCCTCTCTTGATCGTAAATGGATAGAGATGAACTGCTCTGCTGAGCCTTTCTGGAATTCCTGACCTATAAAACTGCAAGGAAAATAAAATCTTTGTTGTGTGCTGCTACATTTTGAGAAAGATTGTTATGTAGCAGTTGATGACTAAAACATTATGATGGCTATAATTTATTTAAGACCAAACTAAGCTTAGGAGTTGATCAGCAAAAGGTAGAAGAGCTTTATCTGTACAAGATTTAACCCCACAGAAACTGAAAAGCAAGAAATTTTATCTTACAAAAGTGAGAGATTGAACAGTCATTAATCCAGTGCCAGATGGTACCCTGAGAGAGAAAAGAAACAAGAGAAAACATAGGCCCCCAAAACCCTTGGAAACAGAAGCGATATTCCAGAATTCTAAAGAAAAAAGGGCTGGACTGTGTTTGGCCCAATTTAGTTTGTTCTCCAGGAAAAGATTAAAATACAGAAACATAAGGACAAGATGTCACTGTTTCACGTTTTGTGGGTATTTTGTTAATGTAATTCTGTATTTTAGTGAAGGTTCCCCCAGAGGAGTTTCTTACTCATAAATTCACATTTTCTGCCAAGAGGACTTTGGGATTCTTGATTTTTTAAAAAAATTTGAGATTCCCGACACTTCAGAAATTGTCTGCATACACCATAAAACTCACTCATCCTATAATTACCACATTTTCACTTTGAATCTTTATTATCTCATTTATAATAAATGTGGTGATAAACCATTTATATGTAAGAAATGTAAGAAATATGAAACTTGAATCATTCACACAATAATACAGTGTTATTGGCAGTTTAAAACACTACAATAACAATAAAAAATGGAATATTATGCTGCTATTAAGAAAATGAGTAAGTTCTCTATGACTTGAAATGGAAAGATCTCTATACTTTTTTTTTTAGACTTCACAATATATCCTGATTTTGTATAGTATGCTATCTGTTGTTTTAAAATGAGAAAATGTTGGTGCTGTATTTCTATCTGCAAAAAATATTCTGGAATTATATTTGGGAAACTAATACAAGTAATTACTTATGGATTTGAAGGGGTGAGGAAGCAGGCTGACTTGGGACAGGGTGGGAGGGAATACTTTTACTTTACATGTATATGTAAATACATATTACATATATGCATATGTAAATGTTCAATTATAGGAATGTACTATCCTTTTAAAAACCATCTGAATTCCATGGTTTACATTAGGATTCACTCTTAGTGTTATACATTTTGTGGTTTTGAACAAATATATAATAACATGTATCTATTATCAGAGTATCATATAGAATATTTTCACAGCTGTAAAAATATTCTGTGTTCTGCCAGTTTATCTCTTCTCACCACACCCCAATCCCAGCAGCCAATGACTTTTTTACTGTCTCCATAGTTTTGCCTTTTCCAGAATGTCATATAGTTGGAATCATACAGTATGTAGCCGTTTCAGATTGATTTCACTTATTAACACACATTTAAAGTTCCTCCATGTCTTTTTTTGGCTTGGTAGCTGTTTTTTTTTTTTTTT
>NW_016107443.1:5002124-5006448 GCF_001604975.1 Cebus imitator
TTTTTAAGTGATGAATAATATTGCATTGTCTGGATGTACCACAGTTTATGTATCTCTTTACCTACTGAAGGACTTCTTGGTTGCTTTCAAGTTTTGACAATTATGAATAAAGCCGTTATAAATATCTGTGGGCAGGTGTCTGTGTGAACATAAGTTTTCAGCTCCTTTGGGTAAATACCAAGGAGTGCAATTGCTGGATTGCATGGTAAGAGTATATCTAGTTTTGAAAGAAACTGCTAAGCTGTCTTACAAAGTGGCTGTATCATTTGGCATTCCCACTAGCAATGAATGAGAATTTCTGTTGCTCCATATCCTCATCAGTATATGATGTCAGTTTTCTGGATTTTGTCCATTCAAATGGGTAGGTAGTGGGATCTCATTGTTGTTTTGTTTTTTTTCCCTGATGATATGTGATGTAGAACATCTTTTCATATGCTTACTTGCCACTTGTATATCTTTGGTGAGGTGTCTGCTAAGATCTTTGGCCCAGTTTTTCAGGTTGTTTTCTTATTGTTGAGTTTTAAGAGGTTCTTTGTATATTTTGGATTACAGTCCTTTATCAGATATGTCTTTTGCAAATATTTTTCCCAATCTGTGGTTTCTCTTCTCATTCTCTTGATGTTGTCTTTTACAGGATAGAAGATTTTAATTCTAATGCAGTTCAGGGTATTGATTCTTTCTTTCATGGATTGTGCCTTTGGTGTTGTATTTAAAAAGTCACTGTCATACCCAGTGGTCATCTAGGCTTTATCCTATATTATCTTCTAGGATTTGTATAGCTTTGCATTTTACATTCAGGTCTATGATCTACTTTGAATTAATTTTTGTGAAAACTATAAGGTCTGTATCTAGATTCCGTTTTTTACATGTGGATGTCCAGTTGTTTCAGCTCCATTTATTGAAAAGATGATCTTTGCTCCATTGTATTGCCTTTGCTTCTTTGTCAAAGATTAGTTGACTATATTTATGTGGCTATATTCTGTTCCATTGATCTATTTGTTTATTCTTTCACCAATACCGCACTCTCTTAATTACTGTAGCTCTGTAGTAAGTTTTGAAGTTAGGCAGTATGAGTCCTCCACTTTGTTCTTCTCCTTCAATACTGTGTTGGCTATTCTGAGCCCTTTGCTGCTCCATATAAACTTTAGAGTAAGATTGTTGATATTCACAAAATAACTTGCTGGAATTTCCATTAGAACTGCTTTACATATTGACAATATTGGGTCTTCCTACTCATGAACATGGACTAACCATTTATTTAGTTGATTTGTTTTAGCAGAGTTTGATAGTTTTTCTCATGTAGATCTTGTACATATTTTGTTAGATTTGTACCTAAGTATTTTATTTTGGGGTAGTAATGTAAATGGTGTTATGTTTTAATTTCAAATTCCACTTGTTCATTGCCATTATACAGGAAAGTGATTGACTTTTGTATATTAACCTTGCTTTAATTGCTTATTAGTTCCAGGATTTTTTTGGTGTGCATTCTTTTGGATTTTTTACATAGACTATCATGTGATTTGCAAACAAAGATCATTTCATTTCTTCCTCCCCAATCTGTATAATTTTTATTTCCTTTTCTTGTCTTATTGTGTTAACTAGGACTTTCAGTACAATGTTAAAAAGAGTGGTCGGGGGAACATCCTTGCCCTATTCCTGATCTTAGCAAGAAAGCTTCTAGTTTCTCACCATTGAGTATGATATTAGCTGTAGGTTTTTTTGTGGATTTTTCTTTGTATCAAGTTGAGGAAGTTCTCCTCTATTCCTAGTTTACCAAGAGGTTTTTTTCTTTTTTTTTTTTAAAAAAACATCATGATTGTGTATTGAGTTTTGTTAAATTCTTTTTCTGCATCATTGATATGATTATGCAATTTTTTTTCTTTTTCAGCCTGTTGATGTAATGGATTATATTAATTGCTTACCTTCCCTCCATTTATGGATTCTTATGGGTAAAAATATGCATGACACCAAGGGGTAACACAAGGGCTGTTTTGGACTCCTCCTAATTTTCATTGGCCATCTCCCATCGTTGACATGGAAGACAGCAGACATCTCTCAATTAAGTGTTATACTAATAGAAACTTAAACTCTCTGTAGCTCAGCACCCTCCTCTCCTGTGCATATTATCTTCCTAAAGCTCTTTTTATACAGAAGTTCTAGAATCTGCAGTTAATGTTGAAGAAAATACTGGCATAGGGATATTTTCTCCCTCATAGAACTTTTCTTTCCATTTGGCACTAGTTTAGAGGACCATGAGTCACGTAAGCTATAAGACTAGCTGTGCGAGACTCAGATAATGAATTTATCTGGATGATTACTTTTCAACACATTCAACCCAATGTTCCCCTTCAGACTATGTAGGTGTATTAATCAGCTGTTTCCTCAGTGAGCTGTTGCCACAATAATGCTGCATAACAAACAACCCCTAACCTCACTGGCTTACAATAACAAGCATCTATCCTGCTCACAGTTCTGTACACTGCTCATGGTTCAGCTGGTTATAGCTGAGTGGCTGTTCTTCAAGCTGCTCATTGGCTAGACTTGGCTCCGGGTTGTGGTTTGGGTTCAGGTGTGCTCCACATTTCTCATCACGGGGACCAGGCTGAGGCAGCAGTGGCCACTGGGGCATGGCCTTCTCATGGATGAATTTTGGAATGAAAGAGCCAAGCCCAATTACTTAACCACATTTAAGACTTTGCTTGCATCATGTCTTCTAACATGCCATTGTTCAAAACAAGTCACATGGTGAAGTCCAACATCAAAGGGGCAAGGAAGTATAGTGCACCCACAGTGAGAGGTGGAAGAGAATAAATATTTGCTGAACAGTAATCCAAACTATCACATCAACTTTCCCTCTGGATTTCAAGTGGAATAAATAACTTCCTCTACCCTTTGTAGATTTTCTGTGTGAATTGAGAACTAGGAATTTAAAGGAACCATCTTCTATTCCATGCTTGTCTCCAGGAGGCCCACTTTTGCTCTCTGGAATAGAGGTTTTATTTCTTAACATGCTGGTTAGTCCCTCCTCAAACTATTCTTATTTATAATGTTTGTCTACTCTTTAAGTATTTTTTAAATTCCTAGCTTGTCCATATATTTTTTCCTTCGCTATTCCACCCATTACCTTCTCTTTAAGTAAGAAATAAACAATACACCAACTAGAGTTGTTTATCAAGAATCGGACACATGCTTAGCCATATTCTGGTATATTAAATACAGAAAAGTGTTCCTGCAAGTTCTTACCCTTAGGAGCTCATAATTGAGTTTCCAAATTGGATTACACATTGAACTCTCTGATATTGACTTGGCATGACAGTTTACAGGCAAGAGCAATTTTTCAAGGTAGAGACAGTTAAGACAAAGGTGGACCTTGATGAATGGGTAGAATTTTGCATAGAGGGAAAGGAGGAGGAGAAGAAAGGGTGTTACTGGAGGGTGAAGCAGCACAATCAAAGACCTGGAGGCAGAAATAGGCCTGGAGTGGGCTAAGACTGCACTATTATAGAATCCATGTTGTTTAAAGTTTCAGATTTCATACTTCGAAATCCCCAATCCAGAAGGAAGACAAATGGAAGAAGGCAAAGGCATGGCTTAGATAGTGAACAGACTGTAGTAAAATATGACTTTATTGTCCACTTCTTAGTTGCCAGGGTGCTGACCACCAGGCAGGGAAGCCTGCCTCAGGGCAGCTCTCAGTCACACATGCCTCTGGGTACAACATTAAGTCACTTGACAAAAATAGTACTCATTCCCATAGGTTCCCAGTGCCACTGCAGTGTTTCCCTGCCTAGAAACCCTTTCACTGTCCAGGACCCAGAAATCATCTTTGGCTTCTAGATGCCTGATCCATGCTGCCTCTTGGGAGCTACTGATCACTACAAGACTGGGCACCTTCTTTCCAAAGTCCCCTTCTAGGTGAAAAATATTAATACATACTTTAGAAGATAAGTAATGTCTTGTCAGGTAGAACTCTACTGAGGAGACACTTTAGGGTTATAAGCTGAAGGCAAGAGTACTCTACTGGAGTTGAATCTTAGACATGCAAGATAGCCATATGACCCTGAGCAGGTTAATTCAGCTTTCTTGGGCTCACTGTCCTCATATGTAAAATGAAGGGCTTGTGATATATCTGTGGTTTTTACCCCTGGCTGCTCATAAGGATAATTGGGCAAGCTTAAAAAAGATCTCAATGCCCAAGCCCCAACCAGATCAATTCAGTCACAATGTCTGGGGGTGAGACTTGGAGAATCAGTATTCAAAACAAAACAAAACAAAAATAATAACAATGGATTCAAATAGGGAGGCTTTTTTTTTTTTTTTTTTT
>NW_016107443.1:5006644-5033039 GCF_001604975.1 Cebus imitator
GATTACAGGCGTGAGCAACTGTAACTGGCCAGAGCCATTATTTTTAATGCTCCTTAAAACTTCTGCTACCTTTAAGGCTTGACAATACCAATTATAATTGATAATTAATTATAATAATATATAGCTGTTGTTATTGGTAGACATTCAGTGAGTATTACATGCCACCTTATAATGGTTAGCCATTTTACATGAATTATCCCATTTCTCATAACCATCCCATGACAAAAGTACCAGTCTTATTCCATTTTTCAGGTGAAGAAACTGAGTCATAGAGAGGTTAAGATTATTTCTTCAAAGATTATATTGCCATAAAGGGAAGGTTTTGGGTGCAAATTTGGAAGTCATCTATCTGGCTCAAGATCTTTGATGGTTTGACAAACTATATATAAAAATTACAAAAATAAGCCCATAGGAGATAAAGATGAGGCCAGATATTTCACAGCGGTGGGTGCACGTGTAGTGTGGGAAGTGCTAAGTCAGGTTGGAAGGGTATGGTAAGACCAACCTCACTTGTTCCCCTGATTCATATCCAATATTTTGAGTACTTTTAGATTGTGCCATTAAATTATGCCAGAGGACATGTCCTTTCTGTGATAAGTTCCCGCTTTGGCATATTTTGTAATTTCAAAGAACAGGTAAAAGACTCAACGTGAAATGTGACACAGACTGTCTCTAATAAGGGATATTTCTTCCTATGAAACAGGCTTGCCAGTTAGTTTCCAAGGCTCTGATGTGCTGATAATTTGCACTCTCCCTTTTTTGGCTTGGCTCCCTAGCCCATCTCTCAGTGCCTGCGAATTTAAAGCCACCCCTGTCAGAAGGGAAATTGCAGGTAAAAGAACTCCACTGCCTGGTAATCTGACGGTCATTAAAACATGGTCATTGACCAAAACCCTTAATGCACAGAACTCGTCAGTTGGCTTATGAACACACTTTTGAGAGGATTAACCGCAAAGCGTGTTTAATGGAGGGCAAATCACTCAGTCTCAAGCAACACAAATGGATGCAAGTTTCACATCCTGGAAAGATTTCTTGGGAGAAAATTTGCTTGTCATACTATGCAACAGAGGTTATTCATTGTCATTCAACACGGGAAATGCCACAATGCCTACATTTGGGCATTTAGTTCTTGTTTAGCAGATTTCTGAAGACACAAAGTGGTGAGAAGAAAACGCCATAAATTAAGCTGTCAAGTCTGTGTGTTTTGCTTAACGTAAATATGCATATTCTCTGTCATTAAAAGCTGAGTTATGCTCTTGACCACCAGAGGAGGAGGCTTTTTCTGTGAGTTTCTAACTTAGATTTTCTCTTTTCCAGAGTTTGCTTTTTCAATTGTAACATACTTTTCCTCCAATTTTAAGAATTCTGTAGCCAGCTTGCTTGAGTGCATTCATTCATTCATGCATGCATGCCTGCATCCATTCATTTATGTATTGGTTCTTTCAGCAAATATTTGTTGAATGCCAACTAAGTGCCAGTCCCTAGTCATGTTTCCGTGTGGCTGGGCCAACAGTTCTGAAACTTGGATAGTATTTTCCACCTAAATTTTCTTCCAAAGATGAATAACTGTATTTGTTACACAATAATTATCAAAGGTGTGTCTCTTTATTAAGCTTGTGTTATAAAACAGACACAACATTTAAAAAGGCTATTTAATTGCAACTTCTAAGGTAAACCAGCCTACGTTAAAAAGTTTCTTTTGTTCCCCATTTGATAACTATGGTAATCCCTCGTCTTCCTCTCTCTTAACTTTTACATCTTTAGAGAAGGAACCTTTGGCTCCTTTTTCTCATCTGCTTGCCTTAGTGCTGAACTCCCTGAGTTCATCCTGGCTTTACTGTTCTGTGACTTTGCTTTGATTTAAAGTCCTCATAGATTCTTCATTCACAACAAGATTGCAGCTTCTCTCTCAGTTTCTGCCTCCATCAGCTGCCAGAGGAGGAGTCCTGTGCTGGGCGGGGAGGGGAGAGAATGACACAGCATCTCCTCCTCATTTCCTTTCCTTGCAGCTACTTCTCCCTCTCCTTCTCTCTGTCCTCCCACCTCTCCTCCCTCTTCTTTCTCCCTCACTCTCCCACCTTTCCTCCCCCTCCTTCTTCCTCTTCTCTCTTTCTTCTTTTTTTTCCTACTAGGCAGAAAAATAAGAAGAGGAGGAAAAATGTATCACGCAAGGTGTTTTAGATGGATAGAGTAATTTTCTCATTCCTTCCCATACCCTTCTCTTTCTAAAAGAATAAATGACTTTATTTCTTTTAGCTCACCCACCTCAATCCCTTTCATCTTGATTTACTTGTTGGGGTAGAAGAAGCAGAGCTGGATATAGCTTCACTAACAGGTAATACTTTTCTTGGTAGTCCTAGCAAGAGGTTACCAACACAAAAATTTATAACCTCAATAATAGAGTTATTCAGAAACAGTTTTTTTTTTTTTTTACAGACCCTGTATGATTCACACAGAGCAAAAACACCTCACTGACATTTAAAGGATATTTTAAAGCAAGGTTTAAGCTGTTTTCCTTACACTCATTATCAATGTTAAGATATTTTCTCAGTTCTCTTGCAGAATTTGTGCTGATCTATCCACAGGGGGCACCTGAGTTCCCCTTGAAACCAAGGATACATTTAGACAAGGTGGTAAAGATGGAAACCAAGAGGAGCACTTAAAAATCACCTAAAACTTGTAGAATTTTAACTGATTCAGTCAAACAGCTATACTGATACTATTTGGTCATTTGCTTATCATGAAAATATCCCTGAACAATCTGGATTTATAATGCATGATTTAATATGTCAGCACTCAAAAGAAAATAACCCAGGGTTGTAAACAATATTTTGACTGTCAACTAAATTTAAATATATCCATTACTGGAATCTTATTCAGTGGTTTTAAACACAGGTATATTTTCAATTTAAAGTGGCACAATTTAAAATATGAAATTTCCTTTATGGTCAAATTTTTAAATCCTTGTAAAGTTTAAAATATTACAACTGAATTTGAATAATCCTCTTAAACCTTTGTGCCTTTTGATTTTCCCTGAGAGAATTAAAAACATGTTTTAATGAAATAGTTGGAAATGCTATGATTAAGGTGCTACACTCATTTGGGTCATGATTCTTGGTACAGAGTGGTTGTTTATTAACATTATTTTTATTAAAAAAAACTCAGTAATATTATTGATCTGTTTTGGGAAAAAGTATTTCTAAGAAATCTTTAGCTTTTTGTTCAACTTGATAACTCTGTCCATGAAAATGGTGTGGATAGGGGGAGTCTTTCAACACCAAAAGCCACAAATGCCCCAGAATTTGCAGTATTCTAGCTCAAAAGAGGGAGTAAAAAAGGAGCATTTGAAACTGTCAAAATGTAAATGACACATTTAAGGTACATTCATCTGGTACAGTAACACTTTATAATTTTTTTATCACACCTCACATATTCAGTTTCCATCATTTTCAAAATGTGACATTTTAATATAGGATTTTATGGCTTTGAGATTTTGCCCATTTATAGATATCATCTTGATACTGTACAATAAACTTCTGTCTTTTTTTCCTAGACTAGATTTGAAGCCTCAGTTAAGTGTGTGTTAAGATCGCCCCTTCCCTGGCTGCCAAGAGGACCAAAGAGAGGCCCTTGGGATTCTCTTCTTGGGGAGCACACTAGAGGCGCTCCCTCCACCTTCTGTCTTGCCCTCCTCACCTCCACAATGTGCCAAAGAGACCAATCCAAAGAAGAAAGCTGTGAATAAAACTGCTCTTCCATTTCCTCCTCAGGACCAAACCCATGATATCTGACATCCTTTAGTTACCACCAGATAGTTAATCTTCCCAGCTCCCCCTTACTGCTTTTCACTCATAAAGCGTTTGTTTGTGTCCTATGTCGACTCAGCTCCCTAAAACTTCTTTATTCCTCAAGCCCTTCCACTGTGCCCAATGGAAAAAACCTCCTCCTATGAACATCTCCTTTACCTTCCAGATCTAACTTAGGGTTACTCAACCTCGGCACTACTGACACTTTGGGTTGGATCACTTGTTGTGGGCTGTCCTGTGTGTTGTGGGATGTTTAGCAGCATCCCTGGTCTCTACCTGCTAGAAACCACTATGGCACCCCCCAGACTCTCACCAGCTGTGATAGCCCAAACTGCTTCCAGATGTTGCCAAATGTCTTCTGACCCAGGGGGAAGGGGATATCACTCCCGGGTGAGAACCACTGATTTAACCCATCTTACTTCTGGACCTGTTGGGGTTGTGGCCTTCTTGCTCTCCACCCCCCTCTTCAAAAACTAAAGCTCCTTTGAAACACATGCCAACATCCTACTAACCTTTTGTTCTACTGCTGACCTTTTGTTGTATCTACTGAGCTCCTGGTCACCTCTTTTCTTTTGATGGAAGTTTTAGCCCATGGCTCCATCTCTCTGTCCCTTCCTCTCAAATGTTACTCTGGTGATTGCTGTCCTGCAACTTTCATATCCAAAAAGATCTTCTGCTAAAACCTCTGGCCTCTAAGTTACTTATCCTCCTGATCCAAGTTAAACACAAATCTCTGCCCATTTTACATATGAGGAGCAAAATGTCATTGGAAAAAAACATGCAACCCTTCTACTGGCTTCACTTCAAATTGATGACCGGAAATTTCACCTTACTTGACTATCCTATAATATTCCCCTGGTCAGTTTGCTCTCCCCTTCTCTCTGAGACGATTTCATACCTCTTTTTTTTTCTCTCAAAAACTCGAGTACTGCCTCTTTCTCTTGCTTTTGTTAATGACTTTGTTTCTTAATACATTGAGAAAAATAGAAGTACTCAGAAAGGGGCTATCTTATTCTGCTACCACTAACTTGACTAACTTACTTGTAGGCATCTGCAATGTTTTATTTTCCCTTCCTTCCTGTCACAATGATTCTGTTATCACTCCTCTCTAGGGTCACCCTGTCCCCTTGCATATCTCAGTTATCTGTTTTCAATGACCCGAGGACCTTGTTCCTTTACTTTTTCCCTTTTCTTGTGCATCATTCAGTCTCTCCTCTCTACCGTCAACATATATACACGCTGTACTATCTTCCACCGAAACAACCACAGCCTGATCTCTACATATTGGCATAACTCAATCCTATGCTTTTTTCCTCTCCTCTCCTCTCGTCTTCTCCCCTCCCCTGTCTTCCTCTTTTTCCTCCTCTATCAATGTTTACTCTCTAAATGGTCTAAACAAGTTCTGCAACTTTTAATAACATTTATATGCTAATGATTGCAATTTATACCTCTACCTTTTATATTTAGATCCAAGTTTATATATCCAGCTGCCATTTCACCGGATGCCTCACCAGCACCGTCAACTTAACATGTCCAAACGTGGACTTCTGATTATCTCCTACAACTTTTACTTTTCTAGTGTTGACACTTCCTATACCTTTAAAAAGATGCTCTAGCTACAAATCCAGAAGTCATGTTGATTGTCTTCTTTTCTTCCTACCCTATATCCCTCTTCGAGTCTTGTCAGCTCTACCTTCAAAATAGATAACAAATTTGAATGCCATCCATTATTATTTCCTAGTCTAAGCCACCGTTATCTCCTGGGCTACCACAACAACCCTCCTAACTGGTTTCTCTGCTTCCACTTTTACTCCCCTAGAGAATCTTCAGTAATCTTTTAAATCTTATAAATCAGATTTTGTCACTTCTGTGTTCAAAATTGTTCACCAGACTTCCATCACATTTGGAATAAAAGTCCATGTCCTACTGTGTCCTAGGCAGATCTGGACTCTACCTGCGATGGTTAATTTTATGTGTCAACTCAGCTGATACACACACACACACTCAAACATGAATCATGCATCATTTAATAACAAGGTTATATTCTGAGAAATGTATTGTTAGGCAATTTCATCACTGTGCATACATCTTATTTATGCTAACCTAGATGGTACAGCCTACTACACAACTAGGCTATATGGTCTAGCCTGTTGCTCCTAGGCTACAAACCTGTATAGCATGTGACTGTACTGAACACTATCATAGTACACTGGCAAATGTTTGCATACCAAAACATATCTAAACACAGAAACATATCTAAACATATCTGCATAGTAGCCCACTTTCATATATTCAGTTCATCACTGACTGAAATGTTGTTATGCAGCACATGACTCTGTCTGTCTGTCCGTCCATCGATCCATCCATCCATCTATCTCCCAGTGGTTCTGTTTCTATGGTGAACTCTGGCTAATTCACTACCAAGTCTCATTATTTCTTATTGTTCTCCTCCTCCCTCACTTTGCTCTAGCCACGTTGGCCTTCTTGCTGTTTATCAAACACACATGACTCCTTTCAGCTCCTTGGCCTTGCTGATTCCCCATCACCTGACATTTGGGCATGTTCAGCCTTCTCGCCAGGCAGTGTGGATGTGACACCAATGGAAGCAAGCATGGCTCAGTCACCATGCCAGTCAAAGAAATGTTTGAAGTTCAAACATTTGAACTTCAAAAGTTCAAATTTGAACTTTTTTTTTGAACATTTGAAAAGTTCATTGAACTTGCATTACTGATAGCCTGTGTTAGATCATGAGGGCACCTTGAAAAATACAACTTGGAAGCCACCAGCCATTGCTAGAGATTTTAGAATTTAAATGGCTGCTATAGGACCCTGCACCTGACAGAATCTCAATGCAACAAATCTTTGGACATTTTCAGAACTTTGCCTGTGTTTTGTGGCACAAATCAAACAATAACTAATCCCCAAAGAGACTTAGTAATCCCCTTCCTCACCAATTAAATCATGGTTTTTAGTATGCTCCCTCATTTGACAACACTTCATTTTTTGACTCCATCTGGGTCTTCTGCTTCGGGAGACTTGGGGAGACTCACTGAACTCACTTTGGCATGACACGATTTTCCTTTGTCTGGTGAGCAATACATTCAGCTTTGATTTTTCAGCTCTGCTGCTCTGGCTATTTCAATATGACAGTGCCTTAATGATTTCATTTTCTTCCCCCTTACTGTTTCTGGCCTTCAAGAAAATGTTTTTAGGAGTTCCCGTACTTGCTGTTGTTCTCTTTGTTTTCCCGAATCCCTTTGTGGAAACATGGTAAATTCGCTTCTGAGAAAGGAAGGATTTTACTGACCGGGATTAGGGACAATCCCGTAACTGTTTTAGATAGTTTGTTCTGAAATATTATGATATAAAATTTCATTCCTGAAACCCCATCATATGTGAATCCTTTTTAGGCATTCCAGAACTCCCTCCTTCCCCACAAAAAAACCCCCAAATCCCCTAAACTTTAATTAATATAGCTATTTATTTTGGTTCCCCTCTGTGGGTGAGATTTACATTAATTAGAGTATAATGAAGCCTGCCCTTTCCAACAAATGTATTCTTTGTTTGCACTCATTTGGGCAAACCAACTGCACTGTATGTGATTTTGCAAAAGGGAGGCACTGAAATGGCTCATATCAAACCAGACCCCCAGACCTAACCTTCCCCATCCTTCCCAAGATACCTGCAGCATCACTTACTTGAGATTTGTGAACAGAGACCTGTATATATATGTTTTTGTCTTGTTGTTTTCCTACCTGCAGAAGAAACACATTTTCACGGAAAACATTTCCTTCTCTGCGGCTTTCTGGTTAGTATTCAGGCCACCACCTCTGTTATCAGACGGTGGCAACAAAGCTTTTTCCGCCTGAATCTTCTGCGAGGTGGCGGGGGAATGTATTGCACAGTAATGAGCTGTTTTTGCAGGCTTCCTTCGGGAGCCTTTTCTTATATCCCTTGGCAAGAGGAGCTAATTCAAAACAGCAACCCAACCCTTGGGCATCTAAAATTCACAGAAATTCAGCTGACTTGACAGGAAGAGGGTCTCCCTGAAAATCAGTGCTGTAAATCAGAGCTTCATTCTCTGAGGGAAGGGGCAGTTAGAGGTTTCCTGGCACCTCTTACATAATCTTATATAAGACTTTTATCCCCATTGCTGTTTTAAAGCCAACTGAAGGTGGTAGGGAGCGTGCTGGGAGCTGCTTTTCTTTCCTGGGTATGCTGTTTCATCCTCTAAGCAACATGAACTGAGTCTCAGAGCATTTCCTCCTGGAGAGGCAATCAGGGACTGTTTTGCTTTTCATGAACTTGACCAGATAGACTTAAATCTTCTTGAGGGTAGGGCCAGCGATTTTTATTTTTATACCTGGGGTAGCTAACACAGAGCCTGGCACTTAGTAGACCCTCAGCATATACTCAGCAGGTGCTGGATGACTGGTGGGGCTAGCAGTGGCTGTGCCGATTCTGTTTATATAGCAAGCATTGCTGCTCTCTTGCTGATATTCTGTGCTCAGGTGTTACCTCTGCATGTGCTCCCATTTCTTCTGGCTCCAGCCTCCAATTCTTTTTCTCTCCTGTCTCCAGTTGTTAGTTCTTCTTTCCATCAAAATATGATGACTTTCCATCCTTATAGACTTCTCTGTCTCCAAACTGAGAAATCTGCCCCCCCTACACACATGTGCATGTGTGTGCATGTGTTTCCTTATTCTTTTGCAGGTTCTAATTTCCTTCTCCTCCATCCTCACATCACATCTTTCCCTTCAGCCTCAAGGGTCTCCTCATTCTTTCAACCCAAAGTGATCCTCATTCATCCCAGGTTCTGCTTTGTTTCTACCTTTTCTTAGCCTCCATTCTATGCTTTTGATGGGTTTTACCCCTTCATCCTCTAGCAACTTCCTTTTATTTACCTATTTCTTAACTTGCTGAAGGTTGGAATCAAGAAGGGTGGTCTTTACCTTATAGATTTATAGTGCTAACCAGTGAAATACCCCAACAATGGTGGTTTATGAGAACAATGATAGAAATTGCATATGTTCCCTTTGAATGTGTGGGATAACTATTAAGAGGGCTAGCTAATAAAATCATAGTGTTTTGTTTGATTTAAACTACTGGTTCTCAACTAGGGACAATTTTGCTGCCAAGGGGACATTTGGCAATGTGTAGAGACATTTTTAGTTGTCACAACTGGGGGCTAGGAGCAGATATACAGAAGGATGTTATTGGCATCTAGCGGGTAGAGGCCGGGGATGCTACTCAACTTCTTAAGGCACACAAGACAGCCTCCACTACAAAGGCTTATCGGGGCCAATATATCAACAGTGTCCAGGTTGATAAACCCTGGTTTATACCTTCTCTTCCCTTCTCGGGCCCTCTCTGCCCTGTCTCCTGATGCCCTGGATCTTAACAACCTAATCCTGTCACTGTGTTTCATGGCCCTAATTGCTGTGTTTTCCCACTGCCTGGAGAGCACCCCATGCTTGGTTTTAATCTCCACAGTGAAAGCTAACCATGAACATGCTTCAGTTTGTGGAATCCTGGCCAGTGGGAGCAGGAAGAACCTTTAAAAGTTTTTATAATCTGCCTTCTGACTCCTCAGTGGAAAAGAGAAGTGACTTTGCTAAGGTTACCCCGATACTCGCAGGTTGGTCTGGGGGCTATGACTCTGGTGTAACCTATTCCCAGCCCTCTTCTGTTTGTACTCAATGCTTTTGGTCACAAAGGGAAATACAAGCTAACTGCTTGGACAAGGGCAAGAATCAGATTGATTGGTCTCATCCAAACAGGGATATAATCATGCACTTCTCAGTTTGCTGAGTTGCTATGAAAACATCTTTTTTAGAATTTCATCCTTTAGGGCTTTCTCAAGGGTCTCTGCTGGCTGCAAGTTATGACTGATACACCTTACTGTTTTCTTAGAGAGGATGCTGGGATTTGACCAGGTAAAATGCAATTCTAAGCAGGTCCTTAGACGTGGAAATCTGGGAGAGGCAGAACTGCCACTTCTCTTTATCTCAGCCCATGTAGTCAGCTGTGTACTAGGTCAAGGAGTACCTGAATCTGGGGTGGAAAAGAATGTAAACCCAAATCTTCTGCAATGAAGAGTGACAATTTGAGACAATTACAAGGCAAACTGGGGCAATTTCCATGTCTTGTTTCTCTCCTTCACCCCTCCCCAAAGAACCACATTTTATCAGTGAGCGAAAGTATTTTTGGAGGAAAGGGAGAAGGGCTGGGCTAATGTTTTTCCAAGTAAGGTCCTTTGACCTAGAGGCCTCAGAATAGCTTGGGACAAGTGTAAAAACTGCATGTGCCCAACGCTTCCTAGATCGACATTTACTAGTTCTGGGTGGGAGGAGGCAAACAGCGAAAGTGTTATTAAGCTCCCAGGGCATCCTTGGTAGTCGTAAGTTTAAGAACCACTGACCCAGACTCTTGAATAATTAAGCTCTTTTCCCTGAAACAATTCCAGAAAGTCAGAAGCTTTTGGACAATGTGTGAATCTCAGAGAGAAAACCTGCTACTAAAAAAAAGAAAAACAAAAACCCAACAAAAACCTGAATCTTTTTGGTCAGATATTATGGTCATAAGGTCGTCAAGTTGGCTTAGAGCTTTGAAGATGTAAAGGCCACAACTTCCCAGGGAAGCATCAGGCTCTGCTCCTGTTTAAAATTTTGAAAGAGCTGGAACTGACCTTCTTTTGCTTTCCTGGCACTTTGATACCCTTTGAGGAGACCTGTGAGTAAAGAGAACATTTTCCTTGGGGGCTGCTTCTTACCTACCTCTCCAAGGACCCTCAAGCTGCCTGCTCATTGATCCACCTTGAACAGATATCTACATGTTTTAATTAAGAATGCTCACAGGCCTTGAGCGTGTTCTTCATTTCAACAGCAATGCTCATTGGTTTTTTACTTTCCCCTAAGTGTGAACCACTTCGCAGGAGTGGGATACTTCATCTATGCAGCTAGCCACATTTCCTAGGTTGGCGCTTCTGTTTGTTTACTTGTATTTTGTTGGATCAAGTTTTAAACTCAGCCCTCCTTTTCCTCTTTCCAAAACCCTTAGTCATTTGCAGAGGGGAAGCTGCCATGTTCTTTTGTTACCCCACTATCCAATAAGCACAATGTTTCCCCAAGCATAGACCATGTTCTCTTTCCTTTCAGAAGGAGATGCAGAGCATGAATTCTTCTGTTTTGTCTAAATAAACTGTGTAATTATCTGACCTTAGGTGATCAGCACTTTAATTTTTTTTTTTAATTTTTGAATGCAGAGAAGAAAAGTGAAGAGTGACAATACCCAAGCAAGTCTTACAAACTCCTCTAAAACAAATTTCCAAATGTTGAGACCAATCAGATCCACTAGCTAGTCCCTTTTTTTCTGCTGTTGATCTGCTTCCTTACCCCAGGACCTTTTCACTTGTTCCCATGGCTTCCTATGCTCTTCATCAGATATTCACTTGGCTAGCCCTGCTCATTAGCTTCCTTCAGCTTTCTGCCCAAATGTTTCTTCTTCATAGAGGCCTTCCCTAACCATCCATCCCATGGTGCTCTCTCTTCTCCTTTCCCTACTTTAGTTCCCCCAACACATGACAAATTCTGTACAGTTTTGTGTAGGCATTTCCCCACCATAGGGCACATTCTCTGAGAGCAGGGTTTTTCTCTTCATTGCTGTAGTCTTAGCACTGACACCATTGCCTGGCATATGGTAGACACTCCAGCAGTACTGGATGTATGAATGAATGAATAAACAGATGTGGGAATAAGGCTCAAATGACTATCTTCTTTGTATACAAATTCTTCCCAGAATGAACATGCATGTAAGGAGAGCAGTCATGAGCTACAGGAGTCTAAAAAACATGGACCTTCGACCTACCTCTAAGTCTGTGCTGATGGTGTCTCTTCACTAGCAACTGCTGTGCCCAGAAACTATGGGAGGCTTCAAACAAATAATAACAGAGAAAAATCCTTTCACTTTCATTGGTAGAACTCTTCCTAACAACCAGGCATAGCAGAAGCTGTCTGTTTCTGCCTACTGAATCAATATTTGAATCTCAGTATTCACCATCGAACAGGGAAGATTGGGCAAGATGTAAAACTAAACACATGCATTCTTGGCCTCCATTATTAACATTAACATTATTTCCCACAGAATATGCCACAAGTCAAATGCATGCATCATTTTGATAATGCCACTTTTCCATACATAGCAACTAAAGAACAGGATTACATGTGTGTGTATTTATAATATATGAAAATATATAGACAGTACAGGGACACATTATTCCTTATTGTGGGTGTAGTTGTGCATTTGGAATGTTTAGCAGCATCCCTGGCCTCTACCCACTAGAAGCAACTAATATCTTCCTCCCAGTAATGACAACCCAAACTGCCTCCAGACAATGCCAAGTGTCCTTTTGGGGAGGGGTCAATATCACCCCCAGTTGAAAATCACTGAGTTAAACGAAGAAGACAGACTCTCAGGAGTTCTGTGTCAGTAGGCCTGGGATCGGGCTTGGGAATATGTGCTTTAAAACAGTTCCCCTAGTTAAATGTGATAATCTGCCAGAGTTGAGAACTACTGCCCAATTTATTCTCCTTGGTGATGACAGCATGTTCCTCATTCTAAGGTCCTGGCAAGGATCCACTTTTCAACTAACTGAAAGTGGAGTGTCAGAAAAATATACATCCGAGGAAAAATAGAGGAAAGTAAGTTACTGCTATTTCCCTTCCTCTTTTCCCTCTCCCTGAAGTGAGAGACACTGACTCTGACACAAACTAAATTGTCAAGTGACAAAATCGGAAGCAGTGTCATCTCACACATGAAACAAAGAAATAAATAGAAATGGAAGTGTGTGCCTTTATCAGTCCGTGGACACCTGGGCACTCTGATACCACGAGGAGACCTGGGACTTTTGCTCAGTGTCATAGTGATGGAGTTTAGAGCAGTCTCTAAGAAAGTGGATAATCAACAGTCAATGGAGTTAAGAATCTAAAAGGAAAGTGGCAACGCCGAAGGTGTGGCTTTAACATTTGACCTCTTAGCCACTCATTTTGATGTGGCTGTTTTTAAGGCCTTCTTTCCATTCCTGCAGCTCTAAATTGTGATCTGGCACACAGTGCCACTTATTTTTCATCTCCAAAGCAGATAATCAGAGATAGCATTATGGAAATGTAGAGCCCACATATATCTAGCTCATCCTTGTGTATAATGCCTCTCTTCTCTCTCTCTCTTTCTGTCTTTTGTTGTACAAATGTGGATAATATTTACAGTTAGGTTGAACCATAGGAAACTGCCATGTTTGTGTATTTAAAAAATGATAGAATATTGACATTTTATATAGATAATCTTAACCCTTTCTATGTCTCCTTCTTCCCGACCCCCTTTCTCTCCCTGGCTCTCTCTCTCTCGGTGTCTCTTCATGGCTCCATCCTCTATTTTCCTGCCTTTGCAAGCACATGTGTACTACCTAGAACACAAGCTGCGAAGGTCAATAGATGTTACTGGGAAAAATTAAGAAAAAGAAGAGGTTTCCAAATTTCAATAACTTAATTTGAAAACCTACGGATGCACTTCATATATCTGGAGGGGAGGTCCTGTGGTCCAGCATAACCAATGACATGTGAAATTCTTGATCCTACCAAATGGAACACTTCTGATGAGAATGTTAATTTGTGTCGCCTTTCCTGCCTTTGCATAGTATCGTTTTTTCTTTTTTTAAGCTCTCAGATTCAAAGCAATGTTTCCAGATGTGGGGATGTAGTGTTAGAGGAATTAAAACTCTGTGGAGCAAAAATCTCTATATATGTACTGACCAATACACAAACCCAGAGAAGCAAGCTATGTTGTACTGCCTGGTATACAGTTTCCTGCCAAAGCTTGCTTTCTGTGTTAGAGCTCAGGCTCTTGCAGCATATTTGTGAGCTTCTATAAGTGGATCTTGTTGACTGTCCTTACTCTGCTTGCCAACCCCACTTCTGTCTCCTGGATCACAAATGGGATCTGTCACCTTCTCATGGATGCTACACCTCAAGTCACAATTCCTTTGTTCCGCTGTGCATAACATACTTACTTTCTTTCATTTCTTCATCCTTTATATACATGCATGTGTGCATTCACACATGTTTCATATGGCCACATTTTTGGTAAGTTACAGGTCAAATATTATGTTTTCCTGTTGTGATTTGGACACTACAGGAAAGCATAGAGAAGAAAATAATAATTGCTCCTACTCCAAAATAAACACCGTTAACATTTTAGTTCATGTTCTCATAAAGTTTTAACACATATATGTCACATTGGGGTCATACTGTATGTAATATTACAACATCTATTTACTTAAAATAATCTTCAGAGCCTTTTCCCATCATTTGCTATTATTTCAAAGGATGCTTTTTAATATATACATAGTATTCCTTTTATATGGTATATCTATTCTTGTGTTATTAATCATTTATTTTTAATAGTTTGTAAATTATTTATTAATATGATACATTAGTGGACTTTGTTCTATATACCATTTATTGTACCCTTCACTATTTTACTGAAATAAATTTATGGGAATTGTATTACTGGGTTAGAAGGTATGACCTTTGTCAAAGCTCTTGATACGTATTTCCAACTCACGTCCTAAAAAGTTTGTATCAGTTTACATTTTCACCATCAACATAATGAAACTCATGTTTCTCTGTATTTTTCCCACTTTGATTGGGAGAATATGTGTTATTTAAATTTGCACTTTTTTGATTTCTAGAACTTGACTCTCATATTACTTGCCCTTTGTGTTTCTCTGTGAATCGTACATGTCTGGAGTTTATCCTAAAGGCAATGAGCAGGAAGACACTAAACATTTTAATTCAGGGAGTGACAAGATTAGATTAGTATTTTCAGAAACTCATTTTGTTAATAGTAAAGAGAATGGATAAATGATTACAAACAGGGAAATGAGTCAGGAGACTGGTAGTGATCTTGGGAAGAGATAATGGGGACCTGCCCTAGAGTGATAGTAATGGGACTGGAGGAAACTGAATGGTTCAAGAAATATCGGGCCGGGTGTGGTGGCTCAAGCCTGTAATCCCAGCACTTTGGGAGGCCGAGGCGGGTGGATCACGAGGTCAAGAGATCGAGACCATCCTGGTCAACATGGTGAAACCCCGTCTCTACTAAAAATACAAAAAATCAGCTGGGCATGGTGGCACGTGCCTGTAGTCCCAGCTACTCAGGAGGCTGAGGCAGGAGAATTGCTTGAACCCAGGAGGCAGTGGCTGCGGTGAGCCGAGATCGCGCCATTGCACTCCAGCCTGGGTAACGAGAGTGAAACTCCGTCTCAAAAAAAAAAAAAAAAAAATCCAGGAGGTAGAATATATGGGATTTTTTACACATAGGTTGTCAGGGTGAGGTACTGGACCACAGTTTCTCAACCCTTGCACTATTGGTGAATCCTTTGTTGTGAGGGAATGTCCTGAGTATTGTAGTATGTTTAGCAACATCCCTGGCCTCTGCCCACTAGAAGCAAATATCACCTCTTCACTCAGTGTGACAACCAGAACTTTCTCTAGACATCAGCAAATGATTCCAGGTGCCAAAATGGGCCATGGCTGAAAACCACTGGACTAATCAATGGTGAGTACTAGGATGTGGGCTTGAGTAACCCAGAAAGGGAACAGAGAGAGAGAGGAACATATTTCAGTTGTGAGGAAAGCAATGATTCACATACAGTTTTGGGCATGTTGATTTTGAATTAATTGTAGAAAAGACAGTAGTAGTAAGCAATTATAATAGTATGGGCTCTGAAGATCTGGCCTGGTGATAGCTTTAGAGCCTCTGGCATACAGATGATGATCAGTGGGAATGAATAAAGAGAGAAGAGAGAAGGGAACTGGGCTTAGGGTAGAAAGACTATGGAAGGTTCTCAACATTTAAGAAAGGAGAAAAATTTATCAGAGGAACTCAGAAGGAGTTATTAGGGAGGCAGGGGGAAAACCAGAAGAGGGAGATACCATGGAGATCAAGGTAAGGGACTTAGAAGTAGCAGAAGCCTCTTATTGTGGCACATACTGCTAGTCACATACTGCTAGAAGTCAATTACAGTAAGGACTGAGGAGTATTCACTGAAGCTGGTGGCCAGGAAATTCTTAATCATCTTGGAAACAGCCATTTCAATTGAGTATTGGGGTAGGAAGCCAGACTGAAGTTGGTCAAGTGGTCCCTGGGAGATCAAGAAGTAAAAGCAGAGAGTATGAACTATTCTTTAGGAAGATTTGCTGATGAAATTTTCTATTTAGTAGCTAGAGAATTAAGTGGGGCTGAGGGAAGATTTGTTAATTTTAATTTTTAACATTAAACTTGTAATTTTGACATAATGGTAGATTTGCAAGCAGTTTTAAGAAATGATACTGAGAGATCCATGGACCCTGTACTTAATTACTTCCAATGGTAACAATTTTCAAAATCATAGTATAAATATCATGACCAGAATATTGACACTGATACAATTCACCAGTCTTATTTGAAATTTCCCAAGTTTACTTGTACTTGTGTGTGTGTGTGTGTGTGTGTGTGTATACTCTATTTAGTTCTATGTAGTTTTATCATGTGTAAAATTGTGTATCCACCGCCAGTCAAGATACAAAACAATTCCCTCACATTGCCCCTTGTAGCCACATCTGCTTCCCTCCCCTCCAACTTCAACCTTAACCCCTAGCAAACGCTATTCTGTTTTCTACTTCTATAATTTTATCATTTAAAATGTTATATAAATGGAATCATACAATACACAGCCTTATGGAATGGGCTTTTTACACTCAGCAAAGTTCCCTGGAGATTCATCCAAGTTACTATGTGCATCAATAGTTCATTCCTTTTTATTACTGAATAGGAGTCATGGTACAGATGTATTACAGTTTGTTAAAACATTAACCCACTGAAGGACATCCAGGTTGTTTCCAGTTGCTTTAAACACTAGCTCACAGGGTTTTGTGCTTGCACACGTTTTCATTTATCTGGAGTAAATGTCCAAGAGTGCAATTGCTGGGTCATACAGTATTTGCGCTTTCAGTTTTATAAGAAACTGCCAAAATGTTTTTTAGAGTGGCTGTACCATTTTACATTCTCACTAGCAATGTAGGAGTGATTCAGTTTCTCTATATCTTCATCAGGATTTCATGTAGTTTCTTTTTTTTTTTTATTTTAGTCATTCTGATAGATATGTAGAAATGTTACATTGTGGCTTTTATTTGCATTTTTCTAATGACTAATGATGTTGAACATCGTTTCACATGATTATCTGCCATCTTCAGTGAAATATTTGTGTATGTCTTTCCCCCATTTGCTAATTGGATTCTCTGGGTTTTTTTTGTTTTAACTATTGACTTTTGAGAGTTCTGTATTCTACATACTTCACCTTGAGAGTTCTGTATTCTATATACTTGTTGGAAATGTAGTTTGCAAATATTTGACCTCAGCAGTCTATAGCTTTTCTTTTCATAGGTTCTCTGACAGAGTGAAAGTTTTAATTTCAATGAGGTTCAGTTTATTAAATTTTTTCTTTTATGAATCAAAATTTTGTTTTTGTTGTCATTGTTGTTGTAGAGACAGAGACTTGCTCTGTCCCCAGGCTTGAGTGCGGTGGCATGATCAGAGCTCACTGCAGACTCAAATTCCAAAATCCTGGGCTCAAGTGATCCTCCTGCCTCAGCCTCCTGAGTAGCTGGTTCTACAGGCATGTGCCATCACACCTGGCTAATTTTTTGTTTGTTTTTATAGAGACAGGGTCTCATTCTGTTGCCCATGCTGTTCTCAAACTCCTGGGCTCAAGCGATCCTTGCGTCTTGGCCTCCCAAAGTGCTAGGATTACAGGCATGAGCCACCATGCCCAGCCTGGATCATGCTTTTGATATCAATTCTAATAATTCTTCACTCTAGCCCTAGATCCATTTTATCCTGTATACTTTCTAAAAGTTTCTATAGTTTTATGTTTTACACTTAAGTCCATGATCCATTTAGAGTTAATTTTTGTATAATATATGAAGTTCAGGTCAAAAATTTTTAGAAAGACCTATGAATGTCCATTTGCTTTAGCACAGTTTATTAAAAAGTCTCTTTAAATTTTTTAAGATGTAAAATATTTGAGGACATATAAAGGCTGATGGAACCCAGCTATTGCAAAAGTGTGAGGTCAAAGACAGAGAAATATAGGAACAATAGTGGCACAGGTCCTTGAGAAGGCGAGAGGGAATGAGGTCCACTGTCAATACTTTAGGTATAATGTGTGACAAGTGCAAAGAAGAGGAAGAATTTCATTGTCACATTTTCGTCTTGTCAGAATCATTTGGGATTATGTGGATTATAGTCAGAACTGCAATTTTGAGAAACTCACAATATATTTGATTCATCTTTCCTTCTCGAATTTCATACTATGGAATCATGCCAATCTTTTACTTAAATCTCATTAAGGGTCAACAAATTCAATCCCATGGTGATTCATTTAGTATATACTTCACATTCAAAATGTAGTAAGTGACATGGGGACTTGCCACATAATACATGATTCTGCTCTTGAGGTGTTTATAAACAAATTGAGAAAGCTGAAAACAGTTAAAGAAGTAAAAGAAAATGTATAAATATGTTGAAGTGCTGAAGACAGTTCCCTCGTTCCTTATCCAAAGCATTTAGAGCCAGACGACCTTCAGGATTGAGAATTTTTTCTCATTTTAGGAAGGTAACATGGTTTGAAAACTGTATATTTGAATCAATGCCAGTGAGACAGGGCCACAGCTCCCAATAACCAAACTTTACATTTGTTAAAATATATATAAAATCAAATCTACATATAATAAATGAAGACTTTAAATACAATAGGTTTGTTGCCAAATTAATTTGAACTGAAGACAAAAACAAAAATTTCTGCTTTTACGAAATGTTTGGGCTTCAGAATTGTGAGAAGGCATCATGGACTTGTTTCGTGGGTATTAACTGATACAGGGAAAGGAAATGAGTATTTGCAGCATAGGTAGAAACTTCCCATTTGTTTTCAGCCATAGAATCTGAAACTCAAAACAAATAGTAATTCAGCATCATCTGGAAACTTGTAGGAAATGCAAATATCAGGGCCTACTCCAGACCTACTTGAGTCAAAAATCTATGGGTTGAGTCCCAATAACCTGTGTTTTAACAGAGAATTCTGATGCACACTAAAAAAAAAATTTATTGTGTATATATAAGGTGTACAGAATAATGCTTTGTCATATATATGCATAGTGAGATAGTTACTACAGTAAAGCAAATTTGCATATCCATCCTCTTGCATAACTACCCCTTTTCTGCTGAGAACCACTTACATAACAAGTAGGTGACAGAGAACCAGGATTCAAATTCAGGTGTTTCTGACTCAAAACTTAATTTTTTTAAAATGCTGTTTCCCTTGCTCTCAAAGTAGAATGAAGAGAGATATATGTAAGCTCAGATGATAATGGTGACTTTAAAGAAGGTGTACTGAAATACACTTCACTTTAATCCAGTAGATAAGAACAAAAGAATTTTATCATATGCACTCCTAGGAAATGAGTCTGTCTCTTAATTATATATACTTCACTTTAATAGATAAGAACAAAAGAATTTTTATAATATACACCCCCAAAAATTAGTCTCTCTTAATTATGTCAGGAAAAAAATATGCATTAAAAAGTCCCTGTTTTATTTCCTCCATGTTAACATCTTGAAGATGGTACAATTTATTTTTCTATTTCTATAAGATGAAGGTAGTAATTTAGCTGAATTGTGAATTAAGAGTTAGAAACTGTGGAAGGAAAAGAGGTTCTCAAATATTCCTCAGATGGTTATTGATCTATTATTTGGTATCTTTGATTTGTATCAAAGATGTGTATTTTCCTGATAAGTTGATATGCCTTGCTTTCTAATTTCAGCATAATTGTTAATGTACACATTGACAAATTTAAGAAAAAATCCAATTGAAAACCATTACAATATCCTTTTGCCAGTAAATAGTGGTTATTTGTGTGGTTCTAGCTCTACTGGGAAGGCAAGAATCCATATCAATTAGGACACTGCAGGTTTGAACTAAAAGGGTGAGTAAAGACCCAGAGGAAAGGGAGAAATTGAGGACACTGATCATTTTGCTCCTTATTCACTGTCAAACAGAATGACTTAGTTCTGAATGTGAGCAGGTAGACGTTAATATGGATGTGCTTAGAATGAGACATAGCAAAATACAAACCTAATAGTCTCTTGGGACATGTCCCAATAACTCAGTGTCATATTGATATTCTTCGAAAAGGAATACTGTGCTGGAAAATAAATCACTGTAGAAACAAAATGGCAAGAAATGGTATCAGACTCATACCGCCTTTGAATTCCCTTTTTACCATGGTGAGTAAAACTTTGTTCAAAGGGATGAAATGAATATAATCCAGTATCTTCTAAGGGAATTAATCATATCAGTTTAGGGCAGCTGTTGCAGTTATCTTTTGCTGCACAACAAATCACCTCAACACTTAGTGCCTTAAAACAATAACAACAATGATTATGCTCACAAATCTGCAAGTTGGTCAGGGCTCAGTGGAACGGCATGTCTTAACTCTACTCAGTGACTGTGGAAACCGCTTGAAGGCTATGAGCTAGAATTATCGGAAGGTGTGAACACTCACATGTCTGGCTGTTGCATCAGTTTTTTTGTTTTTGTTTTTGTTTTTTGACACAGGGTCTCGCTCTGTTGCCCAGGCTATAGTGCAGTGTTGTAATCATGGCTCGCTAAAAACTCTGCCTCCCAGGCTCAAGTGATTCTCCAGCCTGAGCCTACCGAGTAGCTGGGATCACAGGTGTGTGCCACCACGCCCAGCTAATCTTCTGTATTTTTTTGTAGAGACAAGGTTTCTTCATCTTTCCCAGGCTTATCTTGGCCTCCCAAAGTGCTGGGACTACAGGAGTGAGCCACCACATCCGGCTTGGATCAGATATTAGTTGGTGTTTTCAGCTGAAACATGTACATGTGATTTCTTCCTGTGACCTGGGCTTACTCACAAAATCACGATTGGGTTCTAAGGGTGAGTATCCACAGCGAGGGAGAGAAAGCCAGGTAGAAGCTGCCTCACCTTTTATAACCTAGATTTGGAAGTCATGCAGTGTCTGTTCTATACATTGAAGTTGTCATAAAGTCTTGCCCAGGTTTAAAGGGAGGGGAAATAGAGCACACTTCGTGATAGGGCAGTGACAAGTTTCTGAGAAGGGCAAATGGGGCTATAGTTGGAAAATACAGTCAGCCATAGGACTTGAAGAATTGTACCTCTGATTTTTAAATTGTTTTTGACTTTTTGCTTTATTTTATTTCAAAATATTTAGAATTTTTTAATTCAAAATTCTTATTTTGAAATAACTTTACAGTTGAGTTGCAAAAATTGTACGGTTTCCCTATCCAGTTTTCCTTTATGTTACATCATATATAACAACAGTATGACAGTTATAAAGACTGAACAATTAACCTTGGTACAGTACTATTAACCAAGTTACAGAACTTACATAGTTTTCACCAGTTTTTCTCCCTAATATTCTTACTCTGTTTCAAGATTGAATTCAGGAGTGCATATTACATTTACTCATGTTGCCTCAGTCTCCTCCAGTCTGTGACATGTCCTCTGTGTTTCCTTGCCTTTCATGTTCTTGACACTTTTGAAGACTGCTGGTCAGTTATTTTGTAGAATGTCCCTTCACTGGGTTGTCAGATGTTTTTTCCATGATTGGATATGGCTTATGCACTTTCAGGAAGGATACCACAGAGGTGAGGTGCCCTTTCATATCAAGAGTCCACAATGTTGATATGTGTTGCTGATGATGTTCATCTCGATAACTTGGTTAATCTGCCAAGTGGTGTCTACCACATTCTTGACTATGACTTTACTATTTTTCTCCTTGTAATTGCTAAATATTTTGGAGTGATACTTTTGAGACTAAACAAATATCTCAGAAAGTTTAATTTAAACTTTCACAAACAAATTTTATCATCTATTGGTGGATCTTGCTTGCAGGAATTACTACTGTGAGGTTTTGGTGATCTTTTGTTTTCCTCATTCCTTCTGTATTAGTTAATTAGAATTCTTCTCTAAGGAAGAGCTGTCCCTCCACCCCTGCTTGTTTACTTATTCAGTCATTTATTTATATCAGCATAGACTCAAAGATATTGATTTCTCTTTAGGTTTATAATTTAATACTATCATCTAAAAAATTTTTGTTGCTCAAGTTATTTCAACTTTAGTCATTGGGAACTCCTCCAGATTGGCTCCTATGCCCTTTAAACAGGCCCCTATTCTTTGTTTAAAATTTTTTTGACCACTTCTTTACTTTCTGGCACCAAAACATGCTCTGGATTCATCTTGTACTTTCCCTGGTTCCTTTTATCGAAAAATGGTACTTAGAAACCAAGATTTGAGTGCTTATATATAAGCATTGTTACTAAGCTATCATACATAAACCCACATCTATATCTATTTATCTGCATATATATGTATGTTAAAAATCATGTGTCCTTACTGAGACCTCTGACTCTAACGCAGCACCACTTTTTGTATTTGTAACTGCCTTCTCTGAAGGTGAAAACCCAGCTCTCATTATCTACAATATATTTACTTACTTTGCTCCTGGAATACAAATAATTTTAGAATTGTTAAACCACAACCCTGTGAGAAACAAATTTACCACTGTGCTTTTTGCCTTTAGTCTTAATAGTACCTAGTCAAAACATTGCTTTCCAAAGTGATTTAGGTCAGTTCCTTTTTTTCCTCACCACCTTCAGGGTGGTTATACAATTCATTTATAATATGGTTAGATTTGTCCCAGGCTGCATTCCTTCTTTTCTCCCACATCCTTGCTGATTTAAAAAATTACATACATTAAAATTTGCTCTTTATGATATACAGTTCTATTGATTGCAACAAATTCATAGAGTTATGTATCCACCACCAAAGTCCTTACAAAACAGTCTCATCACTACAGAAATTCCCTTCTGCTGCCCCTTCACAGTCACCCCTACCCCATGCCTCAATCCTTGGGAACCACTGCTCCTGTTTTCCATCCCTATGGTTTTTGTCTTTTCCAGAGTATGGAATTCCATTTGTTTTTACCAGACAGATGAAATCAGGTAAAATGTAGCCTTTTGGGTCTGGCTTCTGTTATTCAGCAAAATGTACTTAAGATTTATCCATGTTGTTACACAAATCAATATTTCATTCGTTTTTATTGCTGGGTAGTATTCCATGGTATGCACGTACCACAGTTTGTTTATCTATTCTTCAGTTGAAAGACAGTTGTGCTGTTTCCAGTTTTGGCCATTAGGCATAAATCTACTATAAACATTCATGTACAGACTTTTGTATGAACATCAGTTTTTGTTTCTTTCAAGTAGTTATCAAAGAGTATGATTACTGGCACATATGGTAGGTATGTGTTTAACTTCATTGGAAGCTGTCAAACTCATTTCCAAAGTGGCTGTACCAGTTTCCATTCCCACTAACAATATATGAGAGTTCTGGTCTTTCTGTGTCCTTGCCACTGTCATTTGGTTGCTCTGCAATTTCAGTTCTACACGGGGTTCAGGAAAAGTCATAAATTTGAAGTCAGTTTGGTTATTTTTTCATCATAAGAATGGGAGGAATGCTCTTTTTAACTCTTTACATCACAAGTAGAAGCCAGGAGTAGAAAAACTTTGATTTTAAGTTTAAGGAGGTAACACAAGTTTAACTGGAAAATTAAGGTCAAAAGGATATACTTACATTATTCTGGCATAAACAGAGCTACATTGCATAGAAACACAATGTACAGGGAGATTTACGGAGATAAACACATTGCTTTCTTTGAGTAGTCTCTGTTAATATTTTTCATGCCAAGTGACTAGCTCTCTTCTGGATGTTCCCAGAGAACTTTGCCTATAATTTGCTATGCTGATATTACCCTACTTTGTAATTATTAGTTACTTACAGGTTATATATTTGAATTCTTATGAGATCAGAGAGATTATTTAAATAGATCAATCTTGCCAAACATAACACAGTGGGAGGGGTGGAGTCGGTGCATGCTGTGCTCTACTTTAAGGTAGTTAAAGCGAAAATTCATATGTGTATGTGAAATGGAGCTTACGGTCCCTGATTTGATCTGTGTGGTGTTTGTCTATAGATTCTGTAAGCAGTGGTCAGCATAGTGCCAGCAGCAACACCTAGTAGGTGTTTGACATTTATTGAGTGAATGATTGAATGTCACAGAATCTGGCAGGAGGTCCAAAGCAATAACAATTAGATCAAAACAGATTGTTTTCTTTTCTTATAATCTTTGGGAATGCCAATGGCTTTTATAGATCTTGTGGAACTTCTTGTCACATCACAGGTTTTGACAGTTTCTACATCTACATGTCATGAGGGACTACAATTAAAATAAAATTAAAATAATTGAAAAAATAAAGGACAAGCCTCAATTTCCCAAAGTAGCACATGGACTACTTTTACATCAGATATCAGTTGTTGAGTCAAATGATGACATAGGAAGATTTATTTTATTTTATTTTTTTGCCATGTAATATACCTAGTTTGGTTTGGTGAATGGCAGAGGGAAATTTCTTTAAGATTGAAAATTACCTAAGCACCGTTCATTTCCATCTGCATTATCTCACAAATTCTTGTAGGCTATGGGACTATTTAATGGGAAATATTTCAGATAATTGAAATAGGTAGAACGGCTGTTTTAAGCTGCCATTCATTTCTAAAAGGTGATTTGGAATTTTAGATTAAGATCAATACTTTGAGGTACATGCAGAAATGACAAGGTAGAATCTAAGAATTGCCCTGGAGTCTAAACTGGCTAAGTGTTTTTAAGAAATACTGAAGGAACAGCAAGAAATTTCTCTTTTTACTTCTCAGTTGTCATTTTATCTCTAAAGGATTGAGGAAGTTTTCTTGAGGTAGAGTGGGAGCAAAAGGAAAATTATAGGTTAGGAGATAAAAAGCCTTTTGGGCAGAGGAAAGATTGTGATAATGGAGCCAGCAGATCTCAAGGTGGGAAGGATACATGTATACAGAAGAAAAACTCAGCTCTAACAAAGAATTCCCAGGGGCAGGTAAGACAGAAGAATAAATTAGGTACAAAGCACAGGAATCCCTGAAAAATTGTAATGTGAATGCAACCAGCTGTTTTCTCTGAGCTAGACATTCCTATCCACTTAGCTTATGATCACCCATAATCGACATGACATTGGCCAAGTTTACATTAGTCAGACAACACTGTGTGTTTTCTATGTCTGTCGCTGATACTTAAAATAAAAATAAGGGTTTTTTGTTTATGCTTCTGTTTACCCTACCGTCTGTACTTCTTTTCTCTGGCTTACTTCTTAACATCCAAAAAAACCCCAAACAAAACAAAACAAAACTGGTCTGCAGTAAAATTTATCTGACTCAGTTTCAACCCAGTGTTTCAAATACCACACATCCATACCACCAAAGCATTCTTTGGTAATTCTTGATGTAATTAATATATCTCTATGCCAAGTTAATTTTAAATCTTGCTTCAATTTTCCCTTCATGTGATTAGGCACTTAAGAATTGGGTTTCACAAGTCAATTTACATAAATAATGAATAACCTGATTTACCATTTCCATATTGGTCTTTCCCTCTATTGTGTAAAGAAATGTTGTAATATACATGCAGCCTGCATTGCAAGTCCTTTACCTTTTCTAGCACTTACAAATATTAATACTGAAATACTAAAGAGTTCTGGCTTTCATGGGTACATTGCTGCCACATCTTATCAGTTCACAAAGGAAGAAATATGAATTTCATGTGAAAAGGCAGGGTTTGGGAGGATGCTATTTATAAATGACAATGGCTGAAAAGCTAATGTGTTGATCAGACTTCTACAGCTTTGAAAAATAATGGAGGCACTCTCTCTCTGCATGGTTGTCACTGTGTAGTCCAGGACATAAATCCACAGCATTTAAGATGACAAGACCTTGTATTTACATAGAGACTTTCTCCAAGGAATTCACATCACTCCTTAGGAATGGCTCCATTAATTCTTATAGCTTAGGGAACTGGAGTGGGAAGATATATCTTTATGGCTAGTTGTCATAAATGAAGAAACCATGCCTGTGGTAGATTTGTAACAACTCTCCTCAAGGTCACTCTAGCCAACCTGAATTACCAGAAGTGTGCAAATCCAGAGTAGTATCAATTTCCCATGTTGCGGGAGGAATGTATGAGTCACATGGGGTTGGTGAGGAACATGGCTTTTCAGAAACTGCCTTCTATCATTTTTACTCCTCTATGTCATCTGTGACTGAGAGATATTATCTATGGTTAGCTTTTCCCAAACCACAATCCTCTGAACACCAGGCTTTGCAAGACACCAATAGGTCTTCACAAAGAAAAAAAGGCTCCCATGGCCAAATAAGTTTGAGAACTGCTTTGTGCCGTAACCACTCTTTGGTGATTCATAATTCCTATTAGTGCAGTAAAGCTCTGAAAAGCCCTGTAGTGAAGAAGATTACTTAAGTTTGCTTAATACACAGTCCACCAGACTTATTTGACCATGGAAGTAAAGTTTTTTT
>NW_016107443.1:5033079-5037225 GCF_001604975.1 Cebus imitator
CACCTTTTAATGATTTATGGAACTGCTTTTCAATGGATCACATTCTGGGGAAATAAATTTCTTCAATAAAAGCTCTGGGGAGGAAATGCTGCTCTAAATTACTTTTTGTTCTTTGATTTTGCTGGGCCCACCCTCTGTATTGAGGCCTTATTCACGGGTGACTTGGGTGCTGTCTGAACCTTTGAGATGCAGCAGATACTCTCAGTGTTGAAAGCTAAGGTGCTATGGGAAGAATGAAATGGTGTTGAAAAACGACCCAGGAGCAATGCCTTAGCCTTGTGCTCCAATCTCCTTCCCATTCCTGCCTAATTCTAGTTTATTATACATCCTGATAAGGGGACATTTGCTTGGAATGATGGCACAGTGTGCTGTGTGCTGGGCACTGAGGGAATGAACAATCACAGATCAAGTAGCAAATCTGGTACAGACCAAGCACCAAGGAGGAGTGAAAGAACCAATGGGACAAAAACTAACAGGAGTTCAGCACTGTGGCACAGAATAGAGTATGGCTCTGGAAATTCAGGGGACTACAGAAAATGGGGAGACAAGAAATATGTCATTCAGACAGAGCAGTAAGAATTTTATGTAGACCAAACCTCAATAGACTGTCATCGGGCATCCCCGGTAAGGTTTCAGGGCAAGGGCAGGATTCACGATGAAATCCCACCAAGAGATTTCATTCAGTTGCTCTTGCACATTGGTTAGGCATATCAGCAATAGCATGTTTTAGTCATTGTCCTACAGGCTGTGATAAAAATGCTGCTTTGAGAGTTGCTAACTAAAAAGCATTTGGGAAACAGGTGTCTGAGATAGAGACCAATAGCCAGCAGAAACTTATTTTCATAGGAAAAAAATACTAGGTTGAAATGATCAGCTGCCTTAATAAAAAAGATAGGGTGAGAATGCATAGATGTTGGGTCATGTACAGATGCTAATTAACCCTTCCCTCCTTCCTTCTAGCCAATCAATGCTGTCCTCTCTCTCCAAACATATAGATCTTATCTCTACCTTGCTCCAGCGAGGCAGGAGCTCTTACTCCGCAAATACCATTTTAAATCTTTTAGAATTAGATAAGCACAGAAGCACCTGGAGGATAGTACTGGAAAGTGACAGGAGGTGGAGTGGGGGGACTAAGAGGGTAAATTGTGGCCAGTTATGAGGTAGGTTTGTAACTTTCTCAAGGTCACTCTGGCCAAACTGAATTACCGGAAGTGTGGAAACCCAGAGTAATCAATTTCCCATGCGGGGAAGAACTAAGAGGAGGACTTTGGCTCTCATTAGAGAGTTATAGACCATGTCATGAGTTTTTGTTGCCTGGAATTTTGTTTGGATGTTTTCTGTGGGGTTTCCATTTTTTTTTTTTTTTTTTTTGGTCTGGAAATGAGGATTTTGTTGTCTGGAAATGAGGGGCAACAAAGTTTTGAAGTTGGGTTGTGGCATTATTCAACGTTACCAATCTGCTCAGGTATTTAACCACTTTTGTATTGCTCTCACCCTATCATTCCTACCAAATAAAGGGCCCTCTCCTCTGGGAAATAGTCTGAATCATACAGAGAATGAAGTAAATGAGATACATAATTATATTTAGTGAGTCTTAGGTTATGTTTAAACATGATAAGTAAATGGGATTACCATATGTATTTTATTATAGTAATAACCAAGAGGTAGGTTATTGTTATAATCAATTACGATGCACAATTATAATAAGAAAATGCAGATAATTTAACATTAGGCCAGCCAGAAAATGTGTTGGGTTTACTTAAGAGTAGGCTTTCTTAAGGGCAGAGAGACCATTCTCTTCTAGGCTGGTAGCCCCAAAGATGGCCTTCAATTCCACACATATATTATATATGGGTGTATAAGTCCAACACTCTAAGAAGTAGATGTCAAGACGGGATTAAATGTACATGGCTTTTGGAGCTGAGAAAGGCTGACAGAGCCATTAGGCCACAACGCAAGTGTGACCTAAGTGAAGGGGAGGACAAGAGATTTGGTGAAAGCATTTTAGACTGTTGTGCGGTTAAAAAAAAAAGGTTTGACAAGGTTGTCAGGAGGTCCCCTATCCAACCTTGGCCATCAGAAGTATTCCATGTCTCTTAGGAATGGGACTACCTTACTTAGTACCCATACTGGGCTCAGTCATTGGTTGGGAACAGCCTGTGGGAGGTGTGCCCTGCACAAATGCAGTAATGAATTTCAAAGTCCAGCAGCTGGGGGCCAGGTTCCTAGTAGCTGGAAGTCTGAAAGGTGCATTCTATTGGCTGCAACAGTGTATATGATTCCAGCTCCCTCTGAGACTGTACTTCTGCTTCTTGCATTCAGAGGGAGAGTTTCACAAAGAAGGAGAGACTTTTGTTTAGAAATGGGAGATGAGGGTAATTCAGAGATGGTTGTTTTGGTAACATCTGAACATGCCACTTGACTGCTTAAGTATATTAGGCTGATTTGCAGCTCGTTTTAATATATTTTGAAAACTCCATGGCATCTAATGTCTTTTGCTTAAAAAGAAAAGTGATTTTACAGAGAGGGAAAAGGTAAAATACTGTTTTCAATTTCTAGGAGAAGTTGTCAGATTCAGGAGGTTTTTGACACTTCATTATAGGTAGAAGCACTCTGTGTAGTCTCTTTACATTTTATACTCAAGATAACTTTTGGACTGATACAATTGTTCTAAAATAATGCTGCCATCAAATGAGAGGGAAAAACAATTAGACAGAAGACACTTTTGTTTGAAATCAGTATGACTGCATAAAATGTATTAATAAAACACAGTGAATAATCTTGATCTCTTGATAAATTGCCCGCTCTGGAGAGCATGGGCAGCTCTTGTAGCATCTATTGAGAAAACAAAGAAATCCTGTCAAGATGACATCTGCTTCTTCTGTGGAACATGTTAGGAGTCATGAGGTTTTGAATATGATGCAGTTAGCAGCATCGTGTACTTAATCAGCTGGCAAGGATGAATGTTTGTCTTTCTTTTGGGGCCTCCGTGGATTCTAGAATGCTGCTTGCATTTGGCTTTACCTGAAAATCAGCAAGGCACTTGGCTTAAAGAAGCTGATTAAAAGTGTTATCCCCAACCTGGCATGTCTAAGGGTACTGTTGGCTGTGTGCCAATTAACTGTGGTAAGATGGGGCTGGGGTGGTGTATCAGTTATCTATGGCCACAATAATGTGCATAAAAAATAACCACAGCATCAAACAACGAAACAGCCAACAACATATCAGCAAACAACAAAAAGTAAGTATTTGGCTCACAAATCTGGGGGTTGCCTGGGGTCAGCTGATCTGGGCTGGGTTCAGCTGGGGCAATTTGGTTTTGTTCCATGTGTTTTTCATCTTCCTCCTGGGATCAGTGGGATAGTCTAGGTATGTTCTTCTCATTTGCCATCTTGTGATGGCAAGGACACAAGAGAGAAAGCAGAAACACAAGTTCTTTTACGGCCAAAGCTTGGATCGGACATACCGTCACTTTTGCCGCATTTCATTGGCCAAAGCAAGTCATATTGCCAAAATGACAGTCAAGAGGCAGAGAAGTATATTCTGCCCATAAAGAGGCCATGGCAAGGGCGTGGATGCAGAGAGTTGTGATGAATTGAGGCAAAATAGGCAGTTTACCAGAGGGAGAATCGAGGCCTGTCCACTTTGATCTTTTGTTTAATCCAGATTACCTAGGAAAACTGGGTGACTCAGCCCCAAGAAGGGTACAAGTTCTTGACTTTTCTTCTGTGGCAGAAGTTATTAGCCATTCACCAAAATCCATAGCCACTTCTTGGGAACACAGCTTTGCTGCCTTTCATGTGAGGTCATGTGACTGAGTTATAGCCAATGGAATTTGAATGAAAATTTTATGTCTGGCCAATAAACTCTCCTATTCAAGTGTCTCTGTGAGCTTTTTCTCTTCTAGCTAACAAAGGTGATGAAACCTCAGGTTATCTTGGAGCCATATGTTGAAAGTGGCAGAGATGTTGTCAACCAGTTTCCCAAATGATTGTCTGGAATAGAGCAACTCCACCTCACTCTGCTGTAAGCCTGTACTTACTTTGGACTGTTATATGATGAGAAAAATGAACTTCCACTGTGTTGAACCATTATAGTTTTAGATCATTTGTTATATCAGCTTGCTTAGACTTCCGTAACTAATAC
>NW_016107443.1:5039200-5040612 GCF_001604975.1 Cebus imitator
TATCCGGTAAGCAGCCATTCTCCAATTCTCCCTATCCTCTGTACCTGTTTACTTCTGACCTCTGACTCACCTATGCTGAGCTTTACATTTGACTTTTCAATGTGATAATAAAGTAGTGTCTTCCTTTTGGGCTTTTATTGCTTTTCCCTGAACACTTCTTATTTAGAGCCTGTGGCTCTAGTTGCTCTGGGATGCTCTTAAAAACTATCATTTCATCCAGAAGGATACTAGCCTCCAAGATTCTGTCTCTGAATTATCTATAGCTTACCCCTGACAACCACTAATTTGATTTCTGTCTCTATGTATTAGCCTATTCTGGATATTTCATATAAATGGAATCATATAAAATGTGACCTTTTGTGGCTGGCTTCTCTCATTAAGCATAATGTTTTCCACGTTCATCTATATTGTAGCATGGGTCAGTGCTTCATTTCTTTTTATGGCTGAATAATATTCCATTTTATGGATATACAGCATTTTGTTTATCCATTCACTCAGTGATGGACATGGGTTTTTTCTACCTTTTGGCTAGCTGCTATGAATATTTGTATATAAGTACTTGTTTGAACACCTGTTTTCAATTCTTTTGGGTATGTTCCTAGGGGTGAAGTTGCTGGGCCATATGATAATTCTATGTTAAATTTTTTTAGGAATCACCAAACTATTTTTCATAGCAGATATACCATTTTACATTTTTACTAGCAAAGTATAAGGGTTCTAATTTCTCCACATCCTGGCCAACACTTGTTTCTTTTAAAAAATTATAATCATATGATAATTGTGAGAGTTTTAAAAAAATACTCTGGATACTAGACCCTTATTAGCTAAGTGATATGCAAAATTCTTCCACCATTTTGTGGGTTGTCTTTTCACTTTCTTGATAATATTCTTTGATTCACAAAAGTTTAATTTTGATGAGGTCAAATGTATCTATTTTTTGTGTTGTTGCTTGTGTTTTTGGTCATATCTAAGAATCTATTGACATATTCGAGGCCATGAAGATTTACCCCTATATTTTCTTTTAAGAGTTTTTATAGTTTTAGGTTTTATCCTTAGGTTTTTTATCCATATTGAGTTGATTTTTGCAAATGGTATGAGATAAGGGTCCAACTTCATTCTTTTCCATATGGATATCCAGTTGGTCTAACATTCTTTGAGAATCACTGATTTTGATAAGAAATTCTCACAGTTGTCACTCAGGGAGACTCAAGTGTAAGGCTTTGTGAATTTTTTGGTACTGAGTCCTTCATTGGAAGGAGGAGAAGTTTCTGTTAAAAAAAGAGGGAGCAGGGCTGGGCGCGGTGGCTCAAGCCTGTAATCCCAGCACTTTGGGAGGCCGAGGCAGGTGGATCACGAGGTCAAGAGATCGAGACCATCCTGGTCAACATGGTGAAACCCCGTCTCTACTAAAA
>NW_016107443.1:5040651-5050609 GCF_001604975.1 Cebus imitator
AAGAGCGAAACTCCGTCCCAAAAAAAAAAAAAAAAAGAGGGAGCAAAAACAGGGTCAAGTGGGGAGAATGGAAATAAAATTGACCTGGAAGTTGGCCTCTTGTGAGATTATAGCAGTCTAGGAACATTGCCAAAGGAATGTGATAATTTCTAATTTCTAGAATTTTTGTTATCAATGAATTTATAGGCATGTATAGATCTGTTAGGAATCCAGATGGCTGTTGAAAACTTGGCAAACAGTTAGCTATTATCCAGCTAATTAGATAGCTACTATATGCAGCAGAACCATTCTTAATCGGCTAAGGTTTGAAAATAGGGATCAGTTTTGGGGAAGAGACTTACCCAGAGTGAGGCTAGGTAAGGCAAGGTATGGTAGATTGATGATTAAAATAGCTACACTTCTTCACCCATTCATATATATAGGCCTTTTACAATGTGACTTCTGCAATGTGAGTTCTTTCCATCAAGAGGTAAAGCTAATTTCTCATACTTTGAATCTAGGCTGGCCTCACGATTCTCTTTGGCCAATAGAATGCAGCAGAAATGACTTTGTGCTATCTCCAAGCCTAGGCAACAAGATGTGTTGTTCAATTGTGTTTTCTCTGTCTTACAACCTTGACTACCTTCCATGAGAATAAGCCTTTGTTGGAGTGTAAGAGACTTTGTGGAGGTGATCTGAGGCACCCCAGTCAACAACCAGTCAACCTCTGCAAGCAGAGACTATTAGCAACCCACAGCTAACCAACGTTCCATGAGACAGCCCATCTGACACCAGAAGAATTGTCCAACTGAGCCCAGCCCAAGTTGCCAATCTTCACAATTATGATATAAATAGTTTTTATTTTAAGCCACAAGTTTTGGAGGTGATTTGTTAAACAGCAACAGCTAACAATGCATAGGGTATCAAGGTCCTGTTAAATGAGCTATGGAGAAGGATGGAATTTCTCAGGTCCAAGGCTAGAGTAAGGTAAGTCCGGTGCCTAGGGAACATTTAAGGAGGTACTCACTCTCAGGGTCATGCAAGTACAGGTTGGTACCTTTGTGCACCTGAGAGTGAGTGCCTCTTTAAGAGTGAGGTGCTCAGGCACAAAAGTTAAAGAATCACCACTTTCAGGTACTTTGGCCTTTTTCTTCTGTTCTAGAGTGGGCAGTGTTGAGAGTAAGGGCTAAGGAAAGCAAGTAAGGCAGACTGGACCACAGAGAATAAGAGTGATGGTAGGGAAGCTGTGGATCAGGTTATAGGTGTTCCCAGTTATTGTTTTGAGTTGGGGTTGTTGGGGAAGATAAAAGATTTCAGGTAAAACTGGTGGTCGAGGAAATCCCAGTTGCAACATAGGAACTCAGCTATTGTGTTTGGAACAATATATTCCAAACTTGTGTATGTGTCAGGAACTAGAAGAGGCCTCATCCTGGGCTGCTAGATGACTCAGTTGAGCTATGGAGAGCAAGTAAGGACATGGGAAGGGAGCCAGGCTGTCATCAGCTCTGTACACACCCACTCCTTGGCCTATTGCTCCTTTGACTTGTTAGTCAGAGGACTTGTTTGACTTGTTAGTTAGAACAAAATGGTTAGAATTCAAGAAATAATGGGCCGCTTTTAGAAAAGAACTGCCTCGCAGAAGATACTTCAGATCAAACAATTTTTCATGATGAGCAGCAATAGATTCTTTGCTCCAATTACAGCTGCCACAATTTACACATTGCATTGAGTAGTGACAAGCAATTTCAGAAGTGATAAGGACAGGCCATGCCATGCTTGCAAAACCTAGGTCAGATTAACAAAGATAATTTCTAGACTCTCACATCATCACCATCTTTATCGTAATAAATAACAACAATGATGGCTTTTTAGAGTTGGGGAGGGGAGCTGCCCAAACAGTAAAGTAGAAAAATAATAAGGGTATGTATTCCTTGGGCTTACATGTGAGCTGTTTTGAAGATACAATTTATATTGTAAACACTGAAGCTTCTTGGATAATAAAGGCATATTTGAGACAAACTTTCAATTCTTAGCTTGTCAGTCTTTCTGGGATATCCTCACCACTCTATAAATTGGAAAACATAAGTCTTTCCAGACTTGGGTAGTTACTGAGACCAGAGGAAAGGCCATTTAGTAACCTCATGGTTGCATCTCCAGAAACCTTGCTCCTCACTAAGCAAAGGTACACTCCCTACTCTTCCATCCTCTTTGGTATTACCTTTATCCAGTCTGAGACTGTCCCCGCCCTCAGCTACCATTCCCCTGCTAGTTTACCTTTTAACATTTCCAAGTCTTCCTTTCTTTTAATCTAGTTATACAATTGCCCCCTCTCCACCCCTCCTTGAAACTACAACTGTGTGGATGCTGTTCATTACAACCACTCCTCAGAGACCTGGAACCTAGGGATGACTTGGCATTCTCCCAGAGTAGCCAGGCCATTGCTATTTTGCTCTCACTAGGAAAACATTCTTTCTATAGGGCTCACACAAACCAGTCATTCTTGAGACGTCTTTCTTTGCACTGTCATCTACAGCTTCTTGGAGAGTCATTGAGGACCTTGCCCTTGATTCTTTCTCATCTTTTTCCATTCTATCCAAATGTGACCATTACAGATAATTTGAATGATTGGTGGAATGGCAGAGCCTATTTCAAAGTCATCTCCCTTAGCTTGTGTGTCATTGGCATTTTTTGTCTCATACTTCAAATCTCCACAAATTTTAACTGGATAGAATTTGACTCATAGAACTTAAGGAAGCTTGGGCGGCTATCTTCTTTATAACTAAGTTCCTAACTATGAAAATGCTTTCAGAACTCTGGAGAGAGGAATTTCATGCTTCTCCTCAATGTATTGCTACTGTGTTTAAGTTAGTTGCTTTGATTGTAGTCTTCTGAAATTAGAGACCATGTCTTATCACTCTCTATTCTCCAATATGTCTCACCTTCTGCCTGGTACAGAGTAAATTTCAGTTGGTATATTGGTGCAATTTTTAAACTTTGATGCAATAGGAGATGGACAAGTAGTCAAACTATATTTTCCTTTTTTAAAAAAAAAATAAAAATTCTAATGTCCATGCTACTGTCATTGGCTTGGCCTTCACTCTCCATATAGGAGTATAAAGAATATGGAAAATAGAGTTCATTTTTTTCTTACCCAATTTTAAGCTCAAAAGAATCTGATGACTGGTGGAAAGAAAAACCAATGGGAAACTGATGTATAATTTATTTGCTACCCGGTACCCACAGGAAACATCTGTTGTGATTTTATAAGCCTGTACAAATTCAAAACAAGATAAGTAAAGAAAATGTGTCTATTTAAAAGACCGCATAGCAGTCTTCTCTAAGCACATTAAGGAGAGAGATGTCTCCAGCTTTATTTGGCAATTGTATATAATCTCATAGGCAACACAGCTATTTTATTCATTTAATTAAAAATGGAAACTGTATGATAATGAAAAAAGGAAGCTGTGGAAAATGATGAACCACATTCCCTCAGTTCCCAACCTATTTCTTTTATTTTGTGTGCTTAAGTTTTCCTGGTAATTAAGATGTTTGAAACAATGGAACGAAAGAACAGAGTTAAGGGATGGCTGGTTAATTTCCTCATAAAGTTATGTCTTTTAAATCCCTTGCCAGTTACTCGGTAAGCAGAAAACTTAAACATCAATGTTAATTACCTTTATTAGTGCTGACAACTGTAGTTTCCTCTAATGATCAGGTTTGTTCTCTGCTCCATTTGCTGAACTAAGTTGTAAATTATCATTGGGTATGAGCGCTACTTTACCACAGATCAAAATGCTTTTATTTTTAATTTTAATTTTATTTTTTGAGATGGAGTCTAGCTCTGTCTCCCAGACTGGAGTGCAGTGGCACCATCTCAAATCACTGCAACCTCCGCCTCCTGGGTTCAAGTGATTCTCCTGTCTCAGCCTCCTGAGGAGCTGGGATTACAGGCATGTACTACTACGCATGGCTAATATTTGTATTTTTAGTAGAGACGGGTTTCGCCATGTTGGCCAGGCTGATCTTGAACTCCTGACCTCAGGTGATCCTGCGGTCTTGGCCTCCTAAAGAGCTGGGATTACAGGCATGAGCCACCTCACCCAGCCAGATGGAACTACTTTGCAAACTGTTTTTCACAAGATGTGTCAACAAAATCCTCAATGTTCAGACCAGCTTCTCATGCCCAACTGTAAATACTATGTAAGAAATCCATCTGTCTGTTTACCTATTTACTAATCATTGTGCCCATCATCAGTGTGTTTCAGCTAAAGGCAGTATGATTCTGAATAAGATGCTGTATCAGGACTGTGACAGAGTTCCTGCTTGGTGCTGAGTCATTGTGAAACACTGGGCAAGTCACTTTATGTCTTTGGATTACATTTGGCCCATGTGTCAAATAAGAGAGTTGAATTAGATGCTTCTCACCTTGAAATTTGAACATAATACAAGGCCACCTAGGTTTAGCCCTTAAATAAAAAACTCCCCTGGTCTAGTTAGGTGGGTATCAGGCTGACATAATAAGACCCACCTCTGGTTTGATATTGTAAAGATCATAAAACAGTAATTAGTTTTATGTCTCCATCCAACCCCCCAACTCTAAACAGTACCAGAGTGAGGGTCAGATAAATTACTAATTACTACTTTTGGACCGGTTGTAAGAAGACTTATCAGCCCTTGAATCACTGTGGAAGAGAATCGCATGTCTGAACAGCAGCCTGTGTCTGGATATAATAATAACCAACCATTATATTTGTATAGTGCTTTAAGCTTTTCTAAGTATTTCACATGTTTTCTCATTTTACCAAGAATAGAACGAGGATAATGATGAAGATGGTCTGGAAGCACATTTTCAAGGAACACGAGTTGAGGTTTTCAACGTTAGGCAAAATGAAGGGCTGCATTTTTCCTCAGGGATGAGATTGTACTTATGTTGTTCTTCCTGAATTTCATTAGCTTCTCACTCCCAACTTGAAAGAAGACTGTTCAAGTTGAAAGGCAATGAAGACACTGAGAATGTGGCAGCAAATGCTGAATGTAAAGTTGAAAAAAATGGAAGGCTTTCCTTGGAATTGAAAAAAAACAATGCTCTTGGAACGCTAATCATTGGGTTTGGGTATTGAAACAGCCCGCAGATTGTCAAAATCAGGGAAATGGCATGAATCTGAAACTTAAGGCCAAAATTGCTTGAAATAAAAAATTGATTCAAGGATGTGGCCAGGCTGCTGAGATGGATTGTACAAATTTAGCAGTGGTAACTTAATTCTTTTTTTCTGTTCTTCGATAACGAAACCTCCAAAACACTAAAAGACTATCAGTGCCCAAAACAAATGGGAAAAGCATATGCACCTTGAATCTTCCTTCAGGCAGAGTTCCTGAACACCCTGGGAGATGGGTGAAGAGGGATTTATTTTGGGGATCACTGTGGATTTGTCCATCTCAAAAACAGGGATCTGGCTTGTCTGACCAATGGCAAGATTAATGATTTCACTTAAAAAACTTGGTTACATGATTTCTGCTATAAATATTACAAACAGAAAGTAAATATATATGTATATACTTATGAATGTGTATATATACACATACACACATACATGTATATGTATATGTATATGTATATGTATATGTATATGTACACGTTTTTATCCCCGTTAAAGAGGTGGTGATCTAGGTTTTGGATTCAATTTGTCTTATTTTAAACTGTTTCTGTCAGGGTTGTTGGAACTTTCAAAAGTCTTCTGGATTTCGTTTGGCTATAGTAATATTTTAAAGCTCTTGAAAGTGAGCTCTAAGGCTCAGACTGTCTGGGGGTCTTAAGAAGCACAGACCCTATGTAAAAGTAGGCTAAAAATAAAGTAGAAGGAAAGAACCATTCCTTAATTGATTTGATGTATGTGTGTGGTGGTGGGAGCGGTGGTGTGCACCTCACAATGGAAACCTCATCAAGCTACTTGGTTTTTCTGTTTGTATTTTAAATCCTCTTTCTGAACCACATGGGCTGACATATACACATTTGCGTATTTGGTTCTTACAATTTGTTGGTGGGGGGCAAGGTGAGGGCAGGGTCATTACTATTACTCGGGAATATTTGTTAAAAATGCAAATTCTAGACCATACCACAGACCTACTGAATCAGAAACAATGAGAGTAGAGCCCAGCAAGCTGTTTTATCAAGCCCTCCAGATAATTCGGATGCATGCTCCAGTTTAGGCACTGTGGATGTTTGCTAACAGTTGTCTGAACAGCATAATCATCTGGAGATGTTAACAAAAAATACTTATGTCTGATTCCTACCCTTGGGGATTCTAATTTGATTGGTTTGAGGTAGGGGCTGATCATTGAGAGTTTCAAAACTTCTCTATGTGATTCTAATATTCAGACAAGTTTAGGACCCACTAACTTCAACCTAGTCTCTTATTAAGGGGCAATTTACAAAAAAAAAAAAAAAAAGAAAATTTGCAGAATTTTCTTTCAGAAAAAAAGGAAAAAAAATGCAGACAGCATTGTCAGAAAAACAAAGCCAAATAGGAGTTTAGTGGAAAGACAGAGAAAGTGAGTTACACATACAAAATATTTCTGCTCTATTTGGAGGAATCTGAGTCAGTCTCTAGAACCTTTTCAAATGATGATTAATTTGCTAGGTAAGAACATTCTTCTCTGTGTGAGAAATCATCTTGCTTTTGCGGTTGTCACACTTCAAGTTTACGTCACAAAGAGTTTCCCATGGGATTTTGAAGACAAATAATATGAAGAAATAGCAAAAATTTTGAAAAAAGTTACTTTGGAACACAAGAATATTGATCAAAAACCCTGCATTGCCCTTATCTTTGAGGCTTTAAAATGGCAAAGTTACATTTTAAGTTTGCATCTGTTTTATTTCATTGAATCTTATAGTTCAAAGGGACATTGGAGGCCACAGATACCACAGGAATACCCTCTTCTGTTTCTGTGAGTTGGTGGCCTTTACTGGAAATTTGCTGGGAAACTTACTGCATTACACTTACACCAACCAATTGTTAGAAAGTTCTTAGATATTAAAAAGTTCAAAGTAAAATATTTCTGCTTGTAAGTTCCACCCATTCATCTCAGTTCTGCTTTGGAGAAGCATTCTTAAGAAGCAGGTTGTTTAACCTTGTATCCCAGAACTTTAAATGAAATAAAATACAAATAAAAAAATAAAGAAGCAGGTTCTTTAAAATCCTTTTCAGACTGAGAAAAGATATATAACTCAAAAGTCTGATGTAGCTTTTGAGGTTTGTAATCATGTAGATGATAATTACTCATACCATTTTCTTCTTTGGTTTTGAACCAACTAGAATTACCCATAGAGCTTAGATATCATGGCAAGATCAGTGTTACTATGGATAAAGTTGGGGCTTCCACCTGAAACCATCATCTAACTTCAACCACTTCCTTCTGAACTGGACTTTGTTACAGGGCAGAGCCATCATCCCTATGAGTTTATCTATCATGTCCTCTCATGACAGACAGAACTTCTCACCAGCTTTAAAAGAAAGAGCCAGCAAAGTCAGGTCTACACAAGCCCAAGTCTCCTCATTCTCATCTCTTCTATTGCAGGTGGTGGGAGCAGGAGTGTGGGGCATTGGAGGAAGGCAGTGGGTATGGATCTTGAAGAGAGAAACCCAAAGAGTTCCTTCCATACTGGAAGAAGAGAGGAAACTGGAGGTGTGTGGTTATAATTTCTCATTCCCCCAAACACTCTGAGCCTTCTGTACCTTTTTGTATTTCAAATATTTGAAGGCAATTATCATGTCCCATGTAAATCATCTTTTGCATTTTTAAAAAAGTTTAAAATCCCAAGATATCCAGGCCCTTCACCATACTGGTTATCCTTATCTGGTCATGAATCACTTTAGTATTCCTCTTCAGGTGTGATGTTCAGAAGGGGTGCAGGGAAAGGTATTAATTTGTTCTGTTTATATTTTTATTTTTGGACAACTTTGAGTGGTTAGGAACTTTTGATCTTGTTTAATGAGTTTTTGCTTACCCAAATGACCTAAAGGTAATCTCTCATATTTTAAAAAATATTTTAATGTATTACCTTTCACATTTAAATCCTATATTATGTAGAGTTAATTTTTACATCAAGGAAGGAATCCAATTTTATTTTTTTCTGTATGGATAACCAGTTGTTTCTAGTATATTTGCTGAAATCCTCCAATCTTTCCTCTAATTTCTAGCGACCCTTTGGTCATGTTTTAAGTCTCCATTTAGTTGTAAATCTGTTTTTAGGCTCTCTGTTCTGTTACTAGGGTCAATTGACCTATCCCTATGCCAAAACGATAATATTTTCATTGTTATAATGTGTAAAGAGTTTTGATATCTCATATGAGTTCCTGTATCTTGTTTTTCTTCAGAAGTGTCTTGACTGTTCTTGGTCTGTTGTTCTTTGATATAAACCTTAGAATTAGCTTGTTAAATATCTTAAAAACTTGTTAGATTTTTTTTTAACTAAAATTGCATTGAATCTATAGATGAATTTGGTGAGGAAAGAGAGCCTCATGAAGTCATATTCTTCTTATCCATGAATATATTTCTCCATTTATTTAGCTCTTTGTTAATGTCTTCAAATAGTTTTATTTTATAGTTTTCTCTATTAGGATCTAATGCAACTTGATATGGTTTGGCTCTGTCCCCATCCAAATCTCATCTTGAATTGTAACCCCAAAATTGCCATGTGTTGTGGGAGGAACCTGGTGGGAGGTAACTGAATTATGGGGATGGGCCTTTCCCATGCTGTTCTCATTATAGTGAGTAAGTCTCATGACATCTGACGGTTTTAAAAATGGGAGTTTCCCTGAACAAGCTCTTTTCTTTTGTCCTCTGCCACATGAGACGTGACTTTCACCTTCTGCTATGATCATGAGGCCTCCCCAGCCATGTGGAACTGTAAGTCCATTAAACCTCCTTGTTTTGTAAGTTGCCCAGTCTCGGGTATGTCTTTTTCAACAGCCTAAAAACAGACTAATACACAACTTTTGTTTGATTTATTCATATGTTCCTCACATTCTTTTGTTGCTTTTTTAAATGGTATCTTGAAAATCTACATGTGCTGTTTATTACTAGCATATTGTAGTGTGGTTGTAATCTTGCCAAAGTCTCTTATTAAGGCAAATTATTTGCTTGTGGATGATTTTAGTTTTTCTATACAGACAAAGTATTTCTCAGGTTTAATTCTTCCTTAAGGCCTGCTTACCCAAGGTCCCGCTCGCCTACCCATAATCACTAGCTCCAGGCATTTCCTGCTTCTTAATAGCCAATAAGATTGCCTTCACTTTGTTTCCCCAACAGTCAATCAAGGCCCAAGGTCCCGCCCGCCTACCCATAACCACTAGCTCCAGGCATTTCCTGCTTCTTAATAGCCAATAGGATTGCCTTCACTTTGTTTCCCCAAGAGCCAATCAAGACCCACTTACCCAAAGTCCCACCCGCCTACCAATAGCAACTGGTTTCAGGCACTTCCTGCTTCCTGACAGCCAATAAAATTGCCTTTGCTTTGTTTCCCCAATAGCCAATCAATCGCCTTCCCTTCCCATAAAACCCCATGACCTAAACAGCCGGGCGTGACTTCTTTGGCCCCTTCCTGGACCACAGAACCTCGCCTGGGAGCTGAATAAATTGGCTTCTCATTTTCTCATACTTGTCTCAGTTTCCTCATTTTACATCGGCAATAAACCTTACAATCATGCTACCTGACTTCAAACCATACTGCAAGGCTACAGTAATCAAAACAGCATGGTACTGGTACCAAAACAGAGAACAGAACAGAGGCCTCGGAGGCAATGCCACACATCTACAACCATCTGATCTTTGACAAACTAGACAAAAACAAGCAATGGGGAAAGGACTCCCTGTTTAATAAATGGTGTTGGGAAAACTGGCTAGCAATGTGCAGAAAGCAGAAACTGGACCCCTTCCTGACACCTTACACTAAAATTAACTCCAGATGGATTAAAGACTT